>NC_142010.1:77684329-78023972 GCF_049901735.1 Notechis scutatus | reverse complement strand
GTGATCTGCCCAAGTACTTGTTTCAATATTTATTTCTTGAATATTAGTTAACAATTCTGTTGACATCCATATCATATCTATTCTGGACCATGATAAGTGTATATTTGAGTAGAAGGTGTATTGTTTAGTTTTAGCATTTCTTTCTCTCCATGTATCTTTTAAGTTTATTTCATCTACCATTTTAAAAAAAGATTTAGGGAGAGTCTTTCTATTTTGCTTTATTGTTTTCTGTGTTGTGTAGTCCAGTTTATTCCATTAAAATCTCCCATCATAACTATATTAACATAGTCTAGTTCAACTATTTTCATATGTAATTTTTTATAGAATTCTTCTTGATTGTCATTCAGGGCATAGATTGCAATCAGGAGTGTTTTCGTATTATTGTCTATTATTTCCACCATTAATATTCTTCCACCATCATCAGTATAAATCAATTTCACTGAGATGGTCTCTTTAATATATAAAACCACTCCTCTTTTCTTACATTGTGTCAAGGAAGTGAATATTTTCCCTAATTTTGGCTGTATCAACAATTGTTCATATTGTTTTTTAATATGTACTTCTTGTAGGCAGATTATATCAAATTTTAATTTCTCTAATGTATGAAAGATTTTCCTTCTTTTAACGGCTGAATTAAGTCCATTTATATTAATTGTAATCAATTTTTTCTCTTCCATGGTTATATTTTGTAATTAGGTTTGACAGCTCTCGTGGATCTTGGTTCACGTTGTTCTTTGGCTTCCTCCTTTCCACCTACTGCACCTTCCTCTTTTTCAGTCATCATTTGGGAGTCCTCTTGGAATTCAATTAGTGAAATTTCTTTTTCTGCCTCTTCCTCCCCTCTGAAAAATTCTGTGTAAAATGATTCAGCTTTCTCAATTGAATCAATTCTATATCTGTTCTTGCCATGTAAATATTAAACCTTCTGGAATGAGCCATCTATAATTCACCTCTTTTTTAAGTAACAATTTGGTCAAGAATCGGTATTCTCTTCTCATCTCTCTCATTCTTCTGGGTACTTGTTTCAAGACCACAATTTCCTTATCTTTGTATTTCAATGTTTTCTCTCTTGCTACTTGCAATATTTGCGTTTTGATGGCTTTCTTTGTAAATCTGATGTGAACTTCTCTTGGTAAGCTATTTCTCATCGCATATCTTGTGAAGACTCGATAAATCTCATCTATTCCATCCATCATCTTCTCTTCAGTTATTTCCAGAGCTTCAGCCAATATTTCTATCATTATCTCAGCTAGATTTTGTCCTTTTTCTTCCTCTGTTTTGAAATCTAAGATAAAATTCTGATCTGTCCATCTCCCATCTCAGCATACCACTTTTATCTTGTTCGACCACAGTTAATCTGTTATCAATGTCTCCAATCTTCTTGTCTTTTTGTTTATCTTCTTCTTCAATTTTTTGGAGTCTCTCATCATACTTCATCATCATTTGTTGGATGTTTTCCACTTTTTCATTGGTTTTCCCTGTTCTTTGTTCAATGTTCTCTGTTCTTTGTTCAATGTTCTCTATTCTCTTTTCAATATTCTCTGATCTTGTTTGAATATTTTGAATTCCTTGCATAATCATCTGCAGGGTCACTTTTTCTTGTTCTTTTTCTTGCCTTAATATTGTCTGTATTGAACATTGTCCTCCAGATGGTGGAGAGGAAGAAGTGGAAGTTGAATTACCAGGAGCTGTTAATTTCCTACTCATTTTGAGGAGTTCAAAATCTTCAGGTTCTTCTAAACCTTAATCCAGTTGTAAAATAACCAATTGCAGTTCCAAATAAAAATAGTAGGAAAAAAGTAGAAGAATAGTAAGAAAAGAGAAGCCAAATAGTAGTAATAATAGAAAAAGAAGAAAAAAATTATTCAGGTTCTTGTATACCTTAATCCAATCGGTTGGTTAGATGACAGTAAAAATTCAAAAATGAAGGAAAAGACCATAAACACACCATGAACACACACAAAAAAGAAAAAGTTGTAAAGTCCTAAAAAAGGCGAAAAAGTGAAGAAAAAGGCTAAAAAAGAAAGGAAAAATTCTTCAGGTTCTTCAACACCTTAATCCAATTAAGAGGTCTCAAATATAAAAGTATGCATAAAAATAAACCAAAGAAAAAAAAAGAAAACCTAATATGGAAGGTAGATGGAAAGACAAAAATACCAGGAAGGGAAAGAAAAGAAAAAGGCTACTTCCTTAAAAAGAAAAAGAAGGGAAGCATTAATACTAAAGCTTTTCCTTTAAAATAAAAAGCAGACGTAAAAATTTAACTTCCAAAGACAAGAAAATAAAAAAAGCAAAGACAAGTTCCAAAGAGCCAAAAATCCAAATAGCTATTGCAAAAAAAGGTAAACTGATGAGGAGGGGTAGCACAGCTTAAAAAGAACAAAAAGAGCACACTGCACTTTGTTTAATTATCTCAGGCTCTTGTTGTAACTCTCTTCTCCAAAGACTTATCACCTTTTCTTTTCCTAAGCTTCAACACCAGACTCCAGCTGTTGATAGAAACCCAGAAGAGCACCTGTAATAATACTCTCCCGTGCTCTTCTCTCTATCTTATCAAACAGGCAATGTCCTTGAAACAAAGTCTCAGTTCTTTCTCAGCTTTGTCTGGTCAAAAGAAAAATAGAATATTTCCAAGCCTCTAGTTGGCAGTGTTACAAAGTTTCTTTAGCTTTCACTTTCCCCCTCCTTTTCCAAGCAAAATATAATAAGAATTAATTTTTTTAAAAAAGAAAAAGATATTTAAAAAAATAACTAAAAGGGAGTCTCTGGCTTAGAATATTATAAAATCAAAGAGGAGAGAAGAATATATAAAAAGAAGGGGAAAAAACCAGTCCAGTTTCAAAATGTAAGATCATGTGTAGAAAATCCAGCAATGAAAAAAAAATTTACTTTGACATTCTTGTTTAAAATCGCCGCTTAATCACTTCTGTCAAAACTTTTACAGATTCTTTCTTTCCCTTAGGGTGTCCTTTCAAGTCTTAAAATAAAGAAAAAGTTCTCACCAAACCGGCACACTCTCTCTTTCCATTCTTTTTCGTTTCGGAGCTGTCCCAACTTCAGCAGCTTTAATGGCTGCCTCTTTGCCTCTGGCAAAAAGAGCTTCTCCTGGATCTACCAGGGACTTTGCGATATCCCTGGGATCTACAGGATGCGCTCTTTACATTCACCATCTCTTCGGGACAGTTTAGATCCACTTGGACCATCCAGGAGCAAAGATATCGGCTGCGATCTCAGATCTCCAAGATCACATGCCGTATCGTCGCGACACCAGCTCCGCCCCCCAAGTCGATTATTTCCTTGCAATTTAATCTAGTGTTCATGGCAGCCTTGCACAACCTTGGCAAGGCTAGTTCTTATCTGGGACAATTAGTTTTTAATAGCATTTTACTGTGAATGAATGGAATTCACAGAGAAGTATTAAAAAGGTTTTTCTTTTATCTCTGTTTGGTGTTTGTTTGCTTTGAACGAGGCTTGGGTCGGAACAGTTCGTGGGGTGGGGAGGGAATGGAGATTTTATAGTATCCTTCCCCTGCCACGCCCAACCATGCTCATCAAGCCAGGCCACGCCCACAGAACCGGTAGTAAAAAAAAATTGAATCCCACCACTGAACAAGACATGATTGTGCAAAAGGAAAACAAAACATTTTGGAATACATGCACTGACACATAATCAAGACTACTGACACCTCCTTCCCCCTAAAAAAAAAAAAAAGAGGATGAAGGGATAAGGTATACATTTTCAAGTAGATTTTCGAGATTTTGGAATGATCTTCCAGAAAATAAAATATCCAAGTATACTCAGTCCAAGAATTACCTTAACACTTAATCACTGTTTGTAGTAGGCCAACTGGTGGAGCATGTCAAGATATAATTTGTCTCACTGATTTAAATGGCTCCACTTGAGTGTGTGTATACACCCCTGTGTGTGCGCATCTACCCACCCACACTGAAACACATATATCTATATAATATTTCTTCTTCTCTCTATAGACTTAGCAAAAGAATGCAGACAGCAGACTCTTTACAGGGATGCCTGCAAAACTACATTTCAGGGTTACATGCTGAAAAAATAATAATCTACAGTCAATCAGGCAACGGAAAGGGAACTAATCTTCACCCTTGCTTCTTCAAAAATAATATCATATTCCCAAAAGAACAAGTATTTACTACTTCAAAAGTTACTACACTTAAAATGTTATAACTGAATGCCTAATAGCAGCATGTGATACCTTCCAGATTTTTTAAAAAAATGTGAACGCTAATCTTCTACCTATGAAAACCATATTATTAGGACAACAATCTTATCATAGCAAAAGCCGCTATATTATTTATATGCCTGATAAGAACAGATACTATACTTGATTTTACCTAAAAGGTGAAGATGTCAAAACAATTATAGTACAAATGATTGTGTCCTTTTGTGGCATCTGCTTCAAAGTAATGCAACAACTAAAAAAAAATCATTGATTTGCTTCAACATTTTAGATTAAACCATTGAAATGAGTTAACTGGATCTGATTAGCCATTCTAGGCTAATGAAAATTGGGGAAATTGGCATTGGCACTTGTTGAAAATTCCCTTTTAACTCCTAAATCAATGTAGCATGACCACTTCAAATCAAAATTTCAAACAGAATCGGAAGAGAAGGTCGATTAATTCTGTTTGGAAGTGAAGCATCGATGGCCTATAAAGTCTTTAGATGTAAGGATTTAGCAGTGAAAAATGAAGGACACCAAGAAGCAATAGGTGGAAACTTATAAAGGAAAGTACAACTTAGAACTAAGGAGAATTTTCCTGACAGAACAACTTCAATCAGTTGAACAACTTGCCCCCAGAAGTTGTGAATGCTCCAACACTGGCAGTTTTTAAAAAGATGTTGGATAACCATTTGTCTGAAGTGATGTAGGGTTTCCTGCCTAGGCAAGGGGTTGGACTAGAAGACCTCCAAGGTCCCTTCCAACTCTATTATTCTAATCTATTCTATTCTGAATTCACCAATATACTTTAAAATGTATGTTATTATAGTTTACAATATGAAATTCATATTATCGTGGATGTTCTGGATTTGAAAATATGGTCTTATTGAGAATCACATCTGTTTTGATGTCACAGCCTTTAAAAAAAGTAAACTACACAATTATGATAGCTTTATATCAAGTAACAACAGACCATAAAGAAATTGGTCTAGAATTATATTTATGTTTTCCATAACAAATAACTTTCAGGTGTTATAAATGTAAAGCTGGAGCAGATGAAGTTTTTCTAAAATTAAAAGTTACAGTTGTTTTTTAGTGGTGTAGTTTGCCAAGAGCAATAGCCCCAGAATTAATGAGAGGGAAACTAGGATAAAAAATAAATTTGATTTAGTTTACATTTACAGTTCATTCCAACTAAATAATAAATCTTCAGTCATGCATGTAACAATTCCCTCCTTTTATATTAAAATTATAATTTGATAACAGCTTATTCTCATTTGATGTAAAGGAGGATCCTATGATAGAATAGTATAGCTAATCTTACATGATCTCCCAGATAGACAAGCTCTGCTTGAAAGTGATAATAAATTCATGCCTGAGAAATAATGTGGAATGAAATAGACATTAGATTCTAGTACATCAAATCTGAACAGCTATTGATGGAATTATTAGCACTCTATGCTGTTGTTACCAATTACTGCAGGGGAAGGATTTCAGATAAAATTAAAACATGCCTTTGAGTGACTAACACATTTGATATACCTAGAGAAACTGTAACAAACAAATCTGGATAGATCACACATTTTAATACGTTCACATCCCTCTGAGGTCCAAGAGTTTTCTAAAATTAATTAAAAAATTATTATGATAAAAACTAATTATTATCAGGATGAAAGGAATGAGGAAGTGAAACAAAACAATATGGATAATATGCAGGAAAAACTAATCATTTTTAAAATGTATCAACATACAGTTTAAAATTTATTTGCTTATTTAGGCTGTGCCACGGGCTCTGATTGGCATCCAACTCTTAGGGTCTCAGAGTTTGTAGAATAATATTAAAACTAGATAAAGTGGAATTTTGACTGAAGACAGTTAAAATGACACAGACAGAATACAGGTGGGTGTCTCCGTCTATAATAAACATAATTCAAATGGAACTCTTGGCTATTGCTTAATAAGTCCTGGAGATAATAGAAAAAGGGGAAAATTGGAGGTGCAGTGGTGAACCAATCAATTTGGCACAAGTAGATTTGTCCAATCTATTATGCCTTTCTAAGAGAAGATTTGCCCATGAATTTGGCAATGCTTCTTGATTTATAAGTTGCTTGGCAAAACAGCTGCAGCATCTGAGTTAAGAATGAGCCTGCCAAACATGCTGCGGTGACCTCCAGCTTAGATTACAGTACTTCGGTTTGGCCTGCTTTTAAAATCTAGCAAAAAACTTCCACCAGATCTTGATTGCTGTGGTCAGACAGCTGACAAAAATAACTAAAGGGCCACATTATCCCCAGTCTTTAAGAAAGTGTATCGATCTGTAACGGAGATTTTGGACATTCTGAAATGGTTGCCTGAAGGAGCACATCTCATCTCTACGATCTCTAACTTGAAACATCTGTTTTCAAAATTCATAGAAAACCGCTAAAATATGATGCGAGGTTAGCAAGAAAAGAGCTTTTGAAATCCCTTTCAGTTAAATGCACTGCTATCATTTTGGGGAAAAATTGTTTAGAAAAAATTGTCTTTTCTGCTCTCCTTCCTTCCTGAGTCGAGTTATCTTTGCACTGCACTGCACTGGTGGAAAAAAAAAAACTGCTTTCATGTGTCTCTTCTATTTATTATGTTTAATGTTACTTTTAATGTTGTTCTTGTAATGTGGTTGGATTGTATCATTTTATAGATTTTATAGACTTTGTTCATGAACCATTTAAGGGAGTATTGCTAAAAAAGCCGGTCAAGTAGGAATTTATACTTTGATGAGAATATCAAAAAAAATATGACTCTACTGTTTCTATTTATAATTCCAGGCAATCATGCCCCTTTTGTAGAAGGCTCCATTCTCCCTTACCTCCTTTATAGTCAATGTTTCATGTTCAAAGTATGTTTAATCCTAACTATATTTGCAGAAATGCTTTTGAGCTTAAGTTTACTGGTGCTGTTTCTGGATTTATTTATTTACTTGTTTGCTTGTTATAAGATTTATATGCCAATTCTATGGCTAGCAAAATTTTGATGAACCAGTCAGTTTATACAGAAGACAATGCCTATAAAAATGTCCCTCTCCTTTCATCTTTAAAAGCAGCTGCCTTCCAATAAGTACTGTCTTGTTTAATATGAATTTGACCAATTGCACTTTCTACATGCCAACAGTACACGCAATAAAACTCCGATATAATAACAATAAAATCAATAACCCAACCCCACCCCCGGTGACAACAAGCAATCAGACAAACCACTTGATGGGTTCCATCCCACTCTGGGTTCCCCAGGTCTGTTGGCAAAACCAGGACTTCAGGGTCTTATGAAAGAATGTCAGAGTGAGGGGCCATTGATGACACTGCTTGAAGGCTAAATAAAGATTCACAACCACAGATTGGATTTACTGATAGAGAACAATACTAACAGATTATTCACTATTGGTTAATGTCAGAAAATAAATTAAATAAATATTTTAATCTGATTAATGCTACACTTGCTCTTAACCAAAAGGAGAAGCAACATTTTTATATAAGCTTGAAAAAGGAAACTTTCAAGAGACATCCATTAGATGGTGCTCCAGCTGTAACTTCTGACAATTCTACACATCTATACTTACTGGGGATGAAATGGTTATCTTGTTAGATTTATAAATGGACATTGTTAAGTTAACAAATTTAAAAGTAACACAGCATGCATGTATGAGGCAATCTGAAATACTGTATGTTCATTTGCTGTCAAAAGTGACTGCAACCAAAAACGCATTTCAAAATATTTTCCTTCAAACCATTTACTTAGATTAGATTATTTCCAGTTGTCATATGAGCTAGGCAAGTTATTGTGTGGAGTGGGGAGGGGAGGGGAAGAAAAACAATTATTGGTACCATGGTAACAGAATCAACAATACCAACATCAATAAACTCAACAAGCAAATTGGCATTTTGCTTTCAAAGCACTGTGAGCAATATCTCATGGCAATGTTTTATTAGATTTTTCTCTCTAATAATACTCTATTATATATGCGTAGGAGAAATAGTACATCCAGAGTAAATATAAGGCAAAGGAACATCTGAAAAGAAATGTGTAATTTAGGTTTTTTTTTTAAATGGCTTGTTCCCTATTTTATAAAAACTGAAGGTAATTATATAGAATGGAGGTGTAAAAAAGTGATAGAGAGAAACTATAAGAATAATATTTTACTTTGCCTCAGTAATATTCACTGAACTTTTGTGATTTTAAATGCAATTATTAAATGCAGTCATTTATTCCTTTATGCCAGGGGTCCCCAACCACCGGTCCGCGGACCGGTACCAGTCCGGGGAACAACTCCTACCGGGCCGCGGCTTGCTGGGCACCGCCATCTTTTTTTGATGAAAAAGTGCTTCCGGTGAGCTTTTCCGGGTAGAAAGCTCACCGGAAGCACGTTTCATCAAAAAGATGGCGGCGCTAGCGCCGTGAGCTTTTCCAGGTAGAAAGCCATTTCTAACCGGAAAAGCTCACCGAAGCGCGCCGCTTATCTTTTTGATGAAAACGTGCTTCCGGTGAGGTCACCGGAAGCACTTTTTCATCAAAAAAAGATGGCGGCGCCCAGCTGATGCCGGTACCGGGCCGCGGCGCCCAGCTGATGCCGGTACCGGGCCGTGGCATCAAAAAGGTTGGGGATCACTGCTTTATGCCCAGAATCCTTTATAATTAGATGTCATGGCCTGCATAAAAAAGCATGAGCACACTTTACATAAAAGTGGAGTTTGATTGTATCCAAATAAAAATTGTCCAAATTTACTAATTCTACTCTTATTTTCAGTAAGGAATGCTATTATTATGACATGGATATAGCTAACGCTGGTCACCTAATTAATACCTTCTCCATCTTATTAAAAAGTGTTATGAAAAAACCTCGATGGATGGGATAGTAACGAAAATGTGATTGGACCACATGGATACCCAAGAATGCATGGGAATAACTGTTCTATGAGTCTTTGCCTACCTTAAATACATGGCTTAAACAGATGTTCACTCAAATGTCTACATACAAAGTAATAAACATAAAAGCAGGATTGATCTAAGAGTTCACAGCCACTCACAACATTCCCATCTCTTAAGACCTCTGAAAAAGCCAGTTTTAAAACCCAGAGTAGGGGCCATCCCAATCTCCTGGGGAATACTATTCCAAAGAAAAGGGGAGAAATGAAAAATAAAATGCCTCCAATCCTGAGGATGTTTATAGGACATCTCAAAGGGTACAGAACACATCTCAAACAGTCTCTGGCTGAAAGACCAAATTTTAGCTACTCTTCTTTCATATTTCCAGTAATCTGAACCCAACTAATTTTATATATATCTGTTAAGAAAAATTTACAAGATAAGAATATTACTGTAGATTCAATATAAAGCCATACTAATAGAGAAATAAATGAGGAGAATCATTTCTACAACATATTACTGGAGGAAAAGATTTGTTGGGGGAAAGATAATCCCAAAGAAATCCAGATCCTAATCTATGAAGGACTTCCAAGGTGATAGCCAGGACACTGAACTGCATCCTGACCTCAACTAATCTCCCTCCAGTGCAGCTCTTGAAGCAGCAGTGACAGAAGCTGCTCTTCAAGTTGTCACTTTCCCATCCAGTTGTAGAAGCAAGTTGCAACAGACTAAACGCAAGCTTACTAAAGTGTAAGTGACTGAGAGAAGGGCTTCTAGATTGGGAAGGTTTGGGGAAAAGTCTGATTGAAAGGGTGAAAGAGGTGACAACCAGCACATTTAGGAAACATAGTATAGTTTTACGCTAAAGAGTGCAGATTTTTAGCCTTCAAAAAATCATTGAGAAAACTGCAAATGTGAGAAAGAAAGTTTAGTGTACATTTGTTGATTCAAATAAAGTATATGATAACCGAAGTAGATTTGAAATTTAGATTGTTTCACATAAACATGTAATTGAAAGCTGGTTGCTCTATCTGATGCGATGGTAGTAAAAGAAGTACACGCATAAATAGAATGCATAGCGAATATTTCAACATTGTGGGATAAAGGAAGGAAGTGTGTTGTCTCTCTTTGTGTTTAATGGATCAGAGATGATTATGGTGATTTTAAAGATGTGAGAGACTGGAGAGAATGTCTAGTCTAACAAAGGAACATCTCGTCTATTAAAAGAAGGACTAGAGGTGACATGATAGCAGTCTTCTGATATTTGAGGGGCTGCTACAAAGAAGAGGAAGTCAAACCTGTTCTGCAAAGCACCTGAAGGCAGGACAAGAGACAGTGATGGAAACTATTCAAAGAAAGAACCAACCTAGAAATAAGAAATTTCCTTACACTCCAAGGTTCCTTCCAACTCTATTACTCTATTATTCTGGAATTGATGAGATCATCAGAGGGAGAAAGAGAGGGACAAGAAGTTTTTTAAAAACTCACTGTATGGTATGAATTAACATATCGGTGTGATGGTGTAAGTAAATTTTGGGAGTTACAACAAATGGAGTGTGTACAATATAGTTTTAGCTGTTTCCTTTTCTTTTTCTAATGTCATCCTTTTCGTTGTCTTAATTGGTTTCTGTGCTCTGTAAACATTTAATCCAAAAGAAAACAGCATGATATACTATATATGTTCTTGAAACAATGTGGTTAAGGGATTAAGTTTTGGAAACTATTCAAAATTACACTAAAAATAACTTTAGAAAATGTACACCTGCCTTATTTGGAACTCTGTAGAAATCTCAAAATTTGGTTTGTCTGTTTTGGCAAATATCCCAAAATATACAATGTGAATTATGAAACAAGGTTCACTGAGACTATGTATAAAATTTTGTCAAGGATTTAGGAAATTGAAACCAATCTCTTTCCATGTCCTTTGTGAACTGAAGCTACCATTTAAGACTAAATCTGATCAGACTATTCCAGAGATTAATGGAGAGGGAAAGTTGGTGAACCATTGCAAACCTAGAAATTATTTTGATTTTTCAGGGTCTTAAATTTTAATTTGCTGCATAATTCAAAGTGCTTCTTAGCCAAGCAAAACTTAAACAAATTTTGTATCATCTTGCAGCAATAGTGCAATTAACCATAAAGCCTTGAGAATAGAATACACCTGCTTAATATTTACATAATGAATTCCTGGTCTATATAACACAAGTTCCACCCTGTCAGCATCACCTCGTACCATTATTAAGTATACAGTGGATGTATGCAACTGATTTTTAGAAGCTTAGGACAAGTAGCAAGCACATTTGGTTTATTTTCAACTCACTGAATATTTTCAAAAAGCTACCATTAATAATGCTGGAAGTCAGGCTTAATTAACATGCACTTTGTCCATTTTCTTTGTCATAAAAATTTCAAGGAATGACATCTGTTAAAATTCCTAGCTTGAATTAAATGACAATTATTACTGTGTTGAAAGCTAATTTACTGCATTAACAAATTCCTTAAACATAGAGAAACTAGTTGCTATGCAACTATGGAATGTCCCGGTTATGTTGAACAATATATGTGATATATTCTACTTAAAGTAATAATGAGCATCACTGACATCATCATCCTGAAAAGTTATACAATTGGAAAAGGTGCTTTTGGTCACCTGAGGCTGAAGAAAAGTAAAAAGTGAACTGTGGCCAGAGGTTTTTTGGAAACCTGGAAGACACACCAGAGGTTTTGGGGGAGGTCTTCTCTGGCATCCTGGATTGGGAAGCCCATGAAATTTTCCAAACTACTGTATACTTGCAGATTGTTTCATCACACTATCAGACGTAGTTTTATAAAGAAAACAATGCAATTGGTGAAAATATATATATCAATTACTGTTTAAAATTGGTATTAAAATTATACTTACTTTTCCGTAGCTCAGCAGGATGATTCTTACCAGGACAACGTTAATATGGGCACCTAAAGACTCATCATGATAGATTTCGTTAACCTACAACAGAACATGAAAATATCCATGTAACATGACAATAGTGTGGATAAAGCCACGTGTAAAAAACTTTTAATTCAAAATCTACTTAATAATAGCATATTTACCTAACAATCAAGCTGCAACACTGTATTAAATTAGAACCTTGGAAATAAAATGCTAGCTGTGACATTTTAAAATATTGTTTTATTTCCCCAACACCAGAAAAGAACATGAAGGATTATTGCTAAGGCAGAAAAGAAAAAAGCACATTTGTTATGCTTAGGTTATAATTTGTATTTACTTATTAGTTAAGAAAACTTTCCTATTCAATTAGCTTTTGGGAGGAATGGTGGTACAAAACTATTTAAAAAAAGGTGATAGTGATGTGCAAGACTCACCTGCCTCATAAGTTTATGGATTGTAAGGACATTGTACCTTGTCAAGTTTCTGAATAGCAATAGTACTTAGACTTATATAACACTTCATGGTGCTTTACAGCCCTCTCTAAGCAGTTTACAGAGTCAGCATATTGCCCCCAACAATCTGGGTCCCCATTTTACCAACTTCAGAAGGATAGAAGTCT
This sequence comes from Notechis scutatus, assembly GCF_049901735.1. NCBI lineage: Eukaryota > Metazoa > Chordata > Lepidosauria > Squamata > Elapidae > Notechis > Notechis scutatus. The sequence continues at coordinate 78,011,329 of NC_142010.1, read as the reverse complement.
GAGTCTACCTTGAGCTGCTCAGAATCGAACTCCTGGAGTGAGCAGTGAATTACGGTAGCCTGCATTCTAACCACTGAGCCACCATGGCTCTGTCTTCAATGGTATAAGAGCAGGGATACAATAATTCTTGCCTAGCACCAGCTTTCTTAGAAGACTCAGACTGAGTGGGTACCTTTCCCTGCCTTTGCTTCTCATCCTACAAAGTTTTAGCACCCTATGCATACTATGAAACATTTGAATAAACTTAGAAGGATGCTTTATCTTAGTGAACAAAGTGATAAACCATTCTGTGACTCTCTCATGCTTTTATTAACATAGCTGTGGGCTGCACTTGTTTGTTTATTACTTTTAAGATGAAAATAAGGTATCTCTGAGAATTGCCAAGTCTTCACAAATCCCTTCCTCACAAACAAGGCTCCATATTACAGTCAAAAATGATGTATACATTGATTGATTATGTTTGTCTCTAAGACAGCCTATCCCTAACATGTCTTTTAGATCTTCCCAACAGTACACTAATTAATACTGTAACTGGGTCCAACCAATTTGTACTGATCATCTGCTTCTCCTTCTTTCCTCCTTTTTCAGTATAACAGCCAGGCATCTGAATATATTTTCCAAAGACTTCATGACTGCCCAACCAAGCGGTAGCCATGACCTGTGGCATATTTCTTGACTGCTTGCTTCCTTATTGTTGATGATAGATCCTAAAAGGCAGAAGTTATCCACCTATTTTGATTATCAGTTTTAAAAACATACAAATAAAGTTGGGCTCATGCAGTTGACCCTAGTGATATCAACTGTGGTTGAATGTGTTATGCAAACTGAACCACGGTTTGTAAATCATACCTTAAACCTTGGTGTGTTTTATGACTTTAGAACCTGTGAATAATATTGTGGTTTATTCAATAATAATAATAATTAAACCTGATCATAATATTTGGAGCCATGCATAGCTAAAAGGTTTTTTGAAGTGCATGAAAAAGAAAAAAGTGAATGGCAAGATTGCAGGTTTAATTATATTTCAAGTAATTATTAGTTTTATTGACCTATTAGAAATCTTATAGGCAACTTACAAAAATGAAGCTTGATAGGGTAACTTACACAATTAAAGTATTTCTCAATAGTTTCCAAAAGGATGACTGTTTTAGAGTGGATTGTAACAAAGACAACAGTCTTCTGGCATGTTCAAGGCTCATAAAATTATAAACCTGGTTTCATACAACTTGCTTTGTTTCAGAAGTTATATGTCTGTGGAAATTCTCAGTCATCCAGATCATGGTTGTCCCAAAGGTGCTTTTTCAAGAGGCAACTGGGCTTTCTAATTTTTCTTTGAAGATGTTTTGCTTCCATCCAAGAAGCTTCTTCAGCTCTGACTGGATGATGGGGAATTGAAAGATTTTTACTCCTTGCAGACAGCTGGTCATTTTCATTCTTTTAGGGGGTCATTAAGGTCACCTGGAGGTTTATCTGTGTCATCAGGTCACCTGAGTGGTGCAAATTAGTGTGGAGCCTTCTTGGAACTGTTGAAAGGACTGTGTTATAGATTGGAAATAGATGATGAGAAGCTAAATGTCTTCAAAGAAAAATCAGAAAGTCCAGTTGACTCCTGAAAAAGCACCTTTGGTTCAGAAGTTATACATTCCCTGAATCAAAAGGGGACCAGGCTGAGAGAGGCTGGGACAAATACCCATGAACTAGAATTTGCTACATCGGATTTGGAAAGAATTATCCTCACACAAATGCACATGCCCATTTCTATGAACAAACACACAGTGGAGACAGAGAGAAACTATACACAGCAGGTCAGAGGGAAATGAAATTCAATCCCACCAAAAACATTGAGACAATGAAAATGAAAGCATGAACTTTTCACAACAGCAGTACTGAGGACAGCAGTTTAGGTGGGCTCAATTTTTTTAAAAAAAGCTATATTTAATAGTCATGTTAGATACTATGACAGCAGTCTGGATAATAGACATGAAACTGTTTTAGAAAATTAGATATTCTGCCGATCATTATTTATACTGGACAGAAAAGCATTGCTATGGTAATGGGAGAATAACATAGCTAATAAATAGGGCCATCACTTTGTAAAGTGGGCTCAACACATAGAGCATCCATCTCTATTGGATCAGAAGAGAAATTTGTCCCAATTCCAACTATGAATATGGCTGTGGAAGTTATCCATGGGCTTATTCCCAATGGATGGATTGCAGTTTTCTCTTTCTTTCTTTCTTTCTTTCTTTCTTTCTTTCTTTCTTTCTTTCTTTCTTTCTTTCTTTCTTTCTTTCTTTCTTTCTTTCTTTCTTTCTGCAAATCATATGAATATAAGGAAGTTATCTTGTTAGAGAATTCTTGTTAGAGAATTTGACCCTCTTGCCTGGCACTGTATTTAAACAGCAACACCAGTTCTTTCAAAAAGATTCTTCCTAATACTATCTACTTAAGGCTTTGGGGGGGGGAAGTCTTTGGCATCCAAATCTTCAGCCTTTTGCATGCAACCTGTTACAAGTTGCTACAGGTTTGTAAATGATGGGAGAAAAGGAGACATAAACCATATATGAGAATCCCATTGCTTTTGGGGAGAACATTGGTTTTGCAGGTTCAATCCCTAACATCTCCATTTCTTTAAAGCAATGAGAAAAACTGTGCTTCAAGCTCTGAAGAGCCCTGGCCAATCTGGAAGGACAAAGTGGGCTAGTTTGTTCTAATAGAAGGCAGATTTTCATGGCCAGATTCATTTCTGTTTTCAGCTGGAAGGTAGGCTGCATGGAAGGACATAACAGTTCTCAACAGAAACCACTGCACAATATATGTAAGCCTCAAAATCTCAGTGGACATGACCGTTCTGTAAACATTCTAACAAATCATCCTATATCAGCTGCTAATCAAACTTTGTTAAAAAAAAATCCACAAAATATATGCATTGGCAAAAATAGCTAGTCTGGAATTCTTTGTCTCCTCTGTGACAACAACATTGGCTGTCAGAGGCTACAGACTCTCTTCTGGATTCAAGATCAATTTATGATTTATTAAGTTCCTCCCTCAGGCTACTTGGCCTTCTCAACTTTTGCTTATAAACTACAGCACCAAAACAAAAAGCAAAAAACCCAACCCTTAAAAGTATGTATAAACACTGTTTCCCTCAGCCTCCTCTGCAATCTCCAGATCATATAATCTGTTGATAGAAGGATGTCATAATTAGTAGCTGACTGTTTACAATTCATGGAAATGGGCTAATTAGGAAGCATATAGACAGCCAGTATGATGTAGCCCTGACCTACAATAGTACAGATTAAGACTGTATTTCTCCAAATTCCCAGTCATGATTGGAAAACCATGAATGCTACTTGAAGAGTAACATATTATACAAGATCTGTGAGGTTTCCCCACCTACTGTATACTCCCAGTTCTGTTTCAAAAGAGAAACATATCAAACTTGCATGATTGGGAAAATTCAGGGTGGAAAAATAATAAAGTAAATTGGAGGCGTTTATAAACGGGATTAGATAAGGGCTCCATAAAGAGTATAAGGCAAGTTTTGAGGCACTTCACCAGCAGAATAAAAAAAAACAGAATAATGGCAGGGAGTTTGGAGGCCTCTTAGTCCAACCCCTTGCTCAAGCAAGAGACCCAATACTATTTCAGACAAATTGTTGTCCAATTAAAAATCTCCGGTAATAAGTACTGCATCACTAGGTAGGTTTAATTTTTTTAATTTATTCAAGAGAAGACTGGATAGCAACACCACATTTGTTGTCCCACATGTTTGGAGAGACCCAAGGTAAGAAAGGTTTCCTTAGAGGAGGGGTGTCAAATTCACGTCATCACGGTGGCATCACGTGACGTATCAGGACTTTTCCCCCCTTCACTAAACCGGGCAAGGGCATGGCCAGCTCATGATGCATCTGGCCCACAGGCTGGGAGTTTGACAGCCCTGCCTTAGAGTCTTTGTCATTCACTGTAATAGGAGACATCTCAAACAGATTTAACAGATAATCAGAGTTGGAAGGGACCTTGTAGGTCATCTAGTCCAACCCGACGCCCAAGTGGGAGATCCTACACCATTTCTGACAAATGGCAGTCCAGTCTCTTCTTGAAAGTCTCAACTGATGGCGCTCCAACAACTTCCGAGGGCAAGCTGTTCCATTGGTTGATTGTTCTCACTGTCAGAAAGTTTCTCCTTATTCCCAGGTTAAATCTCTCCTTGTTCAGTTTCCATCCATTATTCCTTGTCTGGCCTACAGGTGCTTTAGAAAATAGCTTGACCCCTTCCTCTCTGTGGCAGCCCCTCAAATATTGGAACACTGCTGTCATGCCTGCCCTGGTCCTTCTCTTCACTAGACTAGCCAAGCCCAGTTCCTGCAACTGTTCATTGTATTTTTTAGCCTCCAGTCCCCTAATCATCCTCGTTGCTCTTCTCTGTACTTTTTCTAGAGTCTCAACATCTTTGTTATAATGTGGTAAACAAAACTGGATGTAGTACTCTAGGTGTGGTCTTACTAAGGCTTTATAGAGTGGCATTAGTACTTCCCTTGATCTTGATTGTATCCCTCTGTTAATACAATTTAGGATTGCATTAGCTTTTTTGGCTGCTGCTGCACACTGCTGGCTCATATTTAGCTGGTTGTCCACTAAGACTCCAAGATTCCTCTCACAGTTACTGCTATTGAGCCTGGTTTCATCCAGTCTATATGTGTACTTTTGGTTTTTCTTGCCTAAGTGTAGGACTTTATTTTTCTCTACATTGAATTTCATTTTGTTGATATGGCCCAGTGTTCTAGTCTGTCAAGATCCATCTGGATCTTGAACCTATCTTCTTGGGTGTTAGCTATTCCTGCCAGCTTAGTATCATCTGCAAATTTGGTAAGTTCCCCTTCTATTCCCTCATCTAAGTCGTTAATGAAGATATTGAAGAGTACTAGGCCTAAGACGGAACCTTGTGGCACCCACTGCTTACTTCCCTCCACGTAGACTTAGACCCATTAAGGACTACTCTGAGTACGGTTTGTCAGCCAGTTGCGAGTCCTTCTAGTGGTGGTGCTATCTATTCCACTTTTTTCTAGTTTACTAAGAAGTAGGTTGTGGTCTACTTTGTCAAATGCCTTGCTGAAATCGAAATATATTATGTGCACAGTAATTTGCTGGTCTACTAATTTAGTCACTGTGTTGAAGAATGAAATAAGATTGGTTTGGCATAATCTGTTTTTAACAAACCCGTGCTGACTGCTAGTTATTACTTTACTTGTTTCCAGATGTTGGCAGGTCTGTTTTTTTATTATCTTTTCCAGTATCTTCCCAGGTATTGATGTTAGGCTGATTGGTCTATAGTTTCCTGGGTCTGCTTTTTTTCCTTTTTTGAAGATGGGAACCACATCAGCTCTTTTCCAGTCCTCTGGTAGTTCCCCGGGGCTCCAGGATTTTTGAAAGATATGGTGCAGTGGTTCTGAGACGACCTCTGCCAGCTCCTTTAAAACTCTGGGATGTAATCCATCAGGCCCCGGTGATTTGTTTTCATTAAGATCAGACGGGTGTTCTCTGACTATTTTTTTTGCTTATTTTAACAACTGCCTATATCCTAGTGTGATGCAAATAAGTTGCTTTAAAATATGATTGTGGGGAGATAGAAGGAGGGAGGGAGGCGGAGGGAGAAAGGGAGAAGGGGGAGGAAGGGAAAGAGGGATAGCTGATGAAGAGAATCAGGAACGCTGACTCCGCATGACCATACAACTCTGTAAGGAGCCCACCATTCATTCTGGGGACAACCTGAGCAGCCGAAGAGAGATTTGTGCAGTTCTCCCATCTTTCTGCACTGCTCCTAATAGCTGAATGCGCCATTTGGGTCCCCTTAATCAGCAAGTTGCCTCAACATTTTAAAAGAGTGGAGATAATCTCTTCTTTTTAAATATTATTAATAATATTTCTATGCCTTCAGAATTCAGGGCATGGTTTTCAACTGTGATTCTGCCAAAAAAATATAAAAGGAAAATATGTATCATTCATAATCTTCTTTTCCTCAAAGCAGCTTAGATTTTATGAATTTAGAGAAACTGTCAGAAAAAGCCAGCATTCCTGTCTTTTGTTATCAATTGGGGCCTGCTGTTCTTTCCTTCCTCTTTTTCAGCAAACTCACTGTATTAAAGCATCCAGAGAAAGAAACCTTCTCACATATCGTGCAGTAGGATTTGAAACAGTTTATATCTGGGATGTGAGAGGTCTGTAAATATTTTCACAGACCCCTGTTTGACTCGTGCAGTATACAGGTCCTCAATTGAAGGCAAGTGGGTAGTAATTGTTTTTTCTGCAGTCCTAATTATCCTCTGAAGTTTGTGTCTGTCCTGTTGGGTTGCAGAACCAAACCAGTTATAGAGGTGCAGATGACAGACTCAATAATTCCTCTGTAGAACTGTATTGACCGCTCCTTGGACAGTTTGAACTTTCTGAGATGGCACAGAAAAAACATTCTTTGTTGTGCTTTTTTGCTGATGTTTTTGATGTTAGGTGTCCATTTTAGGTCGTGATATGATAGAACCTAGAAATTTGAAGGTCTCTACTCTTGATACTGTGTAGAGAGAAACTGTGTACAGTGAAACAAAACTCTACTGTGTCTTGAATAACACAATCATTTGGACCCAAAATACACTTCAGCCCTTATGAAGTGCACAATTCTCCATTCTGGAAGCATTTTATTCCTTAGCTAAGAACACTGAAAAATCTGAATAATAGGCAACTTTTATTCAATGCAATAATTTTAAAAGGAATGGAAGCATGAAATCTGGCCTTGGAAGAAATGGTTCAAAACAGAAGTGCAATGAGTTTGCTTTTGTTTCTTGAAATCCTTCTGGAAGCTGCTTTTGGGGTCACTACTCTCTCTGAGAGGGTTACTTCATTTCAAAATTAAAAGATAGGCTTCAACAATAAATCAATTTTTATTTCTGTCTTGCTCATGCATGTCAGGACATACACATGTTTTTATGATAGATTCTGGTCACGCAATATAAAACACATGCATTAAATAAAAAATAAACCATACAGTTGGCTTCAGATTTTATTTTAATGGACTGATGGCGACAGTTTGTTTAAATGTCATTTAAAAATTATAAAGTGGGATTTCATTTCTTCATTCCAGGATGACTTATTGAAACCCAGGAAATAATTACCTTTGCACCCTTAGAATGAAGGAACCATTAAATTATTGAGCTCCATGTAAATCTCCTCATACAGATTTTGAGCTTTATCCTTTCTACAAGGATATATCTGGATACTATTGACAGTCAGGCAATGGTCTGAAATAACTAGTTGAGGAATGGGTTGACAGGCAAGAGACATCTACCTGGAAGTCAAAACCCAGATCTTCTCCAGATGCATTGATTTGGAGATGATAATATTTGGAATGGTACCAAGGAAGAGAAAGAGACCAGTCAGGGAAAAATCCTTGGAATCCTAAATAAATTCAAGGAAAGAGGTAACATGTTCTGATAAATAGTTGATGCTATGTGAACTTCAGTTTCTCATTTTTTTTTTCAGACTCCATCCCTTTGTTGAAAAAAAATTAAAGAGAAGGTTATTTGGCTGGAAATACATTTAGAATGATCTGGTTGTGATTTCTACTGCTTTTGCAAACAGGTTCCCCTAACAGAATAGAAAAGAATTCTTTATTAGCAAAGTGTGATTGGATACACAAGGAATTTGTCTTGGTGCAAATGCTCTTTGTATACATAAAAAAAGAAAATATACCTTCATCAAGAGCCAAGAATCATAAGGTACAACACTTAATAATAGTCATAGGGTACAATAAGCAATCAAATCATACTAGGAAACAGTCAATATAGATCATAAGGATACAAGCGACAAAGTTAAAGTCATACAATCACAGGTGGGAGGGGATGAGTAATAAGGAGTGATGAGAAGGTTAATAGTAATAGTAGTGCAGACTTTGTAAATAGTTGGACAGTGTTGAGGGAATTATTTGTTTAGCAGAGTGATGGCATTCGGGGAAAAAACTGTTCTTGTGTCTAGTTGTTCTGGTGTGCAGTGCTCTATAGCGTCGTTTTGAGGGAAGGAGTTGAAACAGCTTATGTCCCGGATGTGAGGGGTCTGTAAATATTTTCACAGCCCTCTTTTTGACTTGTGCAGTGTACAGGTCCTCGATGAAAGGGAGTAATTGTTTTTTTCTGCAGTCCTAATTATCCTCTGAAGTCTGTGTCTGTCCTGTTGGGGTGCAGAACCAAACCAGGCAGTTATAGAGGTGCAGATGACAGACTCATCTGTATTTAGATATTAATATAATTTTCCAAGCAACCTTTTCAAAACCATTTTTAAAAACTTTGTACTTAGTAATTTTCCACTGTAACTATCCTTTTATATTTATAAAACTCTACTCTTCTATATTCTCTTTTTAGAAACACAGAACTCTTATTAAGCATTGTGAAATATTGTATTATTTATGTCAATGATAATTGGGCTCAGTAATATATGAGGCATGTGGAGACATCACTGCAGTGCAGGTGGGGGGAGGGTTACATGAGCCATGATTTGGTTAATATTCTTCTTCTTCCATATATAAATCGAACTATAAAATGCTGGGATGAAGTGACTTTCTTGGCTTTGTCATTGGCCAAAAATAATGGTATATGTTTCTGGCAGTAGCCAGATGGGCTGGATTCTGCTTCTTTCCACATTCACACAGTGTGCTGTTATCTGCTAAGAGCCTCCACTTGAGCATTTTGGTTTAGGCATTCCAACCCTCAACCTATTCAGGGAAATATTGTGGATCAATATTTCAAAGAACAACCAGGCATAAGTGGACAACAGCAACTTTGTTCGCCGGCTAATTCTTCTCACACTAGATCAAACCTGGGAAAACCAAGGAATGAATTCACCAAAAAGGTCTTTATCAAGATCAGCTTTAACAATGATCTCAATAAATATTGAGGGGTTTGATTAATGTAATGGGACTTTACAAATTGTACAAAGCCACAAACAGCAATCCTCATTATACCTAAATTTAGTTTCCCCCATCTCTTGGGGCTGCTAAACCCATCTGGATATTTGACAGATTTTACAAGGGAACACAGTCTCTCAAATTGGCTGCCACAGGATGACATGGACAAAAAGTATGCCTTCTAGCCTTGCAGAGGAGTTTCTCAACCATCTCAGCTTACCTCTGTTCTGAGTAAGTGGACACACTTCTAAACTGAACAATTTCTACATTGCCCTGTCATTTACTTTACTTTTCTAACAACTCTTCTAAGGATCTCCATGGCCGGAAGCATTTTTAGCAGTAAAGATTACACTGCAAATTGGCACTTGGTTGTGTTAGCATCTTATTTTCTGCTTCATTCTTTTTCAAATTAGAAGGAGGGAGGGAGGGAGATATGATAAATATCAGTGAAATATGAATTCTCGGCAGGAACTAAGGGAGGTATGGATACCTGTTACCCTTGGTGACCAAAGGCTTGGCAAACTGTGACCCAGTCTTATAAAATATACCTAGGATAAAGGGTTCCCTAAGGTATGAAAGACTAGAAATAATCCCTCAGATAATTTGAGAGAATAAATATTCATTGTGCTAGGGACTTCTAGAAATTCTTGTTGAGATAGAAAAAGAGGAAGACAAAGTAATATTTTGCATTTCTGCAAAAGCTCTGATTTAAAATTAAAATTAGATTATGATTTCCTTAATGAAAACATTGGTTAGTTTACTGAAAATGTATGACTTCCTTACAGGATCTATATACCTTCAAATAGATTTAAGTGGCATGATAAGGAAATGTTTCTTTTCAAAATCTGTTTTTCTGTGTAGAATTTATATAGCTACTTTTAAATTGAACATGTTTTTTTTAAAAAAACCATATTTTTCAACTGCACATTTAACTGCAAGGATTTTCTTGATTTCATCTATATGCATCTCAAGTTATTTGCTGATTCTTTTTCAAGAGAATAACTAATATAAAGAAAAATGTGAAGACATTCATAAACATACATTCAATCAGAGGTGGTATTCAGCAGGTTCTGACCAGTTCTGGAGAACTGGTAGCGGAAATTTTGAATATTTTGGAGAATAAGCGCACCAACGTGCCTACCGTCCCTGTCCTATTGTTTCTCTTATTCTTCTTTTATTTTTCTTATATGTACCCATTTCATGTATTCACAACTATGTATACACTTATACTTATTATCTTGTAAACAATTGGCAAATCAAATAAATAAATAAATAAAATAAATAAACTGGCAAATACCACATCTGACTGGCCCCACCCCCATCTATTCTCTGCCTCCTGAGTCCAAACTGATCGGCGGGGTCTTCTTTTGTTGCTCTGCACAGGAGAACAGGAACTGGAAAGCAGGTTAGTGGGGTGGGGAGGGAATGGGATTTTGCACTAACCTTCCCCCAGGAGTGGGGAGAGAATGGAGATTTTACAGTATCCTTCCCCTGCCACGCCCACCATGCCACGCCCACCATGCCACGCCCACCATGCCATGCCCACCATGCCACACCACGCCCACCAAGCCATGCCCACAGAACTGGTAATAAAAAAAATTGAATCCCACCACTACATTCAATCCCACAACCAAGTAAAATGTCTTTAATAACATTAGTGCAGTCTTCAAATGCAACAGAAAGACAAATGTTAAAATTTTAAAATTTTATTTAACGAAGAGTTTCTCTTCCTAATTTATTCTGACTCCAAGATCTGTCCATCAGCACACTGGATAATCAAGCATACACAATATCATCATGGTAAATTAAAAAACAGGATTGAGTTATTGAGGAAAGAACCCAGAAAACTGGCTTAATACTTATAGTACAATCAGAATTGAGAATTAACCTCAGCAGCTGAAGTTTTGACAGATTAATGGTAAGGGGGGAAAATTCAGAGACCAACAATTTTGTATTTCAGTTTGCAAATTAATGGTTATGTTACTAATAATTGAGAAACAAAAAATGCTTAACCCATGCAGTGCAATAGTGGAGTAGAAGGGATTCTAAAAATGTTCCATATGTTCAATATCTCTTAATGTTTTCCTTTTGAAATCTTTCTCTTCCTTTTATGATGTATAGCTATGAAATGATCAGGTCCTACATGGTCATAGTCAGTCCTACTGGCTTCAGTATTATAAACACCTATCAATCCTGAGATTGACAGGTTAAATATGCAAATTTAATTCTTTTGAAAACAATAAGGGTCATGAGGAAACCAAATCCAGAATGATTCAGGTTAAATCAAATGGAGCATTTCAAAATACTTGCAAGTTTCTTGGTTTTCCAGAGCTCGCTACTGGATAAGCTGACAGTGATTAAGGAAGATAAGCATAGGATTGACTGAGAGACACAGAAATAACTTTCTGATTATTGAATCCTGTCTGAATCTGGTAACATTCTTATATGGACCCATCTAAGGCACTACAAAGGAGACCACAACCTACTTCTTAGTAAGCTAGAAAAAAGTGGAAAAGTGGAGGGTTGGACTAGATGACCTACAAAGTCCCTTCCAACTCTGATTATCTGTTATCTGTAACTTTGGCATGTGTCACTGGTTTTATTCATGCTAGAGTCCTGTCATTCTTCATTAATGCTCCTGCTTATAACTGGTCTGAATGAATCACCATTATCCTTCTTCCGTGAAATTTAGAAGTAGACTTATTAGAATTGGCTGCTATCCAGGAGTTATTCTGCTAGGACTTTGGGATCAGGGTCAAGTCACTGCTGACTTTTGGCAGCTGCCTGGACAACATCTTGCAGTTTTCTTGGCAAGATTTCAAAAGTGGCTTGCTTTTGCCTTCTTCTTTCTAAGCTGAAGGAGAGTGACTGGCCCAAGATTGCCCAGATGACTTTGTGCTTAAGAGGGGAGACTAGAACTCACACTCTCCCATTTCCACCCTGGTGTCTTAATCACTATCAAACTAGGTCTCACTAGGACTTCAGAAGCACTCTTTACTTGTATTATTATTTATTATATTATTATTTTTATTTTTTAACAGTCTAATTTGGAATATATTAATCACAGGCTTTTCAGTTTTGTATTGAATTGACTCTTTCTTACTAACCCCAGATATATCCCTTCTAATCCAGATTGCATCTTTCTTGAAGTATCCATAATTCTGGCTTGAACAAGGGATTCAGCAGAGGATACTGTAAAGCATGATTGTGTAACATAAAAAGCAAGACAGATAACAGATAACAGATTGGAAGGGACCTTATATAGGTCATCTAGTCTGACCCTACACCATTTCTGACAAATGGCAGTCCAATCTCTTCTTGAAAGTCTCAAGTGATGGTGCTCCCACAACTTCTGAGGGCAAGATATTCCATTGGTTGATTGTTCTCACTGTCAGAAAATTTCTCCTTATTTCCAGGTTAAATCTCTCCTTGTTCAGTTTCCATCCATTATTCCTTGTCTGGCCTTCAGGTGCTTTAGAAAATAGCTTGACCCCTTCCTCTCTGTGGCAGCCCCTCAAATATTGGAACACTGCTGTCATGCCTGCCCTGGTCCTTCTCTTCACTAGACTAGCCAAGCCCAGTTCCTGTAACCGTTCTTCATATGTTTTAGTCTCCAGACCCCTAATCATCCTGGTTGCTCTTCTCTGTACTTTTTCTAGAGTCTCAACATCTTTTTTTATAATGTGGTGAACAAAACTGGATGCAGTACTCTAGGTGTGGTCTTACTAAGGCTTTATAGAGTGGTATTAGTACTTCCCTTGATCTTGATTGTATCCCTCTGTTAATACAATTTAGGATTGCATTAGCTTTTTGGGCTGCTGCTGGCTCATATTTAGCTGGTTGTCCACTAAGACTCCAAGATCCCTCTCACAGTTACTGTTATTGAGCCTGGTTTCATCCAGTCTATATGTGTACTTTTGGTCTTTTTTGCCTAAGTGTAAGACTTTACTTTTCTCCATACTGAATTTCATTTTATTAGATATGGCCCAGTGTTCTAGTCTGTCAAGATCCATCTGGATCTTGAGCCTATCTTCTTGGGTGTTAGCTATTCCTGCCAGCTTAGTATCATCTGCAAATTTGGTAAGTTCCCCTTCTATTCCCTCATCTAAGTCATTAATGAAGATATTGAAGAGTACTGGGCCTAAGACGGAACCTTGTGGCACCCCACTGCTTACTTCCCTCCATGTAGACTTAGACCCATTAAGGACTACTCATTGAGTACAGTTTGTCAGCCAGTTGCGAGTCCATCTCGTGGTGGTTCTATCTATTCCACTTTTTTCTAGCTTACTAAGAAGTAGGTTGTGGTCTACTTTGTTGAATGTCTTGTTGAAATTTAAATATATTATATCCACAGTATTTCGCTGGTCTACTAATTTAGTTACTATGTTGAAGAATGAAATAAGGTTGGTTTGGCATGATCTGTATTTAACAAACCCGTGCTGACTGCTAGTTATTACTTTACTTGTTTCTAGATGTTGGCAGGTCTGTTTTTTTATTATCTTTTCCAGTATCTTCCTGGGTATTGATGTTAGGCTGATTGGTCTATAGTTTCCTGGGTCTGTTTTTTTCTCTCCTTTTTTGAAGATGGGAACCACATCATCTCTTTTCTAGGCCTCTGGTAGTTCCCCAGTGCTCCAGGATTTTGAAACATATGGTGCAGTGGTTCTGAGATGACCTCTGCCAGCTCCTTTAAAACTCTGGGATGTAATCCATCAGGCCCCGGTGATTTGTTTTCATCAAGATCAGACAGGTGTTCTCTTACTATTTTTTTTTTTTTTTTTTGCTTATTTTAACTTTTATTTCTGGCCTGTCTTTTACAGTTATGTTTTTGGTGGGTTGAGTTATACAATGCTCAAAAAAATAAAGGGAACACTTAAACAACACAATGTAACTCCAAGTCAATCACACTTTTGTGAAATCGAACTGTCCACTTAGGTAGCAACACTGATTGACAATCAATTTCACATGCTGTTGTGCAAATGGAATAGACAACAGGTGGAAAGCATAGGCAGTTAGCAAGACATCTCCAATAAAGGAGTGGTTCTGCAGGTGGTGACCACAGACCACTTCTCAGTTCCTATGCTTTCTGGCTGATGGTTTGGTCACTTTTGAATGTTGGCGGTGCTTTCACTCTAGTGGTAGCATGAGACGGAGTCTACAACCCAAACAAGTGCCTCAGTGCCATCAATGCGGGCTGTGGCAAGAAGGTTTGCTGTGTCTGTCAGCGTTGTGTCCAGAGCATGGAGGCGCTACCAGGAGACAGGCCAGTTCATCAGGAGACATGGAGAAGGCCATAGGAGGGCAGCAACCCAGCATCAGGACCGCTACCTTCGCCTTTGTGCAAGGAGGGACAGGAGGAGCACTGCCAGAGCCCTGCAAAATGACCTCCAGCGGGCCACAAATGTGTATGTGGCTGCTCAAATGGTCAGAAACAGACTCCATGAGGGTGGTATGAGGGCCCAACGTCCACAGGTGGGGGTTGTGCTTACAGCCCAACACCATGCAGGACGTTTGGCATTTGCCAGAGAACACCAAGATTGGCAAATTCGCCACTGGCACCCTGTGCTCTTCACAGATGAAAACAGGTTCACACTGAGCACATGTGACAGACGTGACAGGGTCTGGAGACACCGTGGAGAACATTCTGCTGCTTGCAACATCCTCCAGTATGACCGGTTTGGCAGTGGGTCAGTAATGGTGTGGGGTAGCATTTCTTTAGGGGGTCGCACAGCCCTCCATGTGCTCGTCAGAGGTAGCCTGACTGCCATTAGGTACTGAGATGAGATCCTCAGACCCCTTGTGAGGCCATATGCTGGTGTGGTTGGCCCTGGGTTCCTCCTAATGCATGACAATGCTAGACCTCGTGTGGCTGGAGTGTGTCAGCAGTTCCTGCAAGGCAAAGGCATTCATGCTGTGGACTGGCCTGCCTGTTCCCCAGACCTGAATCCAATTGAGCACATCTAGGACATCATCTCTCGCTCCATCCACCAACGCCATGTTGCACCACAGACTGTCCAGGAGTTGGGGGATGCTTTAGTCCAGGTGTGGGAGGAGATCCCTCAGGAGACCATCCACCACCTCATCAGGAGCATGCCCAGGCATTGTAGGGAGGTCATACAGGCACGTGGAGGCCACACAAACTACTGAGCCTCATTTTGACTTGTTTCAAGGACATTATATCAAAGTTGGATCAGCCTGTAGTGTTTTTTTCCACTTTAATTTTGAGTGTAACTCCAAATCCAGACCTCCATGGGTTGCTAAATTTGATTTCCATTGATAATTTTTGTGTGATTTTGTTGTCAGCACATTCAACTATGTAATGAACAAAGTATTTAATGAGAATATTTCATTCATTCAGATCTAGGATGTCTTATTTTTGTGTTCCCTTTATTTTTTTGAGCAGTGTATTTTCTTTTTGCGTAAAGACCGATGCAAAGAATGAGTTAAGCAGTTCTTAACTCATTCTTTGCATCGGTCTTCATGCAGTAACATGAAGAGAGGCCCTCATGCTGCCCTGTTCCAATTTGTGCAAGAGTTTCCCCAATTCTTCCATGGAAAGTCTATTTGAAATAGACTTTGCATGGAAAGCTGTGGTGCTGAAGTAAATGAGCTCTATTTGAACTCCAACTGTAAGAGATTGTATCTATGTTTAAAATATGTGTTTTCTTATATAGACATTTTAGAGCTAATTACCAAGCTATGTTCTATTAATACAAACTGATAAACCACTTTCAGATGTATTTAGTGAATGGATGTATTCACTAATGAATCTAATTCATTATTATGTGTTTATAGGATTGGAACCCCAGTGAATTATATGATCAAATAATCTTAGGGTTATACTTAGGTATTGTTGTTGTTGTTAGTTGCGAAATCATGTCCCACCCATCGCAACCCCATGGATAATGTTCCTCCAGGCTTTCTGTCCTCTACCATCCCCTGGAGTCAATTTAAGCTCACACTGACTGCTTTGGTGACTCCATCCAGCCACCTCATTCTCTGCCGTCCCCTTCTTCTTTTGCCCTCAACTGTTCCCAGTATTAGGTTCTTCTCCAGTGAGTCTTTCTTTCTCATTAGGTGGCCAAAGTATTTGAGTTTCATCTTCAGGATCTGGCCTTCTAAAGAGCAGTCAGGGTTGATCTCTAGGACTGACCTGTTTGATTGCCTTGCAGTCTAAAGGGTTCACAGGAGTCTTCTCCAGCATAATTGTTCAAAGGCCTTAACTCTTTGGCGCTCAGCTTTCCTTATGGTCCAACTTTTACAGCCATACATTGCAACTGGGAAAATCATAGCCTTGACTATATGCATTTTTGTTGGCAGGGTGATGTCTGTGCTTTTTAGTATGCTGTTAGATTTTCCATAGCTTTCTTCCCCAGGAACAAGTGTCTTTTAATTTATTGGCTATAGTCCCCATCTGTGGTGATCTTGGAGCCCAGGAAAATAAAATCTGTCAATACCTCAATTTCTTCCCCATCTATTTGCCAGGAATTGAGAGAACTGGATGCCATGAACTTAGTTTTCTTAATGTTGAATTTCAAGCCCACTTTTGCACTCTCTTCCTTCATCCGCATCAAGAGGCTCTTTAGTTCCCTTTCTTAATTTCAACTTGTGATTCATCTAGCCCCGCCTTTCTCATGATGTGCTCTGTGTCTGAGATAATTCTCCAGTGGACCACATTTTGTCAGAGCTCTCTGCTATAACCTGTCCATCTTGGGTGGCCTTGCACAGCATAGCTCATAGCTTCATTGTGCTACACAAACCCCTTTGCCATGACAAGGCAGTGATCCATGAAGGAGATACTTAGGTATAGGGTTATAGATATAGAAAGCTGCACTGTACTGAGATAGAACATTGGGTTTATCTAGTTTTGTCATTAACTGATGAGAACTCTTCAAGATTTCAAGAACAAGCTTTTCTATTTCTGTCTTGGATATAGTAAAGTGCTCTACAATGTGCAAGGTTCCTCTTTTTCTGCTTGAAGCAGTAGAAAAGGTTTGGTTGTAAAGAACTTCTGTTGTTGAATATAATAGAGCTATAGTCTGTACAGTTCCGGATCTCAACTTGGTTTATACTCTAGTACTTGAAGTAGATGAAGCATTGCTTAAATGCTAACGTAGTCTTCACAGTTGGATAAAGAGGTAATTATCTGAATGTTTGAGGTATTTCTTCTGTCAGGCCTTGGAATAGCATGGTTATGAATCCCCTTTTTTAGTTTTTTTTCTAGTATAAGATGGGATGTTTGTTCTTTTGGTCAAGCTATCTTTTTTTTTCTTTGCATTGTTTCACATTTATTTTTAAGTCACACAGAATCGTCAAGGGTTTGGACAGTCTCAATATAAAAATAAATAAATACAATAGACATTTGCAAGACCTGTTAAGTAATCCAACTGGACTCAATTAAATCTCTGGCACAAAAAAATAATAAGTTACTCACAATATTCATCAGAGTCAGAAGATACTTCTGAACATATTCCTTCCCATGGAACTGTACAACTGAGTCATCAACTCCAAGAAGCACTTCAATGTTGTAGTCATCATCAGCCGCATGTCTTGGATATCTCCTCCTCTTCCTTGAGGAACTGATTTCATCTTTCAAGAGATACAGCATGCTGTCCAGATTGCTTAAATCAGCCTCTAGAAGAAATTGAAATAAAAAAATGTGTTTGAATTTTAGATCTCATTTCTTATTCTTTCATAATGCGGCACTTTCCAGATGTTACGAGACAAAAACATCGAGTCTGCTTGGCTTGTAATATGCTTTGATTACAGCAGCTGGTAATTTTGAGACATATAGTCCCTACACATCTGGAAGGGACAATTTGGAGAAGGCTGCTATAGATTGTGTCATGACCAAATAAGCAGGACCCAAGAGGTTCTTACACAAATATTGTATATATCTTCAGTGAGCCCAGCACATATTACCAATCTTAGATTGACTCATTTTCCTTTTTTAAAAATTGTTCAAAACACACATACTATTTAACAGCAGCTGTCTCTGTCTTGTTATATAACATTTAGATGCTGTAATATATGTATTTTACATACAACTACAGCTGCAGGCAGGGGTGGGATTCTACCAGTTCGCACCTATTCGCTAGAACCGGTTGTTAACATTCTAAGCAGTTCGGAGAACCAGTTGTTAGAAGAAATTACTGGCCTAATCCTGTAAGGAAGGCAGGAAGGAAATATTCTGGTGTTGCTTACAGAAACTGCCTCTCCATTAACCCTTATTACATTCTTGGCAGGACTAGACTTCCTGTCTCAGGAACATCTCTAGAGTCTTTTTTTCCTCCTTTGCTGGTACTTTGCTTGTGTGGAGTGACCATTCAAAGTTACAATGGCACTGAAAAAAGTGACTTATGACCATTTTTCACACTTATGACTGTTGCAACATCCCCACAGTCATGAGAGGCCAGGCAAGGAGATGCGTGCCTCGATATGAGTGATATTGAGTTGGCCATGCCCAGCCAATAACATGACCACCAAGCCATGCCCACCAACTTAGCCACACCCACAGAATCAGTTGTTAAAAAAATGAATCCCACCCCTGGCTGCAGGGTCATATGATATTGATATTGCAAAAGCTATATATGTCAAGCATCCAGAAAGTATCCATGATATCAATCACTCTGAGACTTTATCTCTCCAATTGATTTATTAGGAACAGATCTGGCATGTTCAAAAGCAATTTCCCAAGTGAAAGTTTTTTGGCACGTTACACAGAACCCACCTTCTCTGCTCCCTTCTCTCCTCCCACTTCTACACTTCATAAATCACGAGAACCAATTAACTGCACCTGGAAATTCTTAATACAACACACAGAATAACCTTGAACTTTTCAACTCCTCTAACTCTCTAAAAAAAATGTGGCAGCTGAATTTTAAAGCTGACAGGCGTCCCCCCTTGAAAACTCCTCCTAAAAGAAAAACAACAACACACATATAGGGGTTAATAAATTGTCCTTAACCCCCTCCCCCACCATGAGGACCTTTCAGTTTGTGGGGAAAATCCTCATGGAATTGGTTAACCAATTGATCAGCATGAACATCCCAAGTCTTTACCCAACTACAAGACCAAATATTGCAATCGGCCATGGTGTAATCTATAATCAAGAATTTTTTGAATCTCATAATGTGTTTCCCCATGTACCATCAACGGTTTTGGGGGAGCGAGTGGTAGTGGTCTTATCATCAATGTAGTAGCTGGTTTTAATAAACTACAATAGAACACTGGATGAATTTTCCCCAATAGTCGAGAAAGACGTAATTGGACAGTGACTGGATTGATTATCTTTGAAATTGGGAATGGACCCAAGAATTTTGGACCCAGCTTCTTACTGGGCAGTTTCAACCTAAGATACTTGGTCGACAAATATAATTTGTCCCCTACTTTAAAAGGTGGTTGAAGGGATCTATGTTTATCTGCCTGTTTTTTATAATTTTTTGCAGCTTCACTCAAAGCTTTTCTTTGTATCTTTCCACCCTTTCTTTAATGAGTTCATTCATTAACTTTTTACATAGTCCTTGACATCAGGTTTAATTTTTGGCCACTAGAACTGTCTACTTAGTAAATGTAGGGTTTTTAGGAATGCGAAGTGGCCTCCCAGCCAGGAGTCGTGGCTATGCTTTAGTACCAGTAGTCTTAGGGTTGTGGGTACATAATGCTTAGTCCCTTTCCAAGCTAGCCCATCATTTATTGTCAACTCGGTTTGATGGCCCAGAAACCAAGGATTGGTCAATAGGGGCATTTTCAATTCTGCAGTCAGCCTATATTCCAGGTGTTTGGGGTTGTGGTTAGCTTGGGTTCTAGTGGTTACTTGGCCGGTCAATTGAGCATCTGAAATTAAGGCTTGTACTATTTTCTCTCAGTGGCTGTCAAACTGAGGTTTTCTGGACAGATCATCTGCCAATACGTTTTTCCCTCCGGGGATATATTTAATGTTGAAATTGAATCGCTTGAAATATTGGGCCGAGCGGACTTTGGGCAATAATCTCCTAGGGGTCTTTAGAGCCTCGAAGTTCTTATGATCAGACCTCAAAGGTCTCTGGAGCCCCTTCTAGAAAATGCCTCCAAGTCAATAAAGCCCATCGTTTGGCAAATGCTTCTTCCTCCCAGACCGCCCACCTTTGCTCTGCGCCTGTCATCTTTTTGGACACATAAGCACAAGGCATCACTCGGCCTTGAGAGTCTTTTTGCAGCAAAATGGCTGCCACTGCTACATCACTTGCATCTGTTTGGACAATAAGAGGCTTGGTCATGTCTGGGTGCTTGAGGATGGGCTCTGTTGCAAAGAGGCTTTTAATGTCTTGAAAGCTTTCTGACAGTCCATAGTCCAAGCCAGGGGTTGACTTGGCTTTGGTTTGGTGGGTGACAGGCCCGTTTTTAATAGCTCTGTCATCGGGAGGGCAACTTTAGCAAAGGATGGAATGAATTGTCTATAGAAGTTGGCAAACCCCAAGAAACTTTGAAGTTGTTTTCAGGTTCTGGGGGGTTGCCAGTCCAGCATCGCTTTCACCTTTCTGGGGTCCATTTCAATCCCCAGGTTGAATATTCGGTAGCCTAGGTAGTCTAGTGACTCTTTGTGGAATTCGCATTTTGAGAGTTTCACATATAATTTGGCGGCTAGAAGTTTTTCTAGAACCTGTCGGACCAATTGAACATGTTCTTCCATGGTTTCATTGAAGATAAGGATGTCATTCAGGTACATGAGGACCCGCCCGGTAAAGGTGTGGGTATAGCACCTCATTGATGAGCTGCATAAACACTGCAGGAGCCCCATGAAGTCCGAAAGGCATGACTTTGAATTGGAAGCTACCCAGAGGGCAGTTAAAAGCAGTTTTCCACTCATCTCCCTCTTTGATGCGGACCCAGTAGTAAGCTTCCCTGAGATCTAGCTTGGTGAATACTTTGCCCTTTGACAGGTGATTCAATAAGTCCTTCATAAGAGGGAGAGGATACATATTTTTGACGCATACTGCATTCATGCCTCTAAAGTCAACACACAATATCAATCTGCCATCTTTCTTCTTGAACAACACGGGGCCAGCTAATCTTGATATGGCAGGCTCAATAAAACCTCGTTCCAAATTGCTGTCGATGTATTTCCTTAATTCAGCCATTTCAGCAGGCGTCATGGAATACATCTTTGGTTTTGGTAATTTCGCCCCAGGCTCTAACTCTATGGCGCAATCAGTGGCTCGATGGGGAGGTAAAACATTACACTCTTCTTCACTGAATACTTTAGCCAAATCTTTGTATTGGTCCGGTACTTGGTGGTTATCTGGGAGAAGGTCGGATGCCATGGATACTGGCTCAGGCTCTGGGTTTGAGCTGACTGGTGGCTTTGTAGTGGGTGGAAGAGGGATCAATGGACCCGGTCCAATAAGGATTTCTCTGAATCCATCCTCCCATTTGATCGTCGGGGCCCATTTGTCTAACCAAGCAAGTCCCAGTATTATTGATTCTGACATCTTGGGGGCCACTATGAAGCATATGAGTTTGTGATGGGGCCCTAATTCCATCTTGATTAATTCCGTCAATTGAGTGGCTGCCCCCCCATTAAGGTTCCTTCCACTTGCTCAAATCTGATTGGGCGTTTTAGCGGGTTAGCCCTTATGCCCAATTGTTCAACGATGGGGAGTCCGATAAGACATCTGGAACACCCAGTATCAATGATAGCTTCTAATTCCCCAGTCTCCCCCATGTTTGGTACCACTAACTTGACCTTGACTGTAAAAGATATGACGGGATCACTCACATTGGGTCATCTTTGCAGGTCTGGTTTTTGGGGACGTGGTGTCAGTCTGGTGGTCCGTTGCCCCCATCTGTGCAGAGGGGGCTTTCCCAGCTGTGTTTGGTGAACCCATCTCTGCCCAGAGGTCTTCCTTGATTCTTCTGACCTCTAACAGCTGTATTAGGCTTCGACTGCGGAGCTTGTGACATAGGAGCAGGGGCTAGACAGTCTGCTGCCCTATGACCGGCTTGGTCACATCGGTAATATTTCAGCACCCTGGTGGGTCGGGTACTAGCAGGTTCGGCAGATCCGGTCGGCGGTCTCCTCGCCACAATTCTCTTAGTCGGGCTGCCGGAAGGGGTTTCCTGTGTGGGTTGATGCTGCAATCTAAGCTGAGGGAGACGGTATATCACGACTGTAAGGTCTCTGGGATTCCCCTAATTTCACAGGCCTTCTTTACTTCTGGATCAATGGCTCTTTTAAAATAGTGTAAAGTCATTCTTTCAGGCCAATCCAGGCTTGCAACCCTTCTAAAGTCCCAAATGAATTCTGACAATGGTCACTTGCCTTGCCTCATTTCCATTAACTTCTCTTCATTCTCTGCTACCCTGTCTGGATTTTCAAGTCTGAGTCTTAATAATTGAATAAATCCGTTTACATCATGTAATTTGGGGGCTTTTCGTTGTGTAGTTGGGCCACCCAGTCTGAAGCATCCCCTTCATTCATCCCATTTGTTATGGCCGTAACCAAATCGCGCTCTGTGGCATATTGATCTCCAAATTGTTCTATATGGGATCGGATTTGAGTGAGGAAGTAATTGAAATGTTTGTGGCAGCCATCGAACATGGCCTCAAAGGGTATTCGGTCCGGCCTGGGTCGTGGTTGCAGAGGTGGCACCTGCCAAGCTCCTGCAAGTTGTAGTGGAATGGAAGGATGGCGTACGTAGGCTGGGTAGGCCCCCTGAATCCTGGCTGGGTGGTGCCTCTCTGGAATAGGGGTCCCTGTGGCCTCACTTCTGGTTGGAGATGCAGTTGTGGTTGCCAGGAGGAAGATGGGTGTGGCCTGGTTCCCTGGTCGGGTGGAGGGGGTGTGGCTGCTGTCTGGGCAACCCCCCTTCAGACCAGGGCTGTGTTGGTGCTGGCTGCCATTGGCATTGAATCCACCCCTGGCCTGGATAAAATCCCTACCCTGGAGGGATACTCTCTGCAGGGGGCAAAATTCCTTCTGAGAAATGAGGGGATTGCCTCTGAGGCTGCAACATACCTCTGTTAGTTGATGCTTCTTTCTGGCTTCCTCCAACTGGCATCTGTATAGTCTCCTCGTTTCTCACGATATTTGGATAAGTGAATATAGGTGGTCTCAAGCTTCTACCTCTCCAAACAGACTGTGAGACCAAATCTATCATCTTTAAATTCTGGAACTGTTGATGTAAATCTGCCCTAGATGGACTTCCAGGAATAATCTGGGGGTTGTCTTCTTGAGAGAAATCTGACCCCAATTGTCTCTCTTCCCTCCAATCCGACAGAATAGCCATATGCCTGGGGCTAGAGAAAGATTTCTCTTCAGACAGCTGGGTTACTTCTGGGTTATAACAACTTCTTGAGTTGAAACGCTTCGGTATAGCTCCCAAATCTCTTTCTCCTACTGCCACCCTGAAAGCATCCATCATCTCCTTCAAACAAGGGCTAACAGGTTCAATTAATGCTCCCGAGGGAGGGCCCCCACATGCTCCCCCCTGCACACCTCCAATTTCGGCTGATTGCTGCTCTTTGTCCATTTCTGGGAAAAGAACTCTGGGGCATCAGCCAAGCCCATTCAAAAAATAAAAGTTAGACTTGGGAAATAATTGTCAAGCATCCAGAAAGTATCCATGATATCAATCACTCCGAGACTTTATCTCTCCAATTGATTTATTAGGAACAGATCTGGCATGTTCAAAAGTAATTTCACAAGTGAAAGTTTTTTGGTGCATTACACAGAACCCACCTTCTCTCCTCCCACTTCTACACTTCATAAATAATGAGAACCAATTAACTGCAACTAGACATTTTTAATATGACACACAGAATAACCTTGAACTTTTCAACTCCTCTAACTCTCTAAAAAAATGTGGCAGCTGAATTTCAAAGTTGACAATATATTGTCAAATGCCTTAATGGTCTCTTAGTTCAAGACTTTGGCCTGTATAGACAAAACTGCATGGCTATCTAAAGCACTTTTTCCCACGTAATGTGGAAACTGCTGGGGATGTCCTACTGAGGCGATTCACATTTGAAATTCCACCTGTTATATGTATGAATCAGTTTTCTCTGAGTTATTTCAAAAGTTCAGTATAGATTCCCTTGGGAGTTGTAATGTTCTATTTTCAGAAAAGTATCCGTTGTATGTTTTCAAATTAGCTTTTAGTGGTGTTTTAATAGTTCTTATTGATGTTTCAACTAATATTTAGGGTTTAACATTTTAATAGTGAATATGATTTGATTATGATTTTGCTTTCTGGAATTAGCTGTTTGGTTTTATATATTTGTACACAAATAACCATAAAACAAAGCTTTTTTTAGCCAATGTGTCTCAAAGTATAGGAAGTCATAGGATGTCAGAACAGGGGTACATTAAACATGCATGTAAACACCTAAGATAACAATTAAACAAACAGCAAAAATGGTCAAATTAAATAAATGCTGTTCTTCAATATCTAAGTTACATCTGTAACAACTACCGTGTTTCTCACATAATAAGGCCGGGCCTTATTTTTTTTTGAGCCCCGAAAAAATGGCTAAGCCGTCTTTTCGGGGGTAACTTAATTTTCCCCCTTTCATCCTCATCTAGAGCGTCCCGCGGGCAGCCTCGCCACCAGCCGCTCCTAACGGGCGATCATGGCGAAGCGCAGCGAGCTCCCTACTCCCACCAAACACCTTTGCTGCAGACCCAAGACCTTTGGCACCTGCCGCTGTTGCTTTCCCTTCTGCCCATTCCGCTGCCGTTTGGAGTGCCATTGGAGCTGCTGCCGCCGTTTGGAGCTGCCTCTGCCGTTTGGAGCTGCCTCTGCCGTTTGGAGCCGCCGCCGCCGTTTGAAGCTGCCTGCTTCACGCTTGGAGCACTGCCGCTGTTTGGAGCACCACCGCCACTCCAAACACGGCGGCAGCTCCAAACACAGAAGCGGCAGCTCCAAACATGACGGCGGCACTCCAAACGGCGGCGGCGGCTCCAAACAGCGGCGGCAGCTCCGCTTCCTGTGTTTGGAGCTGCCTCTGCCGCTTGGAGCCGCCGCCGCCGTTTGGAGTGCCGCTGTCACGTTTGGAGCTGCCGCTTCTGTGTTTGGAGCTGCCGCCCTGTTTGGAGTGGCGGTGGTGCTCCAAACAGCGGCAGTGCTCCAAACGCGGAAGCGGTAACTTCAAACGGCGGCGGCGGCTCCAAATGGCAGAGGCAGCTCCAAACGGCAGAGGCAGCTCCAACGGCACTCCAAACGGCGGCGGCGGCTCCAAACGGCAGAGGCAGCTCCAAACAGCGGCAGCAGCTCCAACGGCACTCTAAACGGCGGTGGCAGCTCCAACGGCACTCCAAATGGCAAGTCCCCCCACCCTTCCCCCTATTTTGCATGTTTTAAACTAGGCCTAAATTTGGGGGGAGGGGCTTAATTTGATTTTATGCCTAGAAAACATGCTGGGTCTTCCTATTGGTGGAGGCCGTATTGTTGGAGAAACACGGTAGATAATTTGGAGTGATACAATTATAGTTATATTATGTTATATTACATTATGGATAGTAGATATGGATTGTGGATTGTAATCCAAGTTTATAATGTTCTTATATTTCACACTAAAAGAAGAATAATTTGGCATGATTTCATCATGAAAAATATTGTCAAATATCTAGTAGCAGCATGCATGTGGATGTGTGTATTTTAAAAGCACATTCTATATTAATATGTATGTACATATTGACAGGCAGTTAAAAGATGGTGCACAGTGCTATATGAAGTAGAATGGGAAAATATTACTCATTGATTTAACAGTCAAACTACTATGCTAATAAGTTTGATTTACTTTTTAAAGTACCATTACTCCCTTGCTCTACAATCAGATGTGAAAAATTTAGGAAATATAGGAAAGCGAAATAAATAATATGACTTGGGACACAATAAGAAATTGTACCCAGGATTTCACAGATTTTTTGCTGTGTTGTTTGGATATGTAAGTTTTTATATCTAATATATTGGAAGGACAATTGGGGGGGGGAGGGTATTAAATTGAAATATCAATTAAAATGATTTCTAAAAACAATATTTTCTAAAATAAAAAAAAATCTGATAACCCATATGCTACAGTGCTCAAGATATTGGATTATGAGCAGGCATTGTTTGTTTGTTTCTAACCATGTAGCCATGATCGACTTTTGGTGACTTTATAGGAAAGTGCTCTTCACGCTACCCTGTCAAGCACAGCTTCTTTCAATTCTTGTATTTTAAACCTTGCATCAGATTTGATCTTATTAAGCCAGCATGTTCTTTCCTTTCCGCCTTCTCCTTTGTCCACTAACCATTCCTGGCATCATTGCTCCCTCCAATGAATTCATATGCATAACATAGCCAAAGAAAATCAGTCATAGACTTATGATTTTAGCTTCCAATGATGTGTCTGGTTTTATACAATTTAACACCTCTCTGTTAGTTACTCTGCAATAATTTACAGCAGCAACACAGTTCAAAAGCACCAATTCTTCTTCGATCAACCATTCTTAGTATCCAACTCTCACACCCATGCATACATGAGTGGCAAACTAAAGCCACAAAAATTGACCTCAGCCACAAAAACTGACTTTCCCTCATCCCTTTTAACCCATAAGGTTGTAGAAATAAAATGTATGACGTTTCCTTGTAATTATTATTTGCCTTGACTCCTTGGGAAGAGAGAATATATCCTTAATGGGTAAATCACCCTGAGCATATTAAAGGAGGATTGTATCATACAAATTTACAACAGTATGACTCTTAGACCTACATATTGACTCCTCCGAGGTCCCTTCTAACCCTATGATTGTGATGTAAGACATTAAGAAGTTACAAAGAAATGGTCTGATTTCTTAGACCAGGGATGTCAAACTCGCGTCATCATGGTGGCATCATATGACATATCATATTTTTTTTCCCTTCACTAAACGAGGTGTGGCCAGCATGTGACGCATCTGGCCCATGGGCCATGAATTTGACAGCCCTGCCTTAGAACAAGGGCCAGAAAGTTTGATCTAATTTGTGTTTGCTTTTTTTAAAATCAACCTGATAACAACTCCAACATTTAATTATTGAAGAGTCCCATGATCCCACTAGTTGCCAATTGGACATATCTAAAATAAAATCATGCAGTTAATACTAAAGAAGCTCATATTTTGAACAGTTCATCATCAACGTAAATAATAGTTGCAAGATGAAAAAAATCTGGTTCTCCAGATGTTTGCCAAGAGAAAGGGAGCCAAAATCCAACCACATCTAAAGGTCTATAGTTTCCTGATCCTAACCTGAATCATCTTCTTGGTTGTAAATAAATAATTAAATACAATTTGCATCAAATAAAATGTAATCTATAAAATCAGAGACAAAAGGAGCAGCCATTTTTTCCTTTAGATTTTCATCTGACATAGTACTATTATCAGTTTTAAGGTAGAATTGAATGTAATGGTAGCAGAAAAACATTTTTTCCTGGTAAAAGAGAGAATCCTAACACTATGTGTTATCATGGATACTTTACTGATTTATTGGCTTGATTGAACACTCTATTTTTGTTATTTGTCTTGTTTGTACCATATTTACTGGAAGCTACTTATACAATGGGACATATGTGTCCTAATAATTGATTAATTTCAATGGCAAGCACCATCAAACAGAAATAAAATGGCAATAGAGAACTAGAAAATAATCCTTGGCTGAAACATCACAGGAAGACAGAAATGTTGAATCTATTTTTGCCATCCTCTGTACCAGAGGTATTATTCAGCAGGTTCTGACCAGTTCTGGAGAACCGGTAATGGAAATTTTGAGTAGTTCAGAAACCAGCAAATACCACCTCTGACTGATGATTTTACAGCATCCTTCCCCTGCCATGCCCACCAAGCCATGCCCACAAAACGGATAGTAAAAAAAATCTGAATCCCACCACTGCTCTGTACCAACCCTTTGTCAACCCCTGATCTCCAAGACCAGAAATGAACTCAATCAGTGAAATGATTGTGACAGATAAAGGCTTCAAAACTCATCAACTATTCTTTATTTCCTCATTGGTTAGTCATATCTATAGTTAAAGTTAATCATCTGAAGATTCCAATTCATGTAACCCAATTGCATATCTGCTTTGACCTGTTGCTAGCATTGCAATGATAGTAGTCTGATAGTCTTTAACTCCATCTCCTTCTCCATACCTTTTCTTATTATATCCAAGAGACCTCAGCTTGTCTTTTATCTTACCCAGTGCCTTTCCTTCTAAGATTTATAAATGTTCATCATTTATAAATTCTCTTTTCACAGCAACATCACATTTGGAATCTTACACTGTATATCATGCATCAGAAAATTAGGCAAATTCAGCAGGCTCAACTCCAAGGGAGGTTCTGTGAGGTGAAGCCAAATTGAAGTTTCAACTTAATATTTATACAGTGCATGCTGACAAATGTTCCTTTATTCCACCCTGGTTTAGAAAACATTTTGGTTTGAACATGTTCTGAAAACATTTGTTTGGTTATTGTTGAAGTCAAAAGAAGCTTATGCATATACAAGATGTATCTTAAATAAGGACAGAGTGATGGATAAAGGTCCATTGTTTACTTGTGAACGGAATGAAGAATGAAGGCCAGCCGGGGTAAACTTTATTAGGTCCCAAAGAAGGGATGGAAGACAAATGAATGGCTCTGCAAAGGCCAGAACAAGAAGAGAACTGCCAAAAGAAATTCCTCTGCCATTCACCCGGAGAATAATTTCCACAGAGGCCATTGAGAGATAGGTGAAGGATCAGAGAGAGGCGAGTGACATTATATAACAGCAGAAGAGAAGCAATCAGCCTATTGAGGGCAACCAACCTCTGACCCAGGTCTCAGAAGAAACTGAGGGAGCGTAAAAAATGTTTCTGGAAAACAGGAAGCAAGAAGAGAGAGAAGAGTTTGCATCATAGAAACAACCACCACCACCACCCCCCGCAGAGTTAAGCTATGAAACAATAAAACAGTGGTTCCCAAAGTGGGCAGTGAGATGCCTTAGGGGGGCACTAAGAGGCAAGGGGGGGCATTCAAGGCCCTGCAGGGTCATTGTTGCACCGCTCCGGAGCCGGCACCTCGAATGCGGCAGCTCCGGTGCACTGCATTGTAATGGGCTCCGGGAGGAGGAGGAGGGTATGGAATAAAGTGCACTAAATTTGAGTGTGCTGCACAGGTGCTGGAAGAGCAGCGAACAGCCATGGAGCCAGCTGTGGTGGGGCCTGGAGAGGAGAAAGCGGGGAGAGGGAGGAAGGAAGCCTCCGCTGCGGTCATTCCTCAGCCAACCTGGATTTCCAAAAACTCGCCAAGAAGAAAGAAAAGAAGCTTCTCACACTCTCAGAAAGTCCTGCATGCTCTACTTGGGGCTCTTCGCTATCCTTTTATCTTCCTTCCTTTTGGAAATCTGGGCTAGCTGAGGAAGAAGCGGAAGCCACGGTGGACGCTTCCCTCTTCCCCTTCTACCTCCTCTCATTCTTCAGCCAGCCCAGATTTCCAAAAGGAAGAAAGAAAAGGGGACAGCGAAAAGCCCCAAGCAGGGCTTTCAGAGGGAGTGAGAAGAGACACAGACAGGGAGGAGGAGAGGAGAGGAGAGAGAGAGATACAGAGATAGAGGGAGGGAGGAGGGAGGGAGATAGAGAGAGAGAGAGAGAGAGAGAGAGAGAGAGAGAGAGAGAGAGAGAGAGAGAGAGAGAGAGAGAGAGATTCGGCTCAATTCAGCTCTTTCTGCTCCCCTCTCTCTGTCTTTGTCCAGTTTTGCAAGGATTCAGGAGCGATCTAAGGCAGCAACTCGTAGCACTGTGAGGTAACAGCCTGACTGTCACTCCTTTTGGAATGCAAGGTTTATTTTTGCATCTTTCCAGAAACAGAAAGAACGTGGCCAAATTTCCTTACAGTTATTCCCTGAGTGTGGGAGTTGGGAAGCGGGGAGGGGAGTGGGGGAGAAGGAGGGAGGAAGAGGCATAGAGAGAGAGAAGGAGAGAGAGTTAGAGGAGAGAGAGATAAGGAGAGGGAGAGAGAAAGAAAGAGAGATGAGAAGGAGGAAAGGAGGGAGAGGGAAATAGAGGGAGAAAGATAGAGATGGGAGAGGGAGGGAGGAGAGAGAGAGAGAGAGCAACCTGTTCCCCGTAGAAATCACAGAAAACCACAAAACCTTGGGGGGTCATGTGACTCAGTGGGAGTGACATTGAGTTGCCACGCCCACCCATGTCATGGGGCTCCTGGTGTTTTGTTTTCTGTGGGAAACAGGTCAAAATGGCTCCTTGAGTGTTTAAGGTTGCAGACCCCTGACCTAGGGGAAGGCAGAGGAAGGGGGGTTTGACCACATGCCCAATATCCAGGATCCTGCTCAGCCAAGCCCGCCCCTCTTTGTAGTTGCCGTGCCTGACAGCAAGTTCACAGGGTGCCCCTCCTGCCAGGGATCAGCCTCCCAAGCTGCCCCCCCCTCGGGGCACTCACGTCATAGAGGGCGGTGCTGTTCCCTCCTTCCTGGAGCAGGGCAGGGTTGAGGAAGCCCAGGGCAGGCAGCTTTGCTCTACTTTTGCAATGTGCCACTGCTGCGTTCGATGCACCGGCTCTGCAGGCTCACCCCATTGACCCCTTGCACCTCTCTGGTGCAACAGTCAATGGGGTGAGCCTGCGGTGCCGGCACCTCAAACGCCCCCCTGCCACCTCTTAACTCCAAGGGGGCTGGCAGAGGGGCACTAAAAGGCAGCAGGGGGGTGTTCAAGGTGCCGGCACTGCAGGCTCACCCCATTGACTGTTGCACCGCTCTGTAGCCGGTGCCTCGAATGCAGTGATGGCGGCTTTGCTTTACTTTCCCAAAGTGCCACCGTTGTCGCATTCTGTCTGCCTGTCTGTCTGTCCATCCATCCATCCATCCAAAAGGTCTGTCTGTCTGTCTGCCTGCCTTCCTGCCTGCCTACCTGCCTGTCTTTCTGTCTACCTACCTACCTACCTACCTACCTATCTATCTATCTATCTATCTATCTATCTATCTATCTATCTATCTATCTATCTACCAATATCTACCTATCTATCTACCTATCTACCTACCTATCTATCTACCTACCTACTTATCTACCTACCTACCTATCTACCTACCTGTCTCTCTCTTCTCTCTATATATCTTTCCATCCATCCATCCATGAAGTGCCGGCCCCACAGGCACACTGGGAAAGTAGAGCAAAGCCAGTCGGGGAGGGAGGGAGGGAGGGAGGGAGGGAGAGAGAGAGAGAGAGAGAGAGAGAGAGAGATCTGATGCATCAGATTGAAATGAGGCCTAGTTTAGACTGAGGCCCTTTTCCACATTGAAACATCTTTGCCAGCACATTGAAACATCTTTGACTTCTATTAAAGGTTTTGTGGATGAAACATAATCAAGACTATCAGGAAGCTCTCACATTTTGTTGAGGCTTTAAACAGGATCCATTGGACCAGATTTCCACCCTAAAAATTACTTTTCCCCAATGTTTTAAAGTGCCAATTCTGAAGAAGGCAAAACCAAAATGTACTGGTAAATTACAAGAACACACATACACACACACACACACACACACACACACACACACACACACACTTCTAACCCTGCTGGAGCAGGTGATTGGACTAGAAGAGATATTTCATTATCTTTCTCCTCCTCCCTCCCTCCTTCTTTATTTCTTTTTGTCCCTTCCTTCCATCCCCCTTCCTTCATCTGTCCCTTTTTCTTTCTTTCCCTTTTCTCTTTCTTTTCTTCCTTCTCTCATTCTCTCTCTTTCCCTCTCTCA
Source organism: Notechis scutatus (assembly GCF_049901735.1). Classification (NCBI taxonomy): domain Eukaryota; kingdom Metazoa; phylum Chordata; class Lepidosauria; order Squamata; family Elapidae; genus Notechis; species Notechis scutatus. The sequence continues at coordinate 77,979,645 of NC_142010.1, read as the reverse complement.
GGCTCATCCCATTAACTTGGTGCACTGCTTCACTCGGACTTGCTTGGGCAGGTCCCTCTGGTGCAGCGGGCTCAATGGGGTGGACCTGCAGGACTGGCACCTAAACCGCGGCAGTGGCGGCACGTTTGAAAAGTCGAGCAAAGCCAGAGGTCAGTAATTTTTGCTGCAAAGAATCACAAAAGCTTCTGGGTTGTGCACAAGAAGGGACACACATGTCAATGCAATTCAGCAACATAAAATAAAGAAATAAAAATAAAACAATATCAACAAGAATCGGCAAAGCATCTCTGATTAGATTTTAATCACTACTAGAATCTAATCAGAGATGCTTTGTTGATTCTAGTGCAATGACCTGCTCCAGCAGGGTTAGAAAGGAGTGTGTGTGTATGTGTGTGCATGGCTGTCAAAACTCCAAAAACAGGTCAAGTAGCTCTGGGGAGGCCAGTCATAAATTAGAACACTTGCTAAACAACCGGCCATTAAGTGAGGACCATGTATTTGGTTTGTCAGTCACCTGGCCATGCCCACCCAGTCACATGCCCACCAAACCACACCTATCCGGTCATGTGACCAGCAAACCACGCCCAGCCAACAAGCCATGCCAGCCAGTCACATGACCAGCAAGCCATGCTCACCCAGTCGCATGACCAGCAAGCCATGCTCACCCAGTCGCATGACCAGCAAGCCACACCCTCAAATTAGGCCACACCCACAGAAATTTAAATCCCACTCTTGGGTGGGAGGCACCAAAGATGAGTTTGTAGCACAAAGGGGGCGGTGGACTGAAAAAGTTTGGGAACCACTGCAATAAAGGATTAGATGTTCAGATACAGAAAGAGGCGATTAAGTACAAAAGAGATTAAAAACTGAAACAAAATCTAACAGTATCATTGTAACATTCTTTCAGTGTATGGTGTCTATGATTCTGTGTGTGTTTTGGATCCTTTCCTTGATTGAATCCTGTGGGGCAAGGAGTATCTATAGTTGGCAAGCCTTGTTACAAATTGGACTGAAATGTGAAAAGGATATTACAGATGATTTTATACATTCTCATAACATACTGAAGGAGGCAGCTAGGCCCCTGGGGGAGCCCATGCATCACTATCCTTGTAGGAATGAGGAACAGGCGGAGAAAGAAGAGCAGGAAGAGGAAGAGAGGATGCCATGCTGGGGTTTTCTTTAGGCTGAGTAAGTTTCCACACAAGCCTTCAATTCCAAGTATATTTCTTACCAATGCAAGTTCCCTGACTAACAACATGGCTGAATTAAGACTACAGATTGCAAAGACTAAATTCATCAAGAACTGCTGTGTTTTGCTAATCACAGAAACTTGGCTTCATTCACTCATTCCAGATGCAGCTGTTGAACTGGAAAGTATAGCTCACCAGCAGGACAGGAGTAGAGATTCTGGCAAGATGAAAGGGGGAGGTTTAAGCCTTTATGTGAACAAAAGCTGGTGTATCAATACAAAGACTGTAGACAGCCACTGCTCCATGGATCTGGAGTATATGACACTTAAATGTAGACCCATATATCTTCCACAGGAATTCAGCGTGGTTTTGATTACTGCAGTCTATATTCCACCTGATACAAATACTACCATAGCTTTGGGATTCTTGTATAACGTTGTTAGTAATCAGCAGAATAAGTATCCTGATTCTGTACATATCATAGCAGGGGACTTTAATCAAGCTGATTTAAAAGAAGTGCTCCCTAAATTCTATCAGCATGTTAAGTGTGCTACTAGAGGAGCAAACATATTGGACAAAGTATATACCAAATATCAAACATGGCTATAAGATTATACAATTACTACATTTGGGACAATCAGACCATATGTCACTGCTTTTAGCACCAGCTTACATCCCTCTTAGGAGACGGGCTCTGTCTATAATAAAGGCAGTGAAATCTTGGCCAGAAGATGCTTCCCAACAACTTCAGGATTGTTTTGAGAACACAAATTGGGACATCTTTTACCACCCTGACCTAGAGGTGCACTGTTCTGTGCTATATCAAACACTGCATAGATACTATCACTGTATTAGGATCTATCCCAATCAGAAACCCTGGATGATCAAGGAAGTCCAGCGTCTCTTGCATGACAGGACCAAGGCCTTTAGGTCTGGTGATGGGGCAAGATACAGTGTTGCCAGAGCTAATCTGAAGAAAGGTATTCGGAAGGCCAAGACTGATTATAAGAGGAAGATTGAGGATAATTTTTATAGCGATAACATGAGGCAGATGTGGCGAGGGATTCAACAAATTACAAACCATCAACCGACCAATGTCATCTCTGCTGAGGGGGATGCTGCATTGGCAAAGGAACTGCATCATTTCTTTGCTCGCTTTGAAGTGGAGACATCAGAGACAGATAAAACACAACTACCAGCCAATTGTAGTTCCCACCTCATTGTGGAGGAACAGGAGGTGAGGAGCATTCTGAGGACTGTGGACCCTAGAAAGGCTTCCGGTCCTGACGGTATCTCTGGCCGAGTGCTTAAAGACTGTGCTGATCAGTTGGCTGGAGTCGTTACCAGGATCTTCAATTGGTCTTTATCCCAGTCCTCTATTCCATCTGGTTTGAAGGCTTCCACCATTGTTCCGCTGCCAAAGAAGTTCCCTATCAATAACCTCAATGATTACAAACCAGTGGCACTCACTCCTATCATCATGAAGTGCTTTGAGAAATTGGTCTGCCAGCATATCATTTCTGGTCTTCCACATACATTTGATAAACATCAGTTTGCATACAGAAAAAATAGATCTACAGGGGACGCTATAGCCATTACTCTTCACACTGCTCTGACTCATCTAGAACAGCAGGAGGGTTATGTGAGGATGCTTTTTGTGGATTTTAGTTCTGCGTTTAACACAATTCTTCCACATAGACTAGTGTCTAAACTTCTGGACCTTGGGCTTTCAAATTCAATCTGCCTTTGGATTATGGATTTCCTGTCTAGCCACTCACAGAGGGTCAGATTAGGTAACCATTCCTCTTCAGCCCTTATTCTTAACACTGGTACACCACAGGGTTGTGTGTTGAGTCCCTTATTCTATACTCTTTATGTGCATGACTGCATTCCCACTCATATTAGTAATACTACTGCTAAATTTGCAGATGATACAACAGTGGTGGGACTTATCTCTGGGGGTGGGGATGAGTTTGCCTACTGAGATGAGGTGGACTGGTTGCTTTCGTGGTGTGGAGACAACAACTTGGTCCTCAACACCAATAAGACCAAGGAGCTTACAGTGGATTATAGAAGGAACAGATCAGACATCCAGCCCTTGCTTATCAATGGAGACCAAGTGGAGCAATTGGCCAGTTTTAAGTTTTTGGGCGTTACCCTAAAAGAGGACCTGACCTGGGGTGCCCATATTGCAGCCCTGGTCAAAAGGGCCCAGCAGAGATTATACTACCCAAGGCTTCTCAGAAAACAACATCTGAATGAGAAACTGCTGGTGACCTTCTACTGCTGCACCATAGAGAGCATTTTAACATACTGCACCTCTGTATGGTTTGCCAATTGCACAGTGGCAGATAGGAAAGCACTCCAGAGGGTTAATGTCATTGCCCAAGATCATTGGTTGCCCTCTCCCCTCTTTGGAAAAGCTTTATAGCTCCTGCTCCCTTAAGAAAGTTCAAAACATTCTCAAAGATCCTTCTCATCCTGGGAGCCCCCCTTTTTTTTTGAACTATTACCATCTGGCAGATGGTACAGAATAATAAAAACGAGGACAAATAGTTGAAAAACAGCTTCTATCCCAGGGCAGTAGCTCTTTTGAATTCTGCTGTATAGTGCAGTGTTGGTGTGGTGTCGAGGGTTTCCAGTTCAATGTGTGAAGGGTGAAGGATGTGTGTTTGTGTTTATTTTCATGGTCATGGTCATGATGTGCATGAAGATGGTGTTTGATTTCATTGTACGAGGTGCAACGACAATAAAGTAAAACTAACTAAACATAACCGTTTCAATTTTTCAGAATTTGTTCCTTCCTATTTTACTTGAAATTCTTTGATGCAAAAAGGAAGTGTCTTGTATACTTCACTACAAAATAAAGCCATTTTTTGTGTTCAAGGCCTTATTTCTTGCCCCTTTGCCAATACTCTTTAATGGAAGGACCTATGACATGCACAATCAAAAAATTGTCTCCAAACTGTGGAAACTCTGACTCATAAATCACTTGAAGTCTAATGGGGCTTTAACCAGTCCAAAAGCTATTACAGTATAATCAAACTTCTGATAATGAGAATCAAAGGCAGTTAAATATTCACGTCTGTCTTTTATGCAAAACAGATAGTAGGTTCCTCTGAGGCCCAATTTGGCAAAAATATAGACCTTCTAAAGTCATTCCAAGAATGTAGAAATGAGAGGAAAAGGGTGAGGCGAGGTGAATAAAGCTATTATGTAAATTCTCACTGATAAACTACAAATGTTCTGCTGTGGGACATGTGTGTTTTTACAGCTAGCAGTTTTGCCTATCAACACTAAATTCTGACAAAATATGCAGAGAAAATTGTTATATTAAAAAAATGGACTCCACTATACCATAAAAGTATAAAACAATCAAGATGATCCATAGGTTATTTTGCTTCTTCAGCTTAGTAAACCCTGAAAAAAAGTTTATGTGTGTGTGTTTTCAGAATCATAGTCCCAATTATATACTGTATATGACGAATTAAGCTACAATTCTTCTTGAGCTTATTTATATTTCTAATTTTCAGAACAGATCTGTTCTCTAGCTGCTAGACCATTCTTTGCCATTAATCTCAGACTTTGTCTTAATTTTCTCAATTATTTATAAAGTTAACCTGTGAACAAGGATTTTGCATGACCAAGTTCAAAGAGGACCTGGGGCAATTCGCTGATCATGTTTAGATGGCACCCAACTTAGTTTGTCACGAATATGTTCACTTCTGTACGATATCTCTGTCTTATAAGCCTAATACCTTTGACTTGTTAGAGTTTATTTTGTTCTATGTCATAGCTACCACTGACTTGAAAATCCTTAAATGTTATTTTTTTAAAAAAAAAAATCAGAGATGTTAGAAAACATTGCTTCTTCCTCTTGCATCACTTGCATCAATTGTCTGACATGTTTTCCACCATTGTTCTGGCAACAATAGTTCCCAGCGACTTTTGGAGTTCTATATGTTCCATACCACCAAAATACTATTTCATTTTTGCATCTTTTCATGTCATTTCTGTATTATTATGACTTTTGCAAGTTTAGAATAAATCAAATTGTAAAGACTTTTGGGTTTGTTCAACTTTCATTTCTAGGTTAGCATCATTATTCTATTGTCAATTTGTACACAAGTGTGGGACTGAAACTCAGGAAAATGCAGTGTTGTTACCTAGTACGGGTTGTGGCTTACTGATAATGCATTTCGGTGATTTGAACTGTAGATTACAATTATGTTGCTTTATTTTTGTGTCAGGTTTTCATAGGTCCTCTATTTGCTTCTATTTATTTCTCTATTTGGCTGAACTACCTGTTCAGTAAAATCAATAGACAATGAATAATCAAAGCAGTTTTTCCAAACATGATATTGTCCAGATAGGTTGGGACTACAACTCCCAGAATTCCTAGATAGCTTCTGGTAAAATGATTAGGAAAAGTGGAAGTCATGCTAGCAGGCAGCAGGCAGGCAGAAGATTACTATATAGAGGGAAAGCTGCTTAAATGTGGAAGGCTATTGTCTCTCCCTGTCAATTTTAGAAGGTTCTTAATGCCTTTTCTTATTACCTGACTAGGATTTGGGGAAAGGCACTTTCTTATGCCAGCTTCATAAGGTGAATGTGTTCAGGGCTATTTTCATCAACCTCTGCCAATGCTGCATCTATTCACCAATGAAAGATGATTAAATTGCAGAAAATTAGCCCATTTAATGACAATGAAAGGCAACTTTTTGGCATTGTGAGTGACACCGCTAACAATCTCATTTTCAATTTGAAAGGGATGAAATGCCAAGACTCAATATAAGATTTCGATGACAACAGAAAAGTATATGTAATCCTTGTATTTTTAAGTAAGCCTGGGGGCCATATGTGGCCCTGGATAGCTGGTAATGTAGCTCCATAAGAAAATAAAAAAATATTTTTAAAAATAAAGTAAGTTTGTTATTTATATACATTAACTATATTATATATCTTATATGTGACCCAAGACAAATTCTCAATATAGATCAGCCAAGCCAAAAGGTTGGAAAATCAGGGTATAACTAATTAAAATTGCAGTATATTTGTGTTAATTCTTTATTGAAGCCTCTATGCCTGACTCAACATTTAACAGAATACATGAATTTAATGTTGGTGCTGTTTTCTTCTACACCATTGAGAATAGACTTTAAGGTATTATGAAAAAAAAGATTTAAAGAGCAAAAGAGCAAAACTTCACAAAGAGGATCTGGCTTTCAGTAAGATGTTTTCATTTCAAAAACATTCACTCTCTGCCTGTTCATATTATTTCTATATTGGCTCCTTCCAGATTAAGCCTTCCTGTCTATAACAATGTAGTTTTTTTTATGAATTAGTGGAAATTAATTGATGCACAGAAAAAACCTTGCTAAAACTTGCATTTAAAATCTTAATCTAGTTAAGGTCTGTGGCTTGATGCCAGATAGTGAATCAGAACGATAATAAAACTGAGAAGCCTGTCAACCATTTGAAAATGAGCAGGAATGAGGAAACAGTTGGAACTGGGTCATTGAAATTTGGAAGAAGGAAAAAAAAATATGACTTTGAAACTTCCCCAGCACCAGAGAACACACTGGTCTGCAATTTACTTTGTAATCCCAAACCATCATAAAATAGAAGAATCCTGCTTGGATTTGCCAAATATAAAAAGCTAGAAATCTGGAACCTGCCAGAGAAACCAATCATCTTGTCGGGTTTTTGTTAGATTCTCCAGTCAGGAAGTCACAATGTATTTTTAATAAGGCAGAGCCGGACCTTCTGAGGCCTTGCAAGCAGGGGAAAGAATTCCTAAACACACCTACTCACTGAAACGTCCAGTTCTATAGCAAAGCCTTTTTATTTAAAGGAAGAGGAGGAGGAAAATGTTTTAGCCTTGCTGAAAGGAATGGACAGATCAATCCTATAGTTATTACCAGAAGAGAAATGAGATGTAAAACTTCCAATTAAGCACTATACATGAAGGACTGATCTGTTTATACCTGTCTTTTCAGATATAAAAGTCTATATATAAATCTTTCCAATGTGGCACTTCATTTAAAGTTTTGTATTAATTTTATAATACTAGCATTTCTTTTATAATAACAGCATTATAACTGAGCCTGGATCCCTATTCGGCTTACAAGGCCTGATACTGGATTCTTGTTTGTCTTTTTCATAGCTTTCCCCAGATTGGTGCTTTGCAGATATGTTGGATTTTAGCTCTCAGAATTCCCATCCCATAAGCAGGCTGCCTGTGTTCCAGATGAGATCTTTAAAGACAACCCCAGGTAGAATGAAGTGTAGCAGTCAAACTGTGAGGTGACTAGGACATGAGTGACTGTCTTGAAGTGCCTCCTGATCTGGGAAAGGGCACAACTGCCATACAAGGCTTTCCTGGCCACACCTTACAACCACTCTTCAAGAAGAAACTATGAGCCAAGGAGGACCCCTAGGTTGCACCAATCTGCCAATTCCAAATACACATATTATACAATCTGACAGTAACAATGTTAATAATCTGTCCCAAAAAAGACTACCAAATCTATCACATTGGCTGCTCTTATAACCAGCAAGCTATTATGAGCTGTTCTAGCTCACTTTCCTATAGGACAGCAGTTCTCAAACAATGAGTTTCAGGATCCTTTTACCTTCTTGATACAGTATTGCAAGCTAACTCTGCCCACAGTCTGGAGTTCGATCCTACTGGGGTTCAAGGTTGACTCAGCCTTTGATCACAAAACAAAGTCCTCTTTTCTGATGAGAGCAACTTTTGCATCTCATTTGGAAACCAAGGACCCAGAGTCCAGAGGAAGAATGGAGAGACACACACTGCAAGATGCTTGAAGTCCAGTGTGAAGTTTCCACAGTCTGTGTTGATTTGGGAGCCATGTCATCTGCTGGTGTTGGTCCACTGTGCTTCATTAAGTCCAGGGTCAATGCAGCCAGCTACCAGGAGATTTTGGAGCACTTCATACTTCCTTCCACAGACGAGCTTTATGGGGATGCTGACTTCATTTTCCAGCACTGCCCACACTGCCAAAAGCACCAAAACCTGGTTCAATGACCGTGGGATTACTGTGCTTGATTGGCCAGCAAACTCGCCTGACCTGAACCCCATAGAGAATCTATGGGACATTGCCAAGAGAAAGATGAGAGACATGAGACTGAACAATGCAGAAGAGCTGAAGGCCACTATTGAAGCATCCTGGTCTTCCATAACACCTCAGCAGTGCCACAGGCTGATAGCTTCCATGCCAAACCGCATTGAGGCAGTAATTGTTGCAAAAGATCCCCAAACCAAGTACTGAGTACATATGCATGCTTATACTTTTCAGAGGTCCGATATTGTTCTATGTACAATCCTTGTTTTATTGATTGCATGTAATATTCTAATTTTCTGAGATTGTGGATTTTGGGTTTTCATGAGCTGTAAGCCATAATCAGCACAATTATGACAAATCACGTCTTGAACTATCTTGCTTTGCATGTAATGAGTCTATCTCATATATTAGTTTCATCTTTTAAGTTGCATTACTGAAATAAATGAACTTTTGCACGATATTCTAATTTTTCGAGTTTCACCTGTAAGTCTAAGTGGTATTGCTATTGCTATTCTTCAAAATGATTGAGGATGAAAGAGTTTTGATTTCTGCAGGATGTGTCCTCAATCATTTTGAAGACTTATGTACCATATTAAAAATCAAAACCCTGAGAAATGTCAACATTTAACTTTGCAGACCCCTTGAAAGAATCTTGACACACACACCTTCCGGGGTGTAAGGTTGAAGGCAAATCTGGTATTCTTCCAATCAGAAAATAAAGCTTTGGAAAGTGTCAGGGAAAAAAGAAGCAGATTCTTGAGAAGGTCAGGATCCAGGATGTGTCAGTGCTTGATTTGTGGCCAAGATTCGCAAAGGTTCTCCTCTTGTGTGATACAGCCCATAATTGCTCCTATTTCTCCAGACACATTCATTTTCTGAATAATGTTACAAATTATTGAGAATGGTATATGTGTTAATCATCCTTTTCCTTCCCCTATCTGTATAATGGTTAATCCTATGCCTCAGCAGTATTGTCCAAAGCTTCCACATATTTTGTTCCATATTTTATATATATTTAAATAGATTTTCTCTAAGACTCTATTTCACGTCCATCTGCTGAAATTATCTTTGCTGAAAAATTCTTGGCATATAAATTATTCCATGAAAAATCCTATGGCAATGAGTATTTCATTATATTAATTGTCCCATTTTTTAACATGAAACAGGACACTTTGACTATCTTATGTAAAATTTTAATAAAGTATGAAATACTCAGCCATTTTGATATTCCCTCCTAGCCTTTTTTAAAAAAATACTGCTGGGAGCTTCTAGTAGCAAACAAGTTCTTTTATCTAACATTCAACTTTCTTTCTCAATTCATTTCTCTGACTTTTTATTTTGACATTTTCACCTCATACATTAATTTCTTCCTGTACAGAATACTGAGCCATTGTAATTACTTGCACAGAAGCTATTTATTGAAATTTTCTTAAGTATTTCTTTTTTAAAAGCCCACACATATCAAACAGGAATACATTCCACAGTTATCATTCATCCTTCAGAGATATACTTTGCCAGAAGGCAAAAGAATCAATAATCCCTTCCAACTCTGCTATTCTATTCTATTCTATTCTATTCTATTCTATTCTATTCTATTCTATTCTATTCTATTCTATTCTATTCTATTCTATTTTATTCAAATTGCTCCAAATGATATCTCCCAATTGTAGTGAAAAACTATATCACAGTTGCTATTATAAGATACCTGAAAAGATATCATTAAGATCATTAAGATAAGATACCATTATCTATTTCTACCACGGAGCCCTCTTATGAGTTGTAGGCAGAACAATGTTAGCCTTTTAGAATAATGGAATAACAGAGTTGGAAAGAACTTTAGAAGTTATCTAGTCCAATCCCCTACTCAAGCAGGATATCCTATACCAGTGTCCCCAACCCCCCCAGTCTGCAGCCCGGTACTGGTCCGCATCCCATGGGAATCAGCACGCAAGTCAGCAAAGCTCCATTTGCACAAATAGCAGCCGCCTACATGAAACCCTCTCCTCTCCTCCCCTGTCACCACTTCTGCTGGTCTGTAAAGCCGGGTAAGGCTGGAGACCACTGTCCTATACCATGGGTCTCCAATCTTGGCAACTTTAAGACTTGTGGACTTCAACTGCCAGAATTCCTCAGCCAGCTGGCTGAGGAATTCTGAAAGTTGAAGCCCACAAGTCTTAAAGTTGCCAAGGTTGGAGACCCCTGTCCCAGTGGTGGGATTCAATTTTTTTTACTGGCAGTTCTGTGGGCATGGCTTGGCGGACGTGGCAGGGGAAGAATACTGTAAAATCTCCAGTCAGAGGTGGTATTTGCTGGTTCTCCAAACTACTCAAAATTTCCGCTATCGGTTTTCCAGAACTGGTCAGAACCTGCCAAATATCACTCTGACCTGTCCTATATCATTCAGAACAAATGACTGTCCAATCTTTTCTTAAAATCCTCCTGTGATGATGGCACACCAACAGCTCTTGAAGGTAAATGTTCATAAGTTTTCAGATATGGCTAGGGCAACTTAGCACCAATCTCCATAGTTCTAGAAGACCTGCAAAAATGACTGCCAAGGAGTAATTTTAAAAGAAAAATATTCTGCAATCTAAATAAGGACCCTGTGAAGGGCACTAAGAATAACTGGCAAGGTGATAAATAAAAAAACAACTGATGTCCACTATGTACTGATGGAACAGTTTTCCATAAAAGTCATCATTGGTTGCAAACTTATGTGTACGTCTCAATAAATAATCTTTAGAGTGCTAGAAGCAAAAGGAAGGAGTTGGAGGTCAAGAAATAATATCTGGAGAAAAGGAACACAGCATGTTGAACTCATGCTTCCTCTGAGACATCAATCCCAGCTAGTTTATCCATTAACTGAAGAATTAAAGCCAGAGGTGCTTCTGGAACAAAAAATGAGGTCAATGGAGAAAATACAATTGGGAAATCAAATACAGGCTAAAGAGTCCTGTCATATAGAGAAAGCAAGCTGAAGACTTTTGCTAATGTGCTTTTGTCACTGATGGTGTATTTAATGTCAGATATGGTGTATGTCTAAAGTTATTTTCTTAATTGTTGGCAGCACTTTTTAATTTTGTAGTAACAAAATTTTGGCAGCAATAGGCTCAAAAAATAAAAGTCATGTTTAATGAAAATTTTAAAAATAAATACCATTTTCCATTTCTAAGAAAATTGATGTAGAACATGTAATTTGCATAAAATGTTTGTCAATATTTACCATCCACCACAGGGACTATTGCAATATCACTGACCACATGAAAACCAGCAAACACAAGTCTACTGAAGAAGCTTCAAAAGTTAGTTGTTAAAAAGATTGGGCCTGAAGATAAAGCAGCTGAATAAGATACATTTATATATCCCTTGGAGAAGCATGACTTTTATAGAATAGAATAGAATAGAATAGAATAGAATAGAATAGAATAGAATAGAATAGAATAGAATAGAATAGAATAACTATATTGTCACTTTAAATATAATACACTAATCAGCATACATTAAAATGAGATTTCTTTGCATACAGCTCTGAACCACTTCCAATGTACACTACATAAACATGACAAAAATATGCACATACCCATATACGCACACATATATGACCCAGAGAAACAACAAGGTCTAGTTTGGATGTATACATATACATGGTGAGAAAAACAAAACTTACGAGTTCACAGCTGGATGGCATAAGGAACAAAGCTGTTACAGAATCTGGTAGTCCTGCTAGACATACTTCAAAACCTCCTCCCAGAGGGGAGCAACAGATCAAACAATTATTCTATTAGATTATTTTTGCTCATTTTGCTAAAGTTTTCTTGTGCATGTATGAACAGTGAAATCTCAGCTATTAATTTGTAGCCTCACTAACAGAAAAATAATTTTACAAATAATTAAAAGATACCAGCTTTAAATCAGTGACATCATATGCTTTCAATATAAATGACACAATTTCAATAATGGTTCGATTTTTGCATCTAATTCATGCATTCAGAGTAAGGCTTTCAGAAGTTCATTCTGTCATTCAGTTAGAACATTTGACATTATGACAAATGCTATTGTGAATTAAAGATTGAAGATCAAAAATATTTTGATTATATGAATACATATTTTGAGTGGAGCATAGCATCAATAAAAATAATGTTCTTGCTAGGTAGAGCAGAAGCTATAGAGCAGAAATATACTTAGAACTGGTTGAAATGCACACCTAATGCACAATAAAAATACAAACAAGCTTTGATATTATACCAATCAAAATAGAAGCTGTAGAGTAACTAAACTTTTTGTAAAGAAACTGATTTTGAATTTAAAAAATGCTTCAGCATTGCATGCTTTCTGTCTTTTTTTATTATTATTATTATTTTTAAGCAAATTTTATTAATTTCAAAGACAAACAAATCATCATCAACCATTACATATTTGAACCTTTTTCCATTATAAATTTTACAAGTCAGATAAAACCTTATTTTATACAATACAATTCTGTTTTAAGCGTTTTCCATATGAGCATAAAAATACCTCTTATCCAATTTCTCTTTACTTCTCTTTACTCTTATTCAATTTCACTATTATTATTTCATCTATTTCTTTCTGACTTGATTACCATTATTCTCATTCTGTATTTCTACAAGGTTTTATTAATACTCTCAAAAACATAAACACACAACAAACAAACATATAAAAAATCTTTTAGGAAAGTAACTTGGCCCCAGGTACCTCTCTTTATATGGGCTTCAATTGTATTCATGCTCATCTTACATATCATTACCTTTTTTGTTTACCATTCTATATTTTCTATATAAACTTCTCCACACATTTCACTCTTCATAATTCTATCTTATTTAATCCATCTTAATTTAAATCATTATATTTGTATCTTTTGCCCATTCTTTATTGTCCCTCTATCTCATTCCTTATAATGAAAAAAAAAAAAAAGAATTTCTCCTGAAATCACTAATCAGAGTATGATGCCTTTCTATCCTCCCCCTAAATTAATTAGATTAACATTTAAAATAACACCTAATACCCAATCTGATTCTGCTTGGTATATTCTATCTACTAATTTTTTTCTTTTAATAACAATAAAAACAGAGTAATAAATCCAAAATGATTAAATACATAGTTAAATAATAAATTTAAATATTAAATCTTATAACATTCCCATTGCCTTTCCCTTTAATATTTTATTACATTTTAAAATCAATCATTATTAAACATTTCAACATTTTAATTTCTTATTAACTCTTAAGCCATTCTAATTTTCTATTTCTAATACAGATGTTACAATACCATCTTATGTACCTTGCAAAATCTTTTTTTAAGGAAATTGTACTTTACCCTTTGTCCCTAAAAAAAATTCCTCTTTTCCCATCTAATTTCAAAACTTTGTGGCTTTTCTGCGCCTTTCCCTTTCTTTCTTCCCCCACCAAATCTTCCTACCCCCTTCTTCTGGCCTCTGCCTTGCTGGCATCCCTTCTCTGTTGTGTTCCCTTTTTCTTTTGTTTACTATCATTATATTTATTTTGCATCTTATTTTTCTCTTTCTTAAATGTTTTTTTAGATCTTAAGTCCTTCATGTTCCTCGCTTTCTTCCTTCCTTCTTTCTTAGTTAAATTTTGGAATTCATTAAAGATGGCGTCTTCGTCTTCTTCTTCTTGTTGTTCTTCTGCCTCCATCTGTTGTATTGTTTGTTGATAGTTAACCAGCGCCATTTCTAAAAATAGGAAGGCTTTTTCCATACCATCTTTACCGGCTGCTTTTGTTTGCTCATATTCTTCCCTCAGTTCCTCAAAAGAAAAAGCCATTATAGATCTTTTCTTTTCTTTTTTCCCTCTTTCTTCTTACACCAACCAAGATATTTCAAAAAAAAAGTAAAACAATCCCAAAATCCACAATCCTCAATCAATCCAAGCCAAGACAAAATTCTCCCTTTCTCTTCCAGGGGTAGTATCAGACAAAAGAAAAAAGAAAGTCCAAATCTGTATTTTGAAGTCTTATTGGAGTTATATTTCTGTCTTCAAATCCTTAAGGCATCTCCTCCAACAAAATCAAACCAGATGAATATATTTTTTGTCCTCTCCCTTCCGACTTATCCCATAAAGCTAGTTTTACCTGAAAAAAAAAAACAGGTTTCTCAATATCCACTTATTAATTCCGTCGGGAGGGAGAATAAACTTTCCTTTCAGCACCTCAAAATTGCCGCTTATTTTCTCTTGTGGAAAGAATCATCCAAAAAGCCATCATTTCCAGGAATTATATTAAATGTATCTTAGAGTCCTGGATCAACCAAGAAAACTTTCACTCTCAAAAGCTTTCTCCTCTTCCTCCTGCGCATACTTGCCCAGCTGCCGGCTTCTTTGTGGCGGCCATTGCGGACCGCCGCTGCACCGTCTTGGGAAAAGGGGGTTCTGCCGGCCGGGGAGGGGGTCTGCAACACCCCCAAACCCCTCTCCGGATCCCCCCTATCTTCAGCTACCCCTGCAGGGTAGCCTAGCTCCGGACCCGTCCGGATCGGAGCACCAAAAGCGGCTAGCGCGGCAGGGATCGCTCAGAGTCGCAAATCCCTGCCGCTCGCGAAGCCGACAAACCGGAAGTCGCATGCTTTCTGTCTTTGTTGCCCATCATCGATCAGATTTTAGAAATGTTTGAAATGAGATGAAGAGCTCTATTAACTTCCTGTAGAGGTATTGAATTTGATTTGTAAATTCATGTCAAAATACTTCCTATTTTGAAGCTTTTAGTGAATTGTAGTTATTAGAAACAGAGCTTCAAACAGGAAGCCATTTACATTTATCCTTACAAATCAAAAGAAGAATGAAAAGGAAATAAAGTATGTAAGATTTAATGTTGACATTCTATAAATTAGAAGAATATTTTGATGGATAAATATATAATCTGTGGTGTAATAGAATGAAAGTGAGAAGATCTGCATTAAAAAAATAAGACTATCTGACATTTAGCAGAATTTGCTTTGAGCTTAGCAGGTAATTCAACATCTTTAGCAAAGATATTTTTACAATTAAAAATAGTATGGTCTATAGAAAAAAATAGTTGAAGGCATCAATAATTTCAAATTTATTAACCATAAATTTCAACATTAAGGTAGATTTCAATTAATGAGCAAAAAAAAAAAAACATATTTTTTTTCAAAAAAATACCAGTGGCATAATATTAGACAGATATGCTGCTTAAAATATATGGATATATACCAATAATAATTATTTTGTAGATGCTATTTTTAATGTTTATAATCAATATAAATATGGTTTCATATAATTGAAAAATGATTTATTATTTTTTTAAGAAGAAAGAAAACTATTCAATTTTTTCTAAGTTTTTGAACAGAACTATTTTACAGGTTTATCAATATAAAACCACTTGTCTATCAATAAATAGTTCAAAATATGTGCAATTTTAATTATTTTAGTACCATTTTCACTCTTAAAAGTATCCTAGTTTCAATGATAAATAATATGGCTATCTTAATAATAGAGATCTAATATTCCGAACAACTCAATAATGTTGACCAATAAATCTGACTTTGTGGTTTCCTAAGTGTTTTTTGGCCTAGGACTGCATCATAGATCAAACATTTATTTCTTTTGCATAAAATATTTGACAATGCTGCATGATTTAAACCAAGGATAGACAACATGGTCATCTCCAGATATTTTGATTCAATTTCCAGATAATTGGCCTTGCAGGCTGAGACTAATGTTACCTAAAGCCCCAAACATCTGGAATCTACTACTTGTCTTCTCTTTTCTATTCTTTAGAAACCAATTTTTCCAATATTATGAGCATGAAAGGAACCATTGAGGCATAAGTTCCCACAATGCTTTGCCTACTTCATATAGTCTGCATTTCCAAGGTTATTTACTAACTATTTTCACTAATATGTTACAGAAAATTGTCACAGGGAGATTTTAATATACTGTGAAAAATGATGTTTTCAAATAAAATATGCAAGAAGCACAGGTGTCTTGTCATTATTGTTCTAGCTATCAC
This sequence comes from Notechis scutatus, assembly GCF_049901735.1. Taxonomy (NCBI): domain Eukaryota; kingdom Metazoa; phylum Chordata; class Lepidosauria; order Squamata; family Elapidae; genus Notechis; species Notechis scutatus. Next base: position 77,963,363 of record NC_142010.1, on the reverse strand, counting down.
TTCCCCCCTTTTAAAGTTCTTGGGAATTCTATGTGCTACAGAAACCATTATGAAAAATTAATGCAACTAAGACCTGTGAGTTGTGAATACCTTGTCAATCATATTGAAGCAGTGCTAAGATTAATTTGGGAACAGAACTAGAATCAAAACTTGACAAAAGTCATTTTCAAAGAAAAAATGTCAAATGTTCCAATAGTGGAACAGGTAGGATCCCATTGCTGCCACTGTTGCTAATGTTCTGTAATGTCTAATGTTCTATAAGGATTTTATTTTAAACTGCTAGTTTTAAATTGCTATAAAAATCATTACATTGAAACTTGAAGATTATCAAATCACCATATATTTTTTAACCTGATTATTTGCTTATCTTTTACAAACATTTGCTAAATAACATTGGAATCTCATCTGATTTACCTGCAGCTAGATAGATTTATAACTGGCTGTTATAAATCAATTATTGTACAAATCCATTGTCTCCGTATGCTATATTTAGTGTATATTATAGGCTACCTCAATCTTTTCAATATGTTGATTAGAATTAATGCCTACAGAAGGTCCTACACTCAACATTTTCAGCATCTCAAGTGTCAAAATTTGAAATATCCTGTGCCTGATACCTTCCTTTGCCAATCAGATAATGCTGGCTATCAAGTGCATCTGTAGAATGATATAATACAAAGCAGCGTTGGATACTGAATCCAAAGTTGTGCTTGGTTTATTTAATTCCCAGCTAGAGAAGACTTTCCAATCTTCAGGTGGGATAAGTTTCTTCTTATTTAAGAAATTACATCCTGCACATAAACTGTGTTAAGGTATTCCTGGTTAGGAGAATGAGTGCGCTCAGGGAAACATTGTGAGAGTGATGATGAATAACACACAACCAACATATAGATACACTGAATAGTAAAATGTAGGTTTTACTTCCAGTAAACGGGTAAACAAAGTCCAACAAACAGTCCAAATCATACACGGTTAAAGCAGTTAGTATCAGTCCAGGGATAATCCAAAAATGAAGTCCAGTATCATAAACAAAGTTCAGTGAACAGAGTTTGCTAACAGTTGCAAGACTCACAGCAATCCAAGTAGAACGACGATCAGGCAAAAGGCAATAGGGAAAATGCAAGAAGAACAAACCAGGTTTCTGGCTCCATCTTATGGTGTTGGAGGAACCTCAGCCAATCACAATTACATCATTCTCTTAAAGATACAACAGTATTAAAAGACTATCCTGGTTTATATATTGCCAACCCAACTGTTAGGTGACTATCATTCCTAACAAACTGTTTCAACCCCTACCCTCAAAATAACGCTATAGAGCACTGCACACCAGAACAACTAGAACAAGAACAGTTTTTCCCTGCTAAATAATCACTCTGCTAAATAATTCCCTCAACACTGTCAAACTATTTACTAAGTCTTCATTATTATTATTATTATTAATCTTCTCATCATTCCTATCACTCATCTCTTCCCAATTTTGACTGTATGACTGTATGACTGTAACTTTGTTGCTTGTATCCTTACGATTTATATTGACTGTTTCTTAGTATGATTTGATTGCTTATTTGTACCTATGACTTTCATTAAGTGAAATCACCTTATGATTCTTGACAAATGTATCTTTTCTTTTTATGTACACTGAGAGCACATGCAACAAGACAAATTCCTTGTGTGTCTAATCACACTTGGAAAATAAAGAATTCATCCATTCAAATTAGATCACATTTTTAAATCTTACTTGATGATCGTTCCCTTGGCATCATTTTATAGAACCATTCCCTTGAGTGAGTGCTTTGAAATCATCTTCATCCCCATGTAGTTTTTAACTTGATTGCTTCTAAATAACTTGTCGTAGTGAAAAAATATTCCTGGAGCCTGGAATGGGCTGGGGATATGAGAAAATGCCCAGAACTTGCATCTCCCCCCCCCCCCCATCTCTTTAGTTCAGATCCAGACTTTGACTAAATTTATTGCAGAGGCCTGGCTGAAAAATAGAAGGAAGAAGATACTTCCTGAATGCAGCCAGCAATGCCTGTGATCCTCTCTCAAAACCCTGAGAGTTCCTGCTGGCCAAACATTATGACATCTTTCTAAACCATCATTAGGTGGAACTTGTCTTTCCATTACTCTGAAACCATGACTTTATACTTGAAACTATGGCAACAAGATGATTCCAATTAAATTCATCTGGGCTTCACACCTCACAGTTTTAGCTCCTTCTAACAGCAAACAGTAATTTTTTCAATGGTCCTGCATTTTCATGACCCGTTTCAAACACATGTTCAGAATCAATCCATGTCGAAGTACAGTAATCTCTTCCAGTCACAGAAAAAGGGAGGAAAGGCAAGTTAAAAATCTTAAGAAATGGGACGGGCTTGGGACATATGTTAGGATTAATTTAGAAAATGTATTATCACATGCTTGTTTTTTTTTCTTCATAATAGAAAAAGAAGATAAGAATATTATTCTTGATAATATTCAAGGTTGGATTAAAAAGATAACAAGTTAGTAAAATTTCTGAAGTCTAAACTTTTCTTTCCTTGAGGAAAAAAGCTGGCAATGTAGAAACTATTTCCATTCTACAAGGGTCATCAGCTTGTTGGATTTTCATTGTTAGTTCTTATAATTGAATTTCTGATTGTTGTATTCCAACCAAAGTAATTATTCCAGATGTCAACAAGGCAGAGTTCATGAGCATCATGACACTTATAACCTCACCAATATTCCAGGGCAGTGCTAAAATTGCCCAAATTTATGAACTGGTTAAATCTTTTTTTAAATGGTATTTTCACATAAGATCTTAACCATTTTATATTTTTAGTATATTATATATAAATATATATTTTATATATTTAGTATTTATTCAACTTAGAGATGCATTTCAGAATCCATGAAGTTATACAAAACTGAATAGTGGTGTCAACTATCTGAAAAGGACGGCTTCCTCTTTTAGTATAGCAGAGAGCCTCATTTTCTCTCCCCTTAACCCACCCAGACTCCATGGGATTTGGACAACCAATAAATAGTTCCTAGGTAAGTCCTATTCAGTATTTATGAGGAGGATGAGAAGTGAGGGAGATGGAAAAATAAGAAACACAAAATATAAATAAATAAATGGAAGGAGAAGGAAGAGGTGAGGAGGAGGAGGAGGAGGAGGAGGAGGAGGAGGAGGAGGAGGAGGAGGAGGAGGAGGAGGAGGAGGAGGAGGAGGAGGAAGAGAATCAGTGATGAACCTTTGCTCAGGAACAGAAAGTGTCAACAATTATTCAATGCATTAAGAGGATAAGAATTCCTATAACCCACCATCTTTTTGATTTGCTGATAAGAAGAGCTAAACTCTCTAAGAAGTGAGACAATTCGAGTAATGGGAAAGAAAGAAAACAATTCTATACTGACTATGGAAACAATTCAATAAACTTGTTGTCAACATAGCATATTATTCATATTATTACAACTAAAGGCTGTGTACTGAAAATAGAAAAGATAACTGTTATTAAGGTAACTTAAGTTAAGCAACTGTTACATTCCTGGTTAAAGATATCTAAATCAGAATATATTTTATGAATTTTTTTTATTTCCCCATAATTATTTTTCTTCAAACTTTCTCTGTGTTGATATTAAATATTTGCAGTTTTAATCTTTCCTGTTTATATTAGAAGGATCAACAACAGAGCAAGGTTTAGGAAGGGAAGATTTCTAAAAAAAAAATCTCATAATTCAAATGAATGTAGTGATATCTACTCAGGAAAATGAAAAAAAAATGGATATAGATTGATTTTCAAAAGGAATAATATTTTCTGCCAGAGCAATGCTGGATCATCCCAAGAGTCCATCACACAATTAACAACCATATACACCCAGGAAACTCACAATCAGGCTGCAATGGTGATCCTTCTCTTCCACCCCTATTTTCCAGGCATTAGCATGGGGGCTCTAACATAGAAATATTGTAGATTTGTTTGTTTGTTTAAATAGTATATAAGCTGTAAGCCCAGCTATCTTCCAAAATGATTTGGAATGGCCTATTAGGGTTAAAACATCCAGAAAAATGTGTGCACTGTCATAGGGAAGACACCACTCCAGGATTCAAGAAGATGGCAACTTCAAATCTCAACAAATAAATGCTCTGTCTTACATATTGGCAAAAAAAATCAGAAAATAAAATACAAGCTGAATAGTCAAGACCTTGTTGATGATCCAAGGTCTGTAAAGGACCTTGGAATACTCATCTCTAATGATATAAGTGCTAGAACCCACTGTAACTACATAGCCAAAAAGGCATTAAGAGTTGTTAACCTAATCCTACGTAGCTTTTTCTCTGGAAATATCACACTACTAACTAGAGCATACAAAACATTTGCTAGACCAATACTCAAATACAGCTCATCAGTCTGGAACCCACATTATGTATCTGATATTAGCACAGTTGAGAAAGTCCAGAAATATTTCACAAGAAGAGTTCTCCACTCCTCTACTCATTATAGAATACCTTATGCCACCAGACTTGAAATTCTAGACCTAGAAAACCTTGAATCACGCCGTCTTCGATCTGATCTAAGTATGGTATATAAAATCATACATTGAAACGTCCTACCTGTCAATGAATACTTCAGCTTCAACCATAACAACACAAGAGCACACAATAGATACAAACTCAAGGTTAACCTCACCAAACTTGATTGCAGGAAATACGACTTCAGCAACAGAGTGGTCAATGTCTGGAATACTCTACCTGACTCTGTGGTTTCTTCCCCAAACCCCAAAAACTTTAACCTTAGACTGTCTACTATTGACCTCACCCCTTTCCTAAGAGGTCTGTAGGGGGCGTGCATAAGCGCACCAACATGCCTACCATCCCTGTCCTATTGTTTCTTTTATTTTTCTTATATGTACCCATTTCATGTATTCATAACTATGTATATACTTATACCTATTATCTTGTAAGCAATTGACAAATCAAAATAAATAAATAAAATGATGCTATTTAATGGAAGGAATTCAAATCATACGCTCTCTACTAAATTTGGTGAGGCAAGCAGAGATGACGGGAGATAGATAGCTCCACATATAATCTGGACCTGTGCCTTGTAGGGCTTTATAGATGACAATTAGCAGCAGCTTCTTCAAGGGCAGCCCCACATAGAGCACATTACAATGATCCAAACAGGAACTCTCTAAGGCAGGGGTCCCCAACCACCGGTCCGTGGAACAAGTCCTACCGGGCTGCGGGTGCTGGCGCCGCCATCTTGTTTTGATGAAAAAGTGCTTCCGGTGAGCTTTTCCGGTAGAAAGCTCACCGGAAGCACTTTTTCATCAAACAAGATGGCGGCGCCCAGCTGATGTTGGTACCGGGCCGCGCCATAAAAAAGGTTGGGGATACCGGGCCACGGCGTAAAAAGGTTGGGGATCACTGCTCTAAGGCATGAGTTACGGTGGGCAGGACCTCCAGTCTAGGAACAGGTGCTGTTGGTGCCTAAGAAGAATCTATGTAAAGGTCCTCCCAGCCATGGCTGCCACCTGCTCTTTAAATACAGGAAAAACCCCAAGCTGCATACTAACTCTGATTGGGGAAATGTCTTAAATCTGGCAAATCTCCAGATCCAGTAAGCTAACTTCTCTAACTATTGAACTGCAACAACTGTTAGTTTACCCCATGTGATTGCTCAGTTGATGAATCCAGAGCCCTGGGCCGGGAAAAAAAGAGAGAGAAAACTCAATTTACTAAGTGTTCTGGAAAGCAATGGTTAAGAGCCATTTCTTTGAAAGTCAAACTGTACTGTGCAAACTTGATGTTGTTATAGTTACTGCTTTGGAAACCAAATAGTAAGATCAATGATAGGTTGCAAAATCCATAGATTCTAAATTGCTCACTATCTCTTTAAAGGAGACTTCCGAACTTTCTGAACCAAACAACCAGACAATATATTTGACTCTGCATGACAAAAGGCACGTCTTCGAAATGGGAAACAACAAATGAGAAATATTATTATATATAATAACATACATGCAGAGTCAGAGATGCAAAACAAAAAAACCTACTTTGAATCTCTCCCCCGCCCACTTCCACAGATTAACCAACAACCAACCAAGGATTACATTTTTCCACTACAATTCACCCCTGAAATATGCATCCCTTTCTCTCAAGGTCATATCTTGTTATTTCTGATATAAATTGTATACATTTTTCTATACACACATCATCTGCACATTAATACAAACAAGCACCTCGTCCATCTATCTCATACACACACTCACAAAGAATCTTTACATTCAGCTCTTTTGGTCCTACAGTCTCCCATCCAGACCCATTTTCCTTCTATGCTCTCCCCAGTTATCTCTTTTCCCATTAAAATATTACAATTTCCCACTGCATTGACTGAAGGGTTGGGAAGAAAGGTTTCCTTTTTCTAGGTGATTTCCCCACCACCACCACCACTAGGTCAGTCTGGAATCCTACATGGGAAAAGCTTCCTGAGAATCCTTAGTGTCCATAGTCACCATCTTCCTGAAATAAAGTCCTGGGAAGTAAAAAGGGACTAGTAGGTAGGATGTTCTTGGAACTGATCAAAATTGTAACAACATTTTTTTTCAAATTAGCAGTATTTATCTATAAGACTATTAGTACACACTCATGCCTTCCAAACACCTTTTAGTTTTTTTTAAAAAAAAAGATCTACTTTTTTTAGTTTGTATCTTATTTATTTTAATAAAAATAAAAAATAGAAAAATGATTTTTCTAGCCTTTAAAGACTACAATTAAATGTTTTTTTGAAGAGCAGACAGACAATATTGGGGAATGATGATTGCAATATTTCCCAATATTGAAAATACTCAAAGAGAAGGGATCATAATGAAAGGCGACAAGGAAGTGACATTAGATGGCCTCAACATAAATCTCAGCTGAGTTATTTGCTTTGAACACTCTCAATATACACTATGTGGCCTTTCCATATCCAAGTCTCCCTTTCTACATAGTTCTGCTTCGGTTCATGTACAGGGTAAACATGTGGCATATTGCTCCTGGGGGCTGCTAAGGAAGAACATCTGTAAGTATTGGCAATGGAGGCTAACAAGGAAGACAAAAACAAGAAAAGACCCACTACCAAGAAGGATACGGATTTGCAAATACTGTGCAAGTGTTGATGTGGGAAGCCTACAAATAAAAAACAACATGCATACATACATATTGAAAAAAAACCTAATTAGAAAAGCAGACTGGCAAGATGTGATTTTGCAGAACCTGTTGCTTCTGATGTAAAGAAAGAAGTACATGGGGCTGAATCTTGTACTGAATTTGTAATTAACTATCCAGTGTGCAAAGTTCCTGATGACAAGATTGTGAAGTTCATAGTATCAGGAGTCTTTCAAAGCCAGTCAGGCTTCATTAGGCATACTCTGATTTTGCTTTTGGTTCTCTCTCTTCTTTCTTTCCTTGGAGACTGAAAAGATTTATCCATAATGTGACATCTCTCGTCCCTTCTGTCTCTATCTCAAGTTTTCATCCTGACAGAACTTGCAGCCCATGAACGTTACCTTTTCTGAAAAAGAACTGGAAGTTCTTAATTAATTATGGCAAAAAAAAAAAAAAAAGAGATGCTAAAAGCTCCTTGATGTGTCCCAAGAATGCTTCTTGGGGAATAGCAGTGCTGAAATAAGCATTCATTACAAATTGCAGAATGGACATAGCATAGGCAGAAAAACAATTTTAGCAACCTGTGGAAAAACCAAACGAGAAATTACAAATAATCAAAGACAGATGGAGAGGTGATCCTCAACGTGGCTCCATCTGTCTCATAACCTGCAGAGCACTAACTAAGATATAAAAATCATTCTCTGGCCTTTTTTTTTTCATCATCTGAATGTGCATTTTTAAATTCACGAATGCATCTACTTTCTAACGCCCAAATTTAAAAATGTATTTGCAGCTTATATTCAAGCTAGGCAAAATCCCCAAATTTGGCCAGAGTTTTAAACACACTTCCAACTATATTATTTTGGCTGAACTAACCATGGATATGGATATTTCACTTCCTCCCCTATCTAAATGTTTTAGTTCTTCTGATGTTTGATCATTAGTTCATCTTCTGCTGAAAATTAACTGAGCTTTAGAGAGAAATCATTGACATGCTGATGTATATCTCTTTGTTTTGGTCCTTACAAGTACGTGCTTTTTAAAAATAATATTTTAACATTTAAAATGCTGCTTAAGTAATTTGCACTATTCGGAAAACAAAAATAACTTTTCCCTTACCATGATAATTCTCATAAGTGAGGTAATGTATTGGTCAGTGTATTGAATTACTTTAAAATTCAATTGTTATATTAAGCTACTGATTTGTCATCTCTTGATAACTGTTCATAAAACCATTGAGATAAAATAGAATAAGTGTAGAGAGTCAGATTGCTTTGATTTTTTTATAAATAACTGTGGATGGTGAGATACATATGTTTGTGTGACTGTATGAGGGAGAGAGAACACAAATTCTGTCACAAAACTAATAAAAAAGCAATATGCCCTCTAGACCAAATGCTTTTTTTCACTTTGAGTCACAGTCAGCTAATCAATACTTATTAATTTGAGCATACCTTTAGAAGAACAGAGTAAGTTTATGGGTGATCTATTCATCATTGTTGATATTTTAGTGTCTACAAAAAAAAGTCTAGCTTGGGTAGAATGCAAATGCAATGAAACCAGTATGTCAAGTTTTTCATTGTAAGTTTAAATAACGGTTTCATACTTGCTCATTATAATGGGAAGGAAATAACTGGTAAAGAGTTCAATGTCATTCTCTCTGAAGGAGTGAGTATACTATTTGGGGTACTCTTGGACCTGAGGCTCCTGCTAAACCAGCAGATGGAAGTTATGGTCGGGGTGATTTTGATCAACTGTTCCTGATTTTCTCTCTTCAACCTCTCTTGGATCAAGGGGTGCTGACTATGAGGACTTACACCCCTGCCATCTTCTAGATAGACTTACTTCAATTCTTTCAATGTTGAAGGGAACTCAGAAATGATAACTGGTATATTGTGTTGGCTACATTAGTTGTTGTTTATTAAACAAACAGAAACTACTTCTTATCTGCTAATTGCTATTAAAAATACTGTAGTTATGAAAATGAAAGACGTACTCGTTTTCTGAAAATGAAGGACCTCTGAAAACGAAGAACTGAAGAGAATTTTCAGGCTATGAAATGTCTCCTCATATATTTTTATTTCATTTCAAAAGTGTACACATAGCTTCTCATAGTTGCTTCAGCAACATACTACGTTGCTGGAATTCTTTTTTTTCCTTACTTCATCAAAACAGAAACTCATTTATAGTACCCTATATTGACGATATAGTACCCTATATTCCTGACTGTACGAAAGTAGCCTCAGACATTTTAGCAAAGGCTGAACAAGGATTAAAAGGATTTTCTTTTTAATAATGCTTTATAAACAGCTAAAACACCACTTCTCCTGTTGGAAGATGTTATGCGTGAGGTCCCTCATCACACGTGACAGAAAACAAAATAAAGTTTCCATCATAAAATAGGTAGAACTTATTACATAATGTTCCTTGTGCTTCGGGTCAAGATGAATGTTTCCATGGCATATTGAACCAAAATTTATTAGGGTTTGATAGATAACATAACCAATACCATTTCAGAGAAGCTGTACATGAGATGAAGTAATCATCTGAACCAATTACATTCTGACAGATAAAACAGGGTTTTTTTGATTAAAGTTTCTCATCACCAACCCAGAAAGGATAGCTGATTAGTGAAAGTATAATTCTTTCAGTTTCATATAACTTTTAAAACTTGGAGATTGTTTTACACACACACACACACACACACACACACACACACACACACACACACACACACACCAGCTTTAGAGGGATGTGTGGATAATCAAATCAACCAAGGTTTAGCCTTTTAAAATAATTTGATATTTGCCAATTATTGAGTATGGATTAGATGTTCATATTGGATACCCGCATATAGTTGTGACTAAATATGTATATGGATTGACAACTTTTTCCAGAGCCATTTCAGCATATAAATACAAAGAAAGAGAATTAATAAATTAGACACTTTCCCCCCCTACTGCTATTGTTTATTTCCTTAAAATGTACCTCAAATCATAGCTGACATAATGAGCTTGTGTGCAGAAAATCAGATTCAATTCAACTTCAGTTCCTGGTACCTCTAATGAAGATAAGCAAAGGAGGGAATAATCCACATCTGGGAAAATGCCAGTCAAAGGGGATAATGCAGAAACAACAAAAATTTGCCTTCTATAAAGCAGTCAACTATATCTTTAGTCAAAGAAGCATAATACAATTAGGAGCTTCTTTGTCAGTTTATCTTATTGTTTTCCTGCTATTTTATGTATATGTTTAAATAATGTGCATGATAGCATAAAGACTTGGTTATGTAAGGAAAATTGGCTTGAGATAACACAGGAATCAGTAAATATAACAAATTATAAAAATGCATCCATGTGGAAAAAAATCATACATTAAGATTTCCAAAAGTAAAATTTCCATGGGCAACACCCTCTTTTTTGAGAAATTTCCAGTTGATTTATTGCAAGAAAGACAGAGAGAATAAGAGGGAGAGAGATGTGAAAGGATGAAAGAAATACTTAAGAAAACTTTCTAACCAATGTTTATCTGCTTTCTCTAGACAGTACCTTATTATTGGGCCATTATTTAAATTCACAATTTTCCTGAGAAATTAAGTGTGATGTATTCTTTCTTTTTTTACTCACAAATTTTATATAATTAAGGCTACAGTCCTATTCTCACTTACCTAACAGTAATCTCCATTAAATTTAGTTAACATTAGCTCTAATAGGCTTATCTATTCAGTTGCAAGATTTACTCAAAGTAAAAACACATTATCACAAAACATTCATTCAGCAGCATGTTAACTTTAGAAATAATTTGCTTTGTAAATTATTAAAATATCCAAAAATAATCCATTAACATTTTAGTGAATCAATTAATTGCATTCACGGAGGCATTTTCAGTAAACTCAGTTATATTCCAGAGCATGCTCAATAATCAAATCTGCATGTCTCAATATTTAAAACATAAACAGGTTATTGGACAAAGACATAATCTTGTTTCGGAGACTTTAGTGATTAAATAGTACTGCAATCAGGGGTTTGCAGTTGCATTAAATCTTGATAAATGCTCATTGTTTCTTTTAATAGAATTACAGTTGGAAGGGACCTTGGAAGTCTTCTAGTGATCTAGTCCAACCCCTACACAAGCAGGAAACTCTATGCCATTTCAGAAAAAGGTTGTCCAATCTCTTCTTAAAAACCCACAACTCTTGGAAGCAAGCTGTCCCACTGATTAATTGTTCTGTCTGGAAAGTTCTCCTTAGTTCTAGGTTGGTTTTCTCCTTTGATTAGCTTCCATCCATTGCTTCTGGTCCTGCCTTCAGATGCTTTGGAGAATAGGTTGTCCCCCTCTTCTTTGTGGCAGCCCCTTTCTTGTGCAGTACACTTCCATTTAATGGAAGTTGCTTTCTCCAATCAAACAACCAGCTTTGAGAGGAAAAAGGGGACCCTTTTCTAATTAACAATGGTCAATTTCACCTTTAATTTTTTTAATTGCTTTTAAAATAATAATACCCCTCCCCCCAAAAAAGATGAATACATTTATGTTGTTTTTTCCTCTACTTTTAAGCACTTAAAATAATATATTTTCATTCTTTCTTAAAACAAATGAAAAGCTGAGCTTCAAGCAATCAAAACTCTCTGGATCAATTTGGGCTGCACATTATCCTGGAATCACAAGTCTTAGAAACACTGGTCACCTAGAAATGTCTTAGCAATTAATCTGAATTGACTCGATCCATTCCCATTTTATGTTCCAAACCAGCTGGCAGGGCTATATGCCCTAGGCTTGAAGGGGAAGCTTGGAGAAGGGAGAAGGTTCACTTGGAACCTGAAGGATGACGGTTGTGATGGATGAATTCAGCCCTCAGGTCAAAACTGTCATTTTGTGGAGTAAAGCTTTTGCTTGAACTGTTCAATAAATCACGGCCAAAACTTTGAAATATTCATTCATTTAAATGCTCCTAAAAGTACCAAACTGTAATGTTTTATAGCCAATTAAAGTGCCATTTCCAGTCACCAAACGAGCTAAGATTACATTTTTACTCTTCTCCCTTGAATAAGTCACAAATCACATTAGACAATTCCAAGTTTCTCCTCTGATCAAATGGTTTCCAAAACAAACAACAGCCAACTAATGGAATAATTGTGAATAGCAATAGGCTTAGCAAAGTCTGATTTAAGACAACAGGAATTTTATTAACTCTTCTTTTTAAAAAAGGATTAATCTAACTCCCTCCTGATCTATCCTTATGCAGTATCATGATTTATTATAATTACATTTAAATGAGTAATAAAAACTTTTTTTTGCTGTATTTTCCATTTCACCATGGCTAGGAGAAGATTGTTCACATTATTTGAATCCGAAATCTTATGCATAGTAGACAATTTGGTGCTTTCAATTAGTTCGTTATGCAGCTGTTTGACATCAAACAGAGAAACTATTCAAGAATAATATTAATAACAAGGCAGAGTTAATCCGGACAAAATTTCTAACCAATGGCTTTAGTCCTGCTCCTTGTGTGACAATAAGGTAGAATGAGCTCCTTCTATAGCTTCTAATTAATTGTTTTCTCCTAGATTTCTGTCACTCCAGAGATTCAACTAAAAAATAAACTGCTCTCATTAAAGCTCAGATTCTGTTTTAGTTAAAAACTGCTTGCTCTGCCTTACCATTTGGCAAGTTACTTTTAGGCACCATGGAAGAATAGCAAAAATTAGAAGATGCTTATGGGTGTAAGGCATTAGAATATTTGGGTGTATTCACTCCATTCGCTCCAAAATCCCACAAATCCAGAGGTGATATTCAGCAGGTTCTGACCAGTTCTGGAGAACCAGTAGCGGAAATTTTGAGTAGTTCGGAGAACTGGCAAATACCACCTCTGACTAGAGATTTTATAGTATCCTTCCCCTGACACACCCACCAAGCCATGCCCACAGAACCGGTAGTAAAAAAATTTGAATCCTATCACTGACAAAACATATTCTGGATCACTATGTGTAAGTAAACAAGTGAAATTCAGAGATTGTGAGCGAGGAAGCTGAAGTTACCAGCACAAGAGCACAAGAGTCCAGAGCTGGATAGGACTTAAATACATTAAAGATCTGCAAAGAAGAGAAATGTTGATTACAGCATACATTATCTCTGAAGCATTATGATCATAAGAAGGAATAACAGGTCAAGAATTGATGCAACACATTTAAAGATCATCACTTGACAAAAAGTGGGACCAGAACATACTTTAAGGCTGGTGATTAGAATCTCTGATTTGGACTTGGAGTTGATATTAAAATTTCATTCACAATATCTATAAAACTTTAAGGAGTGTTGAACTAGTCATTTACCATACCTCACATAGGATAAAATAGAAAAAGACTAGACCTTGATGACTGCCAAGTGATACACATATACTATGTGTGTATATTATTATGAAAGCATTAACAAATACAACACATTATAATTAACATCAGTAATACCTTGACACAGATAACATTTAGTCCAATGGAACACCACAATCTATAACTGGAAATACAGTATATTTGGATACTGAATTTCTAAAGGGAAACTCAGAATACTTTATTAAATGTGGCCATTTGCAAAATTGTTGTTGGAGGATAACATTCTGATTAACATTATACAATAGTGTGATTTTAAAAATAGTAACAAGCCTACCTTCACAGATGAGAGAAACCTGTTCAGTTTATATTTTCCCATATAATGTTCAATATGTGAGGAGCAGTGATGATCTTGGACATGTCACTCAAAATCTGGTTTCTATGGGTACCTTCTGACTGACTGCTCTGGGGAACCTGTGTATATGTGTGAAGGTTTTTACGTGTGTTGAATTATCAGTGTTCCAACAAATGTGACAGTATTTGCAAAGTCTGCAGGTAAGTGTGCTTTACTTATAGAGAACAGCTCTTCAGTTATGTCCATGGGATAACTTTAAAAAGGACAGATAATAATATACACTTCCACTTGCATGCTGAATTATATAAGGAATGCATCACCTTAACAACTTCCTAAGAAATTGTAATCCAATTGTTTCAAGTTGCAACCTTTATGACAAGTCTTCATTCATTCAAGAATAGCACCTGCCCTGGGAAATGGAAATGCTCTTGAATCTGACCCCTTATTTACTCTGATGATGCTATGATATGACCTCATAATGTCACCTACCAGCTTATCTTGCAATTTAATATATACCATTCTTTTGCCAGTAATGTGCGATAGCCCCAAATATTCGGATGTGTAAGATCACAGAAGGCTGCATGGAGAATTTCACATAAACATCCAAAAATAGTTATAAAATAACAGTATTTTTTAAAAATGACCAGAAGAATATAGCTTTTCAAGAAGAGAGCACCAAAGTTACCATTCCAAGATGAACTTAAGGTGGCAACATATACATGTGGTCTTTGATTTGCTACAGTTGACAGTGGAATTTCTACCACTAAGGGATGTGGTTATCAAGTGAGTTGTACCTGATTTTATGACCCTTTTTGCCACCACCATTAAGTGAGTCATTAAGTGAATGTTAAATGAATCTGGCTTCCCCCATTGACTTTGCTTAACAGAAGTCCCCTGAGAAGATTATAAATGGAGATCAAGTGACCCTGCAACGGTTGCTGGTTGCCAAGTGCCCAAATTTTATCACATGACCATGGGGTGCTGCAATAGTCGTAAGTGTGAGGACTGATCATAAATCACTTTTTCACATGGTCATAACTTCAAACAATCATCAAATGTACTTGTAATTAAATGTGATCATCTATTTGTATACGATTAAGAAGATGTGTAAGGTCACTCAACTCAAACAGTATGCCTCTGGGTGGATGTACTTTATGTATCTGATGACTAGAACCACAGTTTAAGGAAACTTATGCCATGATACATTCTTATTTTTCAGGTGTCATGAATGCATTGTTTCTGGAAACTCAAGACAACTCAAGACTTTGAAAAGCCATCTATACATGTTCTAAATCAAGGCTAAGTCAAGATTGCAGAGACAAATATCAAGAAACCAAGATGTTCTTGGACCCAAAAGATACCTGATTTTTCTGAATCAGAAAATCTGAATTTTCTCTTGAAATTAATTTTTCTGTCTCCACTTCCTATAGCATATGTAACAACAAATGGGTTAGGCTTTCTACTATATCTAATACTAGACTGAATCATTCATTGGTATGCTAACATCTTGGGCCTTGAGAACAAAAGAGTTATGGATTTCCAAGGAGGCTATTCCTTCTTGAAGGAAAACAGATAAATGTAAGGGCTATTTTGAAAGGAGAAAAAAATCTCATCTGGTACTCTTGTCCTTCCTTACCTCACCTTACTATTAAATGAGAAGAAAATGCATATGAATATTAGTAAGTGCCATTCACTCTTAGATTTTTTTTCCCATTATGCAACACATTTGACTTTACTTCTGTTAATTTATCTTCTCACCAGTTCTTGCTGAAATGATTTAATGGGCCGGGATTTGCTGAACCATCCATTTAAAGCAATAAACTGAATATATGTGACTGGCATCATTTACTATGTTGTAGTTAGCATACACCATAACACAATGATTTATATTTGGCTTATTACAAGGGGAACATTTTCTTTCTCTTTTTTTTCCTCCAGTGGAAACAAAAGGCAGACAGAGACAGATTTATGCATCCAGTCTTTCTCTCAAATAATATCATTCATTCATAGCAGATGGCTTTACTGCACTTCCAAGTTGTCAACAGACAGAACTGATGCACTCTTGTACAATGTATACATTTTTCTTCATAATTTCCAGATACCTGAATGAAAGTTGGGTAGCAGAAGCCATGGTGGTGCAAGGGTTAGAATGCAGTATTGCATACTGGTTTTGCCCATAGCCAGGAGTTCAGTCTTGACTAATTCAAGGTTGATTTAGCCTTCCATCCTTCCAAGGTTGGTAAAATGAAGACCAAGATTGTTGGGGGCAATATGTTGACATTGTAAAAAGCTTAGAGAGTGCTGCAAAGCACTATGGAGTGGTATATAAGTTTAAGTGTTATTGGTATTATAAATTTAATAAATTTTCATTTTAAATTAAATTAAAATGAAAATGAAAAAAATAAATTTCATAAATTATTTGTCAGACTGTGCTCCTTCTAAATCCCAAGAAAGAAATACTCAGACTCCATGATGTAGAGCAGAATTTATCTTTACTGGGAAATGAATGGTAGCAAACAGAATCAATTCGAAACTAAAATATTGGCGGGTAAAATGCATATACAAAGAGATAGAATTGCTCCCCCTCCAGAGATCAAATGATTCTTCCAATTAAAACTTCTGAATAGGATCATGTGGTCATCTCTAGGTGATGATGAGGCTACTGTCAGTGACCTTGACATATTTTGATAAAAGTTTGCAGTTGCGCAGAAAAAGGACAGAGGTTAGTAAGAAATGGAAAGTTACCACAAAGAGTCCCCTCCCTTTCTTTACCCAGCAAAGGAATGCAAAACACCTCCTGCCTTCTTCCTCCAAGATCCCCCTCCCACCATTTTATGACAGCCGAAAGAGAGTAAAGAGCATAGCAACAAATAAGTCATAATTAGGGGCCAAGATATCTTGATATGTAGGGATGATTATCTCTTGAGGCTGACATTCGGACCCCTTAGAAAAAGGACATTTGTCCCTGTAAGAGAAAACAATCATGTATTAACATTGGCATAGATTTCTATGGTTTATCAGGATATTTGGCATAAAACTCCTTAAGCAAGGCAGGGGCCCTAATGTCTTTCTCATTAACCCATTCAGCCTGGGAAGGAGGAAAATGTTTCCACGCTACAAGATATTGGACACACCCTCCATTTCCTAGAATCTAGAATCTCTTTAATCTCGAAATGTTGCTCCCCTCGATCAACAGGGGTACGGGTGGATCAGACTGGGTCGGCCGCAGTACTGGTATGTTCTGGTTTCAACAAACTGACGTGGAAAACTGGATGAATACGACGAAGAGTCTTTGGTAAAGTCAGTTGAACAGTCACCGGATTTACAATCCTCTCAATGGGAAAAGGTCCCACGTACTTAGGACCCAACTTCTTCGACTTCTGAGTAGTCTGCAAATATCTGGTTGAGAGGAAAACTTTATCGCCCACCTTATACATCATCTGCGGGCTCGCTTTCTGTCAGCAAATTTCTTATGAGATTGGTGTGCCTCGTCCAGAGCTTTGCGAACGACCAGCCAATTTTGTTGGAGTTTACATATCCAGTCGCCCAACGATTGGACAGTGGGATTTTTTCGAGGCAGTTCAGGTATGGGCACAAAATCTTGTCCCGTGGCTACTTTGAAAGGAGTAAACCCCGTACTACTGTGTACAGAGTTATTATACGCCACCTCCGCAAAAGGCAGTAAGTCCACCCAATTGTCTTGCTGATAGTTTATATAACATCTGAGGTACTGTTCTAACACCCCGTTTGTCCTCTCACAGGCTCCATTAGTTTGGGGGTGATGGGCGGAGCTTAGGCTCTGGGTGGAGCCTATCAACTTCAAGAATTCTCTCTCCAAAAGTTCGAGGTAAATTGGACCCCCGATCAGAAACTACACGCTCAGGAACGCCGTGCAACCTGTAGACATGTATAATGAACATTCTGGCCAATGATTTCGCTGAAGGAATCTTAGAGCAAGGGATGAAATGGGCTTGTTTGGAAAACAAATCAGTCACTACCCAAATGACAGTGTGTCCAACACTCTCGGTAGATCTACTATAAAGTCCATGGAAATTTCCTTCCAAGGTGCCGTTGGCCTGGCCACATTCTGCAACAAACCTGGTGGTTTACCAGGCGGCCGCTTTGCTGAAGCACACACTGGACAACTCGCCACATAAGTCTCAATGTCCTTTTTCAGCGAAGGCCACCAGAATTGTCGTTTCACCAAATGTAGAGTCTTCACAAACCCAAAATGACCAGCTGCTTTAGAATCATGAGTTTGTTGTAAAACTTGGCTTCTCAGGATTTGGGGTACATACAATTTTGCACCTATCCAGGCTAGACCATTTTCGAATAGTGCAATTATTCGTATTTGCTAGGAACCACTCATCTGTTTTCAAAGCCTCTTTAAATCGCTCCATCAGGTCAGTGGACAGATCCTCTCCTGGTCTCTTTTTTGTGCTCTGGTAATTACAGGAGCAGCCAACTGTGTAGTGGACACGATTGGTCTTACCACTTTTTCGGATACTGTTGTATTGAGGCATTCTAGACAAAGCATCCGCCATAAAGTTTTTCCCCTGGGATATACTTCAACGAGAAATTGAATCGCTTGAAAAACTGAGCCCACCTAACCTGCTTAGGAGATAGCTTTCATGAGTCTTTAAAGCTTCCAGATTTTTATGGTCCGTCCATACCTCAAAGGGATGCTTCGCTCCTTCCAAAAATTGTCTCCAGGTTAGAAGAGCCCAACGGACTGCAAAAGCTTCCTTCTCCCAGACGGCCCATCTCCTTTCAGTGTCAGTCAATTTACGGGAGGTATAAGCACACGGCTGTAGTGTCCCTTCTCATTTAATTGAAGTAGAACCGCCCCACCGCCACATCGCTTGCATCAGCTTGGATCACAAAGGGGCATCCATGTCGGGGTGTTTCAATACTGGTTCTGCAGCGAAAAGTCTTTTTAACTTTTCAAATGCGGCTTGGCATTCCATGGACCAATTCAACGGTTGGCTGGGTTTTGGTTTCGCTTCCCTTTGTCTTCAGAAGGTTGGTGATGGGCATTGCTATTTTTGCAAAAGACGGGATGAATTGCCGATAGAAGTTGGCGAACCCAAGAAAACTTTGAAGTTGCTTCCGGGTTCTCGGGGGCCCATTCCAATACAGCTCGCACTTTCTCTGGATCCATCTCGATGCCCTCGGAGAGATACGATATCCCAAGTAGTCGATTTTTTCTTGATGGAACTCACACTTGGACAGTTTGGCGTACAGTTTGGCTGCCCTCAGCTTGTGCAATACCGAGCGTACGAGTTTCACATGTTCGTCTTTATTCTCCGTGTAGATGAGAATATCATCAAGGTAGACCAGAACCCCTTGTATAGATGTTCGTGAAGCACTTGATTTATCATTTGCATGAAAACAGCGGGCGCCCCTGTAGGCCGAAAGGAAGAACATTGAACTGGAAGCAACCCATCGGGCAGTTGAACGCAGTCTTCCACTCATCGCCTTTCTTAATTCGGATCCTGTAGTATGCCTCCCTCAAGTCCAACTTTGTGAAAATCTTCTCTTCTTCGCCAGGTGGGCTATCATGTCCTTCATCAGGGGAGGGGGTACATATTCTCCACCGACACGGCGTTTAAATTTCTATAGTCCACTACCAGACGTTTTGAGCCATCTTTCTTCTCGCTGAACATTACAGGGGCCGCCACCGAGGTCTGGCAGGCGTGATGAAGCCCCGTTTCAGGTTTTTGTCGATGAACGCTCTCAGTTCTTCCAGCTCCCCGGTGTCATCGGATACAGCTTCGGTTTCGGGAGCGTTACCCCGGTAGAAATTCGATGCTGCAATCGGTTGATCAATGGGGAGGGAGCTCGCCAGAGGCTTTTTCACTAAACACCTCTCTTAAGTCCCAGTATTCCTTCGGGATTTTCTCCTCCCCTCCACTCGTTCGACACCTGCGGAAGCTATCTCGGCCGGAACTTGGGGCTTCGGATGGGGCTTCTCCTCCCCTCCCGAGAGTGGGGCTCCTCCCCTTCCGGTGGGCGATCGGTGCGGATGCGTATCCACCCTTCCCTCCAGTTTATGTGGGGTTCCATTTCCAAAGCCAAGGGAGTCCCAGTATTAAAGGCTGTTCCATCCCAGGGGCCACGATAAAGCACAAAATCTCGCGGTGAGTTCCCATGGCCATTTCTAAGGGGTCCGTTATAAAGATTGCCGGGCTACCTCCCGCCACAGATCCGTCCAATTGACAGAAAGCTATGGGCGTTTTCAAAGTTCTCAGTCCGATGCCCATGTCTTTAACTACTTTCATGTTAATTACACACCTCGTGCACCCCGAGTCCAACAAGGCCAACATCTCTCCTCGGTCCCCGATGTAGGGTCCCTTAACTTTATTGGGATGGTCATGGGCCCCTGGGTAGGACTTACCGAGGTGTCATCCTCCGAATCGGTCTCGTCGAGTAAGGTTGGAGGTCCCAGCTCCTCCCCGCTGGAAGGGCGACCTCTACAACCTCCTCGCCTTCAGTCTGGTCTCGCGGGACTTGGTTGGGGGTTTACCGGGCTTCGTCCCTGGACCCTGCGGCTTTGATGGGACCAACTTGACTCGGCACTCCGCCATCCGGTGGCCCTCTTTCCGCAACGGAAACAGGCTGTGGTCTTGGTTCTTGCTGCCATCCCTCCTCTTTGGGGAGTGGAGGCCTCTTGGGGCGTGGGGGTTTAGATTTCTCCAGCCAGGACCCCTTCTGCGTCTGTTTCGAGCCAGATCAATATCCACCTCTTCCGCCAGCAAGTACCACGACTGCAAATCACGTGGATCCTTCCGGGAGATGCACATGTGGTATACATCTTCATTTAAGCCGTCTTTGTAGGTTTCCACCAGGGCCTCTTGGGGCCAGCCTTGGAGACAGGAGACCAACTGCCTGAACTCCTGGGTGTAGTCTGCCACCGATCTCCCCCTTGGGTCAAGGTTTTCATTTTGATTCTAGCCTTCTCTCTGCCAGGGGGTCTTCAAATCTTCTCCTCAATGCAGTCATGAAAACATCGAGGTTTCGCAGTTGGGGGAGTTATCATTGAACAAAGTCACCACCCAGTCTGCTGCCATCCCTTCCAGGGTCCTGGTGACACATCTCACTTTGGCTGCTTCAGAAGTGAACTCCCTTTCAAATTCTGCCATGTAGCTTCCCACTTGCACCAGGAAAAACCCCAAGTCTCTGGGATTTCCTCCAAATTTCACATCTAAGGGAGGCAGGGGGCGCCTTCCAGGAAGCACACCTATTGCTGGGGCTCCCCAGGCGGCTGCGGGTGGCTGCACCGGCGTAGGTTGGGCTAGGGGGTGGGGTGGCTCGACTTCTCCGGGCTGACTTCGCTCCCTCTTCCCCTCATACCTTTGAGCCGTGCCGGGCTTTTCAGAAGCATCCATAAGGAATCTGCCGCCTTGATCCAGCCTGCATTCCATCTCCTCCCCTCCTGCCACAGCCGTTCCTTCGCACCCTTTCGTCTTACAGTGATTCTGGGAGGAGGGGGTCGTCCCGATCTCTCCAACCAACCCCAACGACCATCTGGGCATCTCAGCTGGGGTTTCTTCCAGAGTCAGGTCTGCCAGTAAATCAGCAGCCGGCATCTCTGGCAGCAGCAAGGGCTGCCCCCCACAGCTCCCTGATCCTCTTCATCGCTGGCTGGAGACGACATGAGATGAAACCCCTCGGAAGAAAAGTTGCTGTCTTCTCCGGGTGGGTTGATGTAAAGGAGTTTCGAATAATGTCAGACTGTGCTCCTTCTAAATCCCAAGAAAGAAATACTCAGACTCCATGATGTAGAGCAGAATTTATCTTTTACTGGGAAATGAATGGTAGCAAACAGAATCAATTCCGAAACTAAAATATTGGCGGGTAAAATGCATATACAAAGAGATAGAATTGCTCCCCCTCCAGAGATCAAATGATTCTTCCAATTAAAACTTCTGAATAGGATCATGTGGTCATCTCTAGGTGATGATGAGGCTACTGTCAGTGACCTTGACATATTTTGATAAAAGTTTGCAGTTGCGCAGAAAAAGGACAGAGGTTAGTAAGAAATGGAAAGTTACCACAAAGAGTCCCCCTCCTTTCTTTACCCAGCAAAGGAATGCAAAACACCTCCTGCCTTCTTCCCCTCCAAGATTCCCCCTCCCACCATTTTATGACAGCCGAAAGAGAGTAAAGAGCATAGCAACAAATAAGTCATAATTAGGGGCCAAGATATCTTGATACGTAGGGATGATTATCTCTTGAGGCTGACATTATTACTATCATTATCATCATCTTAAAATTTTAGGGAGAAAAGAACATGATTGAAACATCAGTCCACCATCATCTATTGTATATCTATATACATATATTTATGTATATATTTATTGTATGCATATGTTTATGTATATTTTATCTAGTAGATGAGGCCACTGAAATAATTACAAAGCGCATAAAGGAGACACTATTTTTAACAAATCTTCAAATTGTTAAAATTGTTATTATTCAATGATACATAACTCAAATTATAATTGCTATCATTAAAAAATTAGCAACACATATTTTTAAAACATCAAAAACACATCAATGGGTAGTGTTTGCTTATTTCACTCAAAAAGCTTTAGCAACCAATTGATAGATCTAAATAGCAACTGCAATAATATTGTGAGACACAGATCCTGGCTTATATAAAAACAAATTACAGCAGTAAAAGATTATGCTTTAATCTGAGGAGGATTTAATAAGGAAAACATGAGAGACAACTAAAACAATAAAGAAAGTAACTTTGTTTCATTTTATCAACACATGGATCAAATATACAGCTTCAGCCACACAAGAAATTAAAAAGAGAAAGAAGAATGAACCCATTGCTGAGCTTAAAAAACACATTTCAGTGACGGATAATGGTTGCAAATTATGGGTGGAATACGAAAAGAAGTTTCCTCTTTTACCTAACCACTCAAAATCTAACGTGTTTTTAAATTCATTATTTGTGTTTATTATTGCATCACATATGAAACCTAAGAAAAGACAAGAGTGAGAGAAAACTGGAACCAAGCCTCTACTTTTTAACCTAACTCTGAATTTTGAAGCTCTGAAGACTTCAGTTTGGAACCCAAAATGCATGAAAGAAGCAATGGAAAATTAGTTGGAATGCTTAAAGGATCACTGGAGGAATTTTGGTTAAACAAGCATTTGCAACTGATATTAAAATCTATTGAATGTCCCTTTCCCTTTATTCTGGCAGTAGTTTTAAAATGTGGTTTGATGCTTTGTGAGACTAATGGATTAAAAGGAATGTCAGCCTGTAAATAATCTCTGCTCTGATCTCATTAAGTTTCAGGAATTGAGAAGAACTACCTGGTCCAATCAGATCAACTAGACTAGACGTTTGGGCACCAAGGACCAGTTCTATGGAGAAATATTTTACCATGAACCGGAGGTGGCATACTTTTGCTGCCTGCATCCCATGGATGGTGCTTCGCTTGTTTGCGCGGCTCAGTTGCTGTCATGCCATGGCCCGTGCCAGTCCATGGACCAGGGGTTGGAGACTCCTGAACTAGACTATCCAATCACTGATAAATGTCAGGACAGAATGATCGGGATCCAAAGCAATCCCAGCTGAGCTGTAAAGTCAACATCACTGCCTGCCATTCTGCAATACCTTCTCACAGCACCTCTGACCCACCTTCTGATACCTACAATCGTTGTCTTCCATGCTAGTATTTCTCTAACAGCAGACATGTATTAAAGCCCTTAATTAGCATCTGAGGACATAGTTCTATTATTCTCCCAAATCTCCCATAATTCCCTCTTACAACCCGGTGTAATCCCATAATTCACCATAGGGTCAGGACAACTGGATGAAGCTGAGCGTTTACTGGTTGGATGCCCTTCCTGATGCCATGCGGAGTTCACAGCAGATTTTTTTTTTCTTTGCACCATCTGGTAGCTAGGATTGAACTCTCAAACTTCCAAGTGGGAGGCGTGTCTTCACCACGAGGCCACCAATGCAAGGCATAAAACGGCAATTAGAAACAAGAAGTTCTTCCTTGATACCACCTCCTGCAACTTAAGCTTGTACATTATACATATTTTTTTCTTTGCTGGAGACAACATTTAACATCTGGTTGATTTGTGACCTTCATGTGATTCTTGGACTTCTGATCTTTGGACTGGCTGACAATTTTGATCTGGCTCTGACTTATTCTGGATGATTCTTTGGCATGTTCCTTCTTCTCAAAGTAAACCTTGCAGGCAAGCCACAGCTTTGTTTACATTTTGTGCTTCATTTACATTCCTTGTTTCTCACTAAATTCTTCTTTAGTACTACTCTTTACAGGTGAAACTTGAAAAATTAGAATATCGTGCAAAAGTTCATTTATTTCAGTAATGCAACTTAAAAGGTGAACCTAATCCACCTTGTGGATTTGGGGTTTTCATGAGCTGTAACCCATAATCATCTCAATTATGACACATCACGGCTTGAATTATGTTGCTTTGCATGTAATGAGTCTATCTCATATATTAGGTTCACCTTTTAAGTTGCATTACTGAAATAAATGAACTTTGGCACGATATTCTAATTTTTCGAGTTTCACCTGTAAGTATTAAACTGAAATGACCCAAGAAACTCTGTGTGAATGTATGTAGCTGAAACCAGCAGGACACTACCTTTCAGAATCCCAATATTGTTAGTATGTGGGAAATTGAAGTTTCTATTGACAAACAATACCTAAGTATTTCTGGATTTAATTGCAATTTATTCATTCTTATCCTGCTCATTACCAAACATAGGTGAAAGGAACCAATTAGTTCCTTAACATTTCTGATGGCACATCATTGCAAGCTCTGAATAATATCTCCTAATGCTGTTGAGATCCAGAATGTGATTTTCAGAATGGAGATAGGATTCTATCAACATTTGCTCTTTCCCAATATCATATCATATCTTCATCCAATTTTCTCACATGGGATAGTCATAAATGCAATAACCTTATATCCATGAGGATAAGTCTTGTTGACACACTATTTCAGGGCATATATACTATAGATTTGCCCTTATATAATGCAGTTCCTATGCCAACAATTTGTAAGCAAGCTTTAGATCACAATAAGTAGATTTATATTTGTATCCTTATAAATGAAAGTAAGTTGAAAGGATCTCTGTTCCAGGGTGAAGAGTGAGCTTTATAAATAAATTTAAAATGTATATAACCATTGGAAAGGCTTCCTGCACATATGATGTTTATATGAACAGAAGTTATATAAAAGATAAGTTATAAAAAGGTAAAAGCCACCAGAAACTACACACACACACACACACACACACACACAGAGAGAGAGAGAGAGAGAGAGAGAGAGAGAGAATATATAGATTTTGCATATTCACAGAGAAAGAGATTTCATGGCAATCAAAATTGAAACTCTACAGTGAAACACATAATCTAAATTTATATCATTTGGGATGTGATACTGTGGCTATTTATTCACTGGGAATAAGCCCCATCAGTCTATAATCTTCCAGAAAGTGCCAAAAAGGATAGATTTATGAGCTTGCCTGAGAAAGGCAGATGTAGAGTTTGAAGTTTATGATGAAGACCAAATATCTATTTGGAAAGCTTTCATCATTTCTTTCACATTTTTCTTCATCATCAACAACAAAGGATTTTATGATAATGAACCCTGAGATTTTACAAAACCCTCTGAGCTGAAAATCCAGACACTATTTCTGACTTGAATTACTTAGCATAAAGCATTTTTCAAGCATTAAACATGATATAGTACAGGTCATGTTTGCATCTGTTTTTATGGCAGTGTTATTTCTTAGAATGACTGGTGGAAAAGGTTGACAACTCTTAGTCTGTATGAATAAAGTCACTCACCATCTTTCCCAGAAAACAGATGGTCCTGAGTTTCTTACTCTGGTTAAGGTGATCCTCCTATATTTTATTTTATATAGCATACATGCCACTCTGTTTTTTCCTGTTGAAAATCAGTCTCAATGCTAACTTTTCATTCACCCCCTCAATACATATCTTTCACATAGGTGAATTCAAGCATGACCCTTGGCCAGAGCATAACAGTCCCACAAATTTTAACCACTTCAGATGAAATCAGTTTTATCTACTCCCATGTGTGAAAATTAAACTCAGGGTCAGCTGTTTTCAGGGCAGGTGTCAGTTGATAACAACCAACAACCACTTACCTTCAAGGCTGTGAAGCAAAGAACGAAAGTATCTACTCAAAGGTAAGAGAGGTGGAAAGAAAGAGCAACGGGTTTAAATGCTTCACACTGACGGATGCCAGTCAGCAGTTTCATGTGCTTTCTCTAAAGATTGTTACCAATTTATGTGTAGATAGCTGGACTAATCAGGCTTAGACAGAGTTAGTTTTAATACAAAACATATATTTTCCACAGTGATTTTGCCAGCTTGTAATGCCCAAATTGGTTTTAGCAAACTAGGACTATAAGCAGAACTCCTGCTTTCTCCAGAACCATCTGCCCAACATTTGGTGTCCAGCCACACATGTTTTTAAAAATACTGTCCAAAGTTAAGAAAATTAACCTGATTCCTACAGTCTGCAAAAGGGCAAACATTGGCCAACATATGCAGAGATTTCAAGCAAATCTACCCGTTCCTGGAGCCTCCAAGAAACCTCTTGATACATATAACCAAAACATAGTGGCAATATTTAAAAAAAAAAAAATGAAAGGAGAAAAATAAAATTGCAGAAGTATAAACAAACCTGATGAGCGAAAGTATGATGAGAAAATATGCAACAAAATTCACACAAAAGACAAACAAAATAAGTCAGGAATATAATGGTAATATGGTAAGTTTCTCTGGATATAGAGTTGTCATAGTTAGAAAACTGTGGGAAAAGGATCTAGAAATATTGGATTATATGCAATAGGGTGACTCTGAGTTAAGTTATACAAAGGAGCTATATCACTGTTACAGTAAATTGCTTATCCAGAAAAATGTTCAGAATTCAATTTTATGGTATTCGTTTCTGAACTGATATCCATACAAAATTATTCAATTATGATGGTGACTGGATTTTAAACAGGTTCAAAATACCCTATTTTATGCAATATATCAGCATATTATGCAAAGACCTGGCTCTCTGGAGAAGGTTTTAATTCCAGGAAAGATAAAAGGAAAGAGAAGAGGATGATCTGCTGCGAGGTAAGTGCGCCATTGGAAGACCTGATAGACCAAGTTAGATAGATCATCAGGGAGAAAATCTATTGATGTGGTCGCCAGAAGTTGAAAACTACATGATGGCACATAATAGCATGGTTTTTGAAGGATATAATAACAATCTGTCAACAATTTAAAATATTAAATTACATTTTACATTTTAAAATATCAAAAGAAGAGAGCATCATATAAAACAAAAGGAACAAACAAAATTTCAGTGTAATATGTTTTAAAAAAAGGAATTTTTCACAAGAGAATAGAAAACCCTCAGAGAGGCATTAAACATGTCCTCCTAATATGGAATTCCACTGTATCTTTTTTAAAAATTCTTATTCAATCATTTTTATTACATTTTTCAAAAATACAAATCTCATTCAGCTTTGTTCGGGTATTTTCCCACGTCATTGTAGTTGTGTTTTTAAAGTTGTAGCAACGTTTCGGCAGAATCTCATCTGCCATCATCAGGCTTCTGTATTGTGTTCGTCTGTGAGTCAGACTTTCACAGCCATTTCTGTTTTAAATTTGGAGCTAGCCTACGCTGTGCCAGAATGTTTTTTTCTTCATCCTGATTGGTTGGGAGTCTTGGTCTGTGTTTATTGGTCTTGGAGTTTGCTGTGTTCTGCTTGATAGGTGTTTCTAATATCTTCTGTCTGTTTTGTAGCTTTATATATATATATATATATATATATATATATATATATATATATATATATATATATATATATATATATATATTTGTTTTCTGAGGTTCTCATGGAGAGTTTGTATGTGGATCTTTGGTTATTCAGGTTTTCTCCAGCGTAAGAATGGAAGTACTTCCATTCTTACGCGGAGAAAACCCTAATAACCAAAGATCCATATATATATGACCATATATGGATCCATATATATATGATCCATATAAATTATAACCAGCCACATGAGCAAAGAGATCCAACAGATGATCATCCCAAGAGAAAAATCTTCCAGATGCCCCAAACTATACGGCCTCCCAAAAATACACAAAGAAGGCATACCTCTCAGACCCATAGTCAGCTCCAGAGGAGCACCACTACAAAACCTAGCCAAATACCTAGCAAAGCAGCTACAGCCCCATGCTGAAACAGCAGCTTCACATGTACAAAACTCATACCACTTCTTGGAAATGATCAAAGATCTACATGTGGAGCAAGAAGATCTGCTTGTAAGTTTTGACGTGGTTTCCTATTCACTCAAGTCCCGATAAAAGAGACCCTTGAAATCATCAAAAATAAATACCAACCAGCCAAACACCTCATGGAACTAACAGAACACTGCTTAACCAACACATATTTCATATACAAAGGACAAAGATACAAACAAATAGAAGGAGCCCCCATGGGATCACCACTGTCACCTGTCATTGCTAACCTGTTCATGGAAGAATTCGAATCCAGAGCCCTGGCCAATGCCATCCTCAAACCCAAACTATGGTTAAGATACATCGATGACACATTCGTGATTTGGCCCCATGGACAAGAAAACCTAAACAATTCCTAACACACCTAAACAGCGCACACCCCAAAATCAAGTTCACCATGGAAACAGAAACAAACAAACAACTACCATTCCTAGATGTACTAATCTACAAAAAAACAGATGGCACACTAGGACACACCATATACCAGAAGAAAACACACACCAACCGCTACCTCAACGCCCAATCCCACCACCACCCAGCACAGATAAACTCCGTGGCTAAAACACTAATTACCAGAACCAAACGCCTGGCAGACAAGACACACATTAAGACTGAACTATGCACCCTGACTAAAGTACTGACAGCCAATGGCTTCCACAAAAGCAAAATCACCAGCTTGATCCACAAAAACACACTGAAACATAATAGAGACCCAGAAGATGAACAGACCTATGGAACAGCTGTCCTGCCCTACATAAGAGGTACTACAGACAAAATTAGTAAGGTACTACACAGACATCACATCAGGACTGCCTTCAAAACAGACAGAAAAATAGCAGCCATCCTTAGCAACCCCAAAGATAAAATTGACCTGGAAAACCAAGGCATATACGAAGTCCCCTGTGCATCATGCCTGGCCACATACATTGGACAGACCAATAGAAGAATAAGTACCCGCCTGGATGAACACAAAAATGCAGTCAAAAAGCTGGAACACACTTCCTCACTAGTCCAACACATGGAAGCTACAGGTCATAGCATCAACTTCAATGGCACCAAAACCCTGGCCACTATGGAAAACCCTAGCCACAGAGTCATCAGAGTAGCCATAGAGATTGAAAAAAGACCAGAAAGCATGAACAGAAGAGATGATTCCACCAGGCTGTCAATCATTTGGAAGCCTGCACTCACAAACAAAAAATCTCCACACCACAAGCCAGGCAAACACCTGGGCACAAACAGATCCCCCTGATACCTCCAGCTCAAACACACCCCAACCAGGCACCCAGATGAAACCCAGCTTCCTAACTAATGATAGCCGTCCATTTACCCGAAGCCAAGCTGCACTAAAGGCCTCCATTAAAGTAACACAATGCTGCCAGCCAATCAAGATACAAAAAGAGCCAAAAACAGACAGAAGATATCAGAGACACCCATCAAGCAGAACACAGCAAACTCCGAGACCAATAAACACAGACCAAGACTCCCAACCAATCAGGATGAAGAAAAACCATTCTGGCACAGCAATAGGCTGCCCCAAATTTAAATCTGAAACCACTGTAAAAGTCTGACCCACAGACGGACACAAAATTCAGCTTTGTTCGGGTATTTTCCACGTCATTGTAGTTGTGCTTTTAAAGTTGTAGCAGCGTTTGGCAGAATCTCATCTGCCATCATCAGGTTACAGAAGCCTGATGATGGCAGATGAGATTCTGCCGAAACGCTACTGCTTTAAAAAGAAGCACAACTACAATGACGTGGAAAATACCGAACAAAGCTGAATGCCATACATACATACACACACACACACACACACACACACACACACACACACACACACATACATACATATGTGTGTATGTGTGAGTGTGTGAACAATTTCTTAAGGTCTCTTACTTTATTTACAATAATCCTAATCTTTATATATATATTTTTAGCCACTCATACCATTTATCCCATATTGCGTAATAGTCGAAGTTCTCCTTATCTTTCATTTCTAATGTGAGCTTATCCATTTCTGTGCACTCCAATACTTTTTGTATGACTAGATCTTCTGGAGGAATATTGGCTCCTTTCCATAATTGTGCGAAAGCTATTCTGGCTGCTGTCATTTTTTAACTATCATTTTTGTTTTACCCTCATTAATTTTAAGTCCAGCCCCAATGTTTTCTATTTCTTGCAGCAACATATGTCCAGTATTTAGTGGGTCTTCTACAATAAATACTAAGTCATCTGCAAATGCTTGGACCTTATAGTCTTTCCTGATTTTAATCCCCTTTATTTCTGAGTTTCATCTGGTTTGGGCTAATAACACTTCTAAAGACAGAATAAATAGCAGAGGTGATAGTGGACACCCTTGCCTCACTCCCTTGGCTATCTTAAAATCATCCGTGCAATCCCCATTTAACAGTACACTTGCCTTTTGCCTAGAATATATTGCCCAGAGTGTTTTTTCAATATTTATTCCAAAGTTCATTTTTTTAATTTGTTGAAACAGAAATTGCCAATTTTTGTGTATCTAAAAATATTAGCGCTACTTACTTTTCAGGGTGGGCTTCATAGTACTCAATAGCATTTAACACTGTTCTTGTGTTGTTCCTTATCTGTCTATTTGGTAGAAAACCATTCTGATCGGGGTATATAATTTCACTCAATATTGGTTTCATACTTTCAATATTATTGATTCCAAAATTTCATACATATTTTTATATAGCTCACTGGGGAGACCGTCCGGTCCTGGGTTAACTTCCTCTCTACTACACCAGTTATTTGATGATCAGGTAGCAAATGCAAAGTATGTATACACACACACACACAGAAGGAGGGAGGGAGGGAAGGAGGGAGGGACTGAGTGTCTATGACAGCTTTTTTCCCCTTCACTAAACCAGAGGTGGGCATGGCCAGTGTGTGACACATCCAGCCCACGGGCTGCATGTTTGACACCCTTGCTCTATGACTACTTTGGACTAGGGCTGGTGTGTGTGCATTTGTATATGCACGCACACCCAAACCTTTCAACCAAAAGTATAGAGCTCTCCCTCCACTCAATATGCAGTATGTATGTATTTAAGCCACTTGTGTGGTGTGTGTATGGGTGCTTGTGTACATTCCAAAAAAGATCAAGGCTAGGAAAAATACATTTGCTATCCCATTTACCAAATTAATTGATCCCATTCTACATGTTCCAACCATTCTCTTTCCCCTATCTGTCAATCATTATTGCATAGAAAGATACACAGGGCCTGGCATTTTTCTGTTGCTGCACAGAAGAATTTCTACAGACATCTTCCCTAACTTGAGTTGTGCATGTAACACCTACAATTCTGAGAGAGAAATCATTTGAAATGTTGGGATTTGCAGTTCCAACACATCTGAGGGACACTTTATTAGGGAAAGTTGATTTAAATAAACTTTACTTATTCACAAACAAGAGAAGGCACCAAGCTTTTAAAGATGCCTACGGTCAGATATTTCCCATCTGCTTTTACAGATCTATATTGACTTCAGTATTTTGAGGAGATGCACAAGACCATTCAGTAATTGAACTGGATAATCAAATTTCAGCTGATGTAAAAACCAGAGAAAGCATAATCGAAACTCAGTTCTACCCTACAACATTTATTACTGTTTCATTAAAAAGCATTTAATTTTAAGTGATGGTATTAATGCTGTTAAGTTCTTTCTGTTACATTTTAAGAGCATTTTTAACTGCTTTTCAAAAACTTTTCATGAGAACCAACAGTTTTTTTTTTTTAAAAAAAATATTGATTTGATATTTAAATTATATTAAAGCTCCATGTCAGCCTCTGAAATGTCATACAGAGTTGCCATGGAAATATCAATGCAATCTAGCTCTCTGAACACCGGAAATCTTACTTGTCAAGGGGAGAAGGAAAAAAAACACACCTGAAGACTACAAATAAAAAATAATTGAAGGCAATGGCTTCACAACCTCAGTTCATAAACACTATAGATAATTTAGATCCATGCCTGCATGCAATGTACCATTGCCAGCATGCCTAATGTGCTATTCTGTTTTGATTTTATAATGCAGGTAAAAGAGATCTCATTGCTTTAGGGCTTAAGAAGGGTGGGGGGCTTTTGTTCCTTAAAAGTCTGAAATATAGTCATGCCCTTCTACTGCTTTGAATGCTTAAAGCAATAAGTAATCTGGCAAGGGGTTAAAAAACAATGTTACTGCTTTAAGAACCAGAGCTCTCACAAAAAAAGGTGAGGGCCGGCAGGCTAGACAGAAGCTAGGGCCTAGCTTCTTTTTCTTCCTGAATGGTTCAGCAGAGAGGATCAATTCTGAACTCCATTATTAGGATGTAGCTGCTCCAGGCATAAACCATCTCTTAGCATTTCATGACATTCAAAGTCGGCAGGTAGCTCCCGCAAAGTTCTTAAAGAACCGTAAAATGTTGCCACATTTATAGCAAGAAAAGAATCGTCAGCAAATGGATATAGAGGAGAATGAAGCAACGCAAATCAGCATAATAAAGAGAGTATAACACAAGTTCAATTGAAGTACACAAATGACCTATTTATCAGTGACTAGCCACGGGCAAGTTATACATTCAATAGGCCTTCCCGACTGTTACCTCATAAGAACTGATACTTGAGTTGGAACACTCAGTTTTTAAGGAGAAGATCCATTTCATAAGCATGGGGAAGAGCATATCAATGTATAATTGGGGGCTTCCGTCAGATTGCCACTTCAGCTAATGGTCATCAGCATGTCTTGTAAGATTAAATTCCACCAATTAATTTATGCAGTGAAGTATTTTCTTTGACTTGAAATCAAAATTGTACACATTAGAACCAATCAATACTGCAAGCTACTTCTGCTTTGGCTGCCTCCAATTTGGCAGATCGAATCTCACCAGGCTCAAGGTTGACTCAGCCTTCCCTCCTTCCGAGGTCAGTAAAATGAGGACCCAGATTGTTGGGGGCAATAGGCAGGGGTGGGATTCTACCAGTTTGCACCTATTCGCTAAAACCAGTTGTTAACATTCTAAGCAGTTCGGAGAACCGGTTGTTAGAAGAAATTACTGGTCTAATACTGTAAGGAAGGCAGGAAGGAAATATTCTGGTGTTGCTTACAGAATCTGCCTCTCCATTAATTCTTATTACACTCTTGGCAGGACTTCCTGTCTCAGGAACTTCTCTGGAGTTTTTCCCCCCTCCTTTGCTGGTACTCTGCTTGTGTGGAGTGACCATTTAAAGTTACAATGGCATTGAAAAAAGTGACTTATGATCATTTTTCACAGTTATGACTGTTGCAGCATCCCCACAGTCATGAGAGGCCAGGCGAGGAGATGCGTGCCTCGATGTGAGTGATATTGAGTTGGCCACACCCAGCCAATAACATGACCACCAAGCCATGTCCACCCAGTCACATGACCACCAAGCCACGCCTACCACCTAAGCCACGCCCACAGAACCGGTTGTTAAAATTTTTGAATCCCACCCCTGGCACCAATCAGCACTTTGAAGAAATAATTGAATAACCGGAAAGGAGCTTTTAATGACAAGGAACCAAGATGAGTGACATTTAGCAAGGCGTCTTGGCTAGCTAGAAAGATTGACATTCAAACGTGACTTTACAAACCCTTTCTGAGTTTTGGTCTAAAATTGGTTTTTGGTGAAGTTTAATTTTGTCCTTGGTGATGTTTAATCCTGTGTTTATTAATGAGATAATTTTCCCTGTTCAGCTTTGTTTGGAAGGAAAAAGGTTCATCTCTGTTCCTGAAAAAAAATTGGATTGAGAAATCTGGCTAGTTCCTGTGTCTATTTGTTCTGGTAATTGGTTTAACAAACAACAGCTACTGTTGTGATTTAATTATTTGCATTGTGTTTGAATTTTTTCCTGCCTCATGGTTTCTTTTTCAATCTGGGGAGGGGGTCTTCCTTCACTGCTTTAGTGATATCTGGCACTGTCCTTTTGGGGTGTACTTCCAAGAGGCAGGATGCAAGTTTGGCACTGATTTTTTTTTACTGCCAGATTTAAGGAAAGGTCACATGGGAGGCATGTGACCTTTCCTTAAATCTGGATGATTTCCTTAGGATATCTTGTGAGGTGAGTGAGACCAGCTGGTATTTTCAAGTGGTGTAAATGGTTCTAAGGTTTGCTTCTCCTGGGTGTGCTCTTTCTGGAGAGCTTAAATGACCTCTGGGTTTCACTTTATGAGCAAGAATTGGCTGCTGATAGTTATCATTGCATTTTAACTATTTTAATTCCTCAAGGTGCTCTGGCATCCTGCCTGATTTGTAACTCTGGCTTGTAGGTATTTTTAATTTAATGATTGGTATTTAGAGCAGCTTTTTGCAAGCAAAGAAGCTTTTTGTATTTTTCTACAGGTAATCCTTGACTTACAACAGTTCATTTAGTGACCATTCAAAGTTACAATGGCACTGAAAAAAAGTGACGTATGACTGTTTTTCACACTTACGACTATTGCAGCATCTCCACAGTCACGAGAAGCCAGGTGAGGAGAAGTGCCCCTTGACGTGAGTGACATTGAGTTGTCCATGCCCACCCAGTCACATGACCACCAAGCCACACCCACCCACAGAATCAGTTGTTAAAAAATTTGAATCCCACCCCTGGCAATAGGCTGATAAACTGCTTAGAGAGGACTATAAAAAAACTGTGAAGTGATATATAAGTCTAAGTGCTACCACTATTATAATAAGCATAGCTGGGAAGAGGAAGCTCACTTCACATTAAAGCCAAAATATCTATACTTATCACAACGGGTCTATATAGCATAGGTCAGGACATACAACCATAGGGATGGAAGAGACCTCAGAAGTCTTCTAGTCCAACTCTCTACTGGAGACCTTATGCCATCCTGGTCAAAGGGTTGTCCATGCATTTTTTTAAAACCTCCAATGATGGAGCACCCACAACTCCAGAAAGAAAGCTATTAGTTCTCACTTTCAGAAAAGTTGTCCTTATTTCTAGGTTAGATTTGTCTTTAACAATCTTCCACCCATGTACTACTGTCCTGCTCACTAATGCTTTGGAGAATAGGTTGACCCCTCTTCTCTGTGACAGCCCTTCAAATACTGGAAAACAGTTATCATGCCCCTTCTAGACTTAGACAAACTTAGCTTCCTCAACCGTTCATCATACGATTTAGTCTCATATATCCTTACCATGTCTTTGCTCTTTTCTGCACATTTTCTAGGATCTCAGCATCTTTTTTGGTATCATGGTAGCCAGAACTGTATGCAGTATTTCAAGCGTGGTCTCACTAATGCAGTACAAAACATTGTAGGAACCCTTCAAATATTGGAACGCTGCTGTTACATCATCCACAGTCCTTCTCTTTGTTAGGCTAAACGTACCCAGTTCCTGCAACCATTCATGTTTTAGCTTCCAGCCCCTAACCAGCTTTGTTCTTTGTTGCTCTGCAGACAATCTCCTTAACACTCTAGATTTAATTATTTATTTATTTTTCATTCATTTATTACATTTTTATCCTGCCTACATTACATTATAAGTAACTCAAGGTGGTGAACATGACTGGCCCGAAGTCACCGAGCTGTCTTAAGTCAGAATATGAAATGGTACCTGGGGTCAAAAGAATAGAAGAGAAAAAACTGGAGAAAATCATAAAATGCAAAGACCTGCCAATAGAAGTAAAAAAAAAAAAAAAAGCTGAGGCAGAAAAGCAAAAGTAACACCAATAGTGATATTTTGTTATGGCCTATGGGCTAATCAATAAACTAAACTAACTAACCAATAGTCATAGGAACCCTGGGTGCAATCCTAGAACATTTGGAGCACCACTTGAACACTATCGGCATTGACAAATCGCTATCAATCAATTACAAAAAGCATCTTTATTTGGAATAGCTGATATCTTGCTATACCTTTAACAGCATCAAACAACATTTGCCTATTCCAGGTCCTTGGGATGGACTCGTTTGGTGGATAACAATCCACCAATCCATTCTAAACATCTGTCTGACAATGTGGTGAATCATAATAATAATACAAATTTCCATCTGTCAATTACAAAAGGCCATATTGCTTGGATCTGCACATATACTGAATTCATTATGACACCCAATGTTCTTGGCAAGCACTTGATGCATATGAAGGCCAACACCAACAATGATGAACTGGCAGCTGTGGTCTCTCTCACTTTTTGTGTATATACTAATGAAAGTGCATTCCTAACCTACTTTTCATTAACCTTAGGAAGAAACTCCATTGGCACAGTAGAAACTTATTTTTCGAGATTAAAAATAGACATCTGGTATACAATTTTCATTGGGACCAACAACATTTATTTATGTTTATCATCTTTTTCATCATGATCATCATCACCAGAATAATTGCAACTACAATCTGAACAAAAGATTAGAGAGATCAAACAGAGACTTAAGAGTGTTTCTGGGTTTTGTTTTGTTTTTGGGACGAGGCAATTTAAAGAGAATGTTCCAATAACTGTGTAAAAAGTGTAAAAAGAAAAAGAAAGCCTTTTGCTGTGGATCTTTAAGAAACAAAAGTAAAGAAGGACAGGAGCCTGCAGTTGTGACCTGCAATGCTAATGACTTGTTTGTGATTCTGCTTGAGAAGAGTCTGGCAGGAATGAGAGAATGTACAGGCGTTCAAGAAAAAGTCAAAGATTCTGGGAAGCAGGTGGCCACACTTGAGCTGATGAGCAAGGAGGAAGCTTTATTGAATTAAAAAATTGAGCCCAGTAGCAAATGGAAAGAAGAATCAACTCCCCATTAAGGAAGAGAATATGCAGAAGCAAGAGGATGAAGATGAGTACCAGAAGCAAGAGATGCTATTCTGTGCAAAAGGACAAATATATCTCTCAGCTTAAAAAAAATAAATCTAGAAACAGCTAGATAGCAACAAAGAGCAAGGAAAGGTATAATTCTTATGGCATCTTGTATGGTTTTTTGCAGCCGTGCACGATAACACTGCTTTAAACTATCTTGGACCAGAAGATATTGGCATGATTTCATGCAAAGAATTTTTTTTCCAAAAGCAGCAGAACTCCAAGTGCCCATCCCATTCAGGCTTTCAAGGTATTATCTATCTATCTATCTATCTATCTATCTATCTATCTATCTATCTATCTATCTATCTATCTATCTATCTATCTTATCATCTATTATCTATCTATATCTATCTATCTATCATCCATTATCTATCTAGCGGTATCTATCTATCATCTATTATCTATCTAGCTATCATCTACCTACCTACCTACCTATCTATTATCTATTATCTATCATTTAACTATCTATCGTCTATCTATCTTATCATCTATTATCTATATCTATCTATCTATCTATCTATCTATCTATCTATCTATCTATCCTCTATCTTATCATCTATTATCTATATATCCATCCACCCATCCATCCATCCATCCATCTATCTCTAATTTATATAGCTGCCCAACTCTTATATCGGTGACTCCAGGCAACTTACAAAATTGTTTAAAATTCACCGCATCATAAAAGCCCATTAAAAGTCCCATCTCACCTCCCATAGTAGCAACTTCCAAACCACTGGACTTCCAAACCATTGAAGCAGCCACCTACTCCGCATTCTTTGTGACTCTAATCCCTGCCTAGATACCAAATCCATCCATAGAAAAAGCCCATTCACTTCCAAAGAAAGCGAAGCCTTTAAAGAAGGAGCAAAGGGGCAGGAAATGAAAGTCGCTCCTAACCCAACAGTTAAATTAAATAAAAGCAATCCAGGAAGAGGGACAATTAAAAGAATGCTGACATGAAATTTTCTGTCGTCCATAGCACACAGTCACAAATGGCATGGCCCATCAAATAATACTGATTGACCAGATCAGATCCTCCCCTTTCATCTATGCCAGGCATGCAAGCAGAATTCCCAAATCATCTCTGCAGGCAAGAGCAGATGGCATCCCCTTCTCAGAGATTAGCCATGTTAGCTAGGGGATTTGGAGTACAAAGATCTGTCCCTTCTAGCAGTCCGCATGTATTGTATTGTCAGAATTCATCCTCATAGTTCTTACATACATACATACATACATACATACATACATATATATATATACATATATACATATATACATATATACATATATACGTATATACGTATATACGTATATATATACATATATATACATATATATACATATATATAATATATATATATATATATATATATATATATATATATATATATATATATATATATATATATATATATGAATGTATACATATATGAACATACATATCTGACCCACAGACAGACACAATACAGAAGCCTGATGATGGCAGATGAGATTCTGCTGAAACGTTGCTACAACTTTAAAGAACTACAATGACGTGGAAAATACCCGAACCAAGCCGAACACCATACATGTAAGTACCCAAAACTTAAGAAAACAAATATATATATATATATATATATATATATATATATATATATATATATATATATATATGGATCTTTGGTTATTCGGGTTCTCTCCGCGTAAGATTCAAAGTATCTAGGCAACGTTTGGCGAGGTCCCACTCGCCATCTTCAGGCTGGTGCTTTCGTTAGCAAGCACTGCTGCACTGGCACTAAGCAGCACCAGCCTGAAGATGGCGAGTGGGGCGTCCTAGATACTGACCGAGAGAACGAACAAGATCACACAAATCGAGAACCTCAGAAACATATATATATATATATATATATATATATATATATATATATATATATATATATATATATATATATATATATATATATATATATATATGTTTTCTGAGGTTCTCAGGTATATGTGGATCCTTGGTTATTCGGGTTTTCTCCGCGTAGATTCAAAGTATCTAGGCAACGTTTGGCGATCGCCATCTTCAGGCTGGTGCTTTGGCTTAGTGCCAGTGCAAGCAGTGTGTGACCGGAGCTGCCATCTCTTATATACAAGTGGTGGGGATGGTGTGCTGGGCTGGTTGGCTGTGCTGCAGCCTCTTGATTGGTTGATGGAGTTGATGTTGGTATAATGGGCTGTGTAATGGCACTCTCACACCACCACCCAGCACAGATCAATTCCGTAGCTAAGACACTCATCTCCAGAACAAAATGCTTAGCTGATGAACAACACCTAAAAATCAGCAAGATCCTCCAAAAACACAACATTAAAACAGCATTCTGCACAAACAGAAAAATATCCACCATCCTAAGAAACCCTAAAGACAAAATCGAGTTAGAAAACCAAGGAGTATATGAAATCCCCTGCACTGCCTGCCTCACCACATACATTGGACAAACTAACAGAAGAATAAGTGCACGCGTAGAAGAACATAAGAACTCAATCAAAAAGAAGAACCAACCTCTTCCCTGGTCCAACACCTCAAAGCCACAGGACATGAGATTGACTTTAAAAATACCAGAACTATCGCCAAAACTGAACACCACAGCAGCAGAATAATCAGAGAAGCCATAGAGATAGAAAACGCCCACACAGCATGAATAAAAGAGATGACACCTCCCGCTTACCAGCCATTTGGAAACCCGCCCTCATGAACAGACGAGTACCCAACATGATAAATGACACCAGACCCACACCCATGAGGGCCACACAAGATGCCACCACCACACTTCCACGTAAAAATCAGACTCACACCCACACAGAAGATGAGACACGACCACAGACCAGAAGCCGCACTGCAGCTCCATCACTACCCACTTCAAACTCCTCTGAACCATACATGAAGCGAACTGACCCCCACCATGAAGATGTGGCACGACCACGAACTCAAGCCAAACGAACACAGACCCAGACCCCAAATTCAAAGCCATATTAAAAACCCAAAATGCTACATCACAGCCACCGCTCAGGACATCACATCAGAAAACTCAAGAAATTACACCTCAAGAACTCAAGAAGTCACAACACAGCAAATGACCCAGGATATCACAGCACAAGACCAAGGATACCACAGCAATAAATCTCACAAGGTCATCACACAACCCATTACCCAAGCTGTTACTACACAGGAGGCTAATCGAAAAGAGATCAAAACACAGGAGATTACAACGCAAGACCCAGGATACCACAACAAAAGAACTCACAAGCCCATCACACAACCCATTACCCAAGCCGTTAAAACACAAGAGGCTAACGACCCAGGAGATGACAGCACAAGATCCAGGATATCTCTACAACAAAAGGCCATTACACAGCCCATTATACCAACATCAACTCCATCAACCAATCAAGAGGCTGCAGCACAGCCAACCAGCCCAGCACACCATCCCCCACCACTTGTATATATAGAGAGATGGCAGCTCCGGTCACACACTGCTTGCACTGGCACTAAGCCGAAAGCACCAGCCTGAAGATGGTGAGTGGGACCTCGCCAAACGTTGCCTAGATACTTTGAATCTTACGCGGAGAAAACCGAATAACCAAGGATCCATATATATATATATATATATATATATATATATATATATATATATATATATATATATATATATATATATATATATATATATATATATATATATATATATATATTTGTTTTCTTAAGTTTATATGAATGTTTCATCATCAAACAGGCTTGGCTGTGGTAGCAGATAATAAGCTATGCAACATGAGAACAAGACTCCTTAGGTCCCTCAGGATGATGAGGTGAGCTAACAATCTATTCATCAGCTCAACAACAAATCTTCTTCCAAGCACTGAGAATCAGAAGAGCTCCCTAGTATAATGCAGTGATGGCTAACCTTTTCATCCTCATGTGCCTGCACCCATAATGCAATGCACGCGTGAGCCCCCTGCCCCATGCATGTGTGACCCCCGTACACGCCACATGCCTTTGCACATGTGCATGAATCTCCCGTGCGTGACCCAATCCCGCGTATGTGCAAGAGATACTGACAATCAGCTGGCTGGTGGGAGGCGTGTGCACTTGCGCAGTGGACCTGATCTGGGCAACAGCTTGTGTGCCACCAGAGGTGGCTCTGCCTGCCACTTCAGGTACTCATGCCATAGGTTCACCATCACAGGTATAATGGCTGGAACTTCTTCAGACACATCACAAAAGCTCCTTAGTGTGCACCACAGTATGAAATACCATCCTATGACCCATCTTACCAATATCAGATTGGGCCCAACCGGCTGGTCTTCAGGAAAGCACCTAAAACCTGATTGTTTACCCAGGCTTGGGGGTTGGCAAATTTGTGAAGCCTGGGTAGTTAGTTATTACTCTGAGGTTGGCTGCAGTTTCTTCTTTTTTGTTTAGATTATGTGATGTGGGTTTTTTTTAATGGTGATTTATAATTCTTATACTCCATTTGCTGCCCAGATCATTTTGGCAAGCAGGGTGGCCATATAAATGTAAATAAATAAATATTCAATTGCAGAATTCAAAGCTATGATCTTCCAATGCCAGCATGTAATTACAGATGACCTACACAAACCCTTTTTTCTTGCCCACCGTCTTGATTACACGTCTGCTAAGCAAAGCCCATTCAGTCATACATGCCACTGTGAAAGATCCTCCAGTCTTCATCATACAGAGAACAGCAGCTAAATGCTCAAGGGCAGACACCTAGATGGATGGCAGGATTACACACACACACACACACACACACACACACACACACACACACACACACACTTATCTCTTTCATACTGATGGGAGAGAGTGGCTGAATCTATCATGGGATGTAGTAATCTTCCAAAGTAAATTTAGTCCTTAGGAGCATGGGTCTTACACTTTTACCTGGGGAGGTTTGTTTCTTGGAAATTATAATTATAGATTTCTAAGATATAAGCTAACCTGAACTTAGATGTCAGTGTAATTCTAAGAAACTTTACAAACTGACCAAAAAATTCAAAGATGAGTTTTAAAAATAAATTGCAATAAACAGCTTATACAAGTGTTTTTTTCCCCTTGTGCTTTCTTATGGTGCAGAGGAAATGAAACCCCTTTTCTGTTTTTTCATCTTTATTTATAGGCAACTATGTCAGCCCATAAGATGCTTGAATATCATTGGCTCATTCAGGCCCCCATTTCTTTACCTGTCAGTCACTTCATTGACTGAGTTCACCTGCCACATTGAAAGATTTGCTTGCTTTTGTCTCTGCATTTGAGTGAACCCAGTCACTCTGTTTTGTAAATCTTTTTGGGGGGTGCTCTTTTTGCTCAGCAGTATCTGTGAACTAAGCCACCAAGTTTAATATAATGTGCAAATCCAGCCATTAGCTTTGATCATGGATCCCACCTCTTAATGTAGTAAAAATAACAGAGAAGGTCTATCAAAAGTT
Organism: Notechis scutatus; assembly: GCF_049901735.1. Classification (NCBI taxonomy): domain Eukaryota; kingdom Metazoa; phylum Chordata; class Lepidosauria; order Squamata; family Elapidae; genus Notechis; species Notechis scutatus. The sequence goes on along the minus strand of NC_142010.1, from coordinate 77,920,934 downwards.
TTTATTTTCTTTTGCTCAGAAGGAGAAAATAAATAGAGAAAAAGGATCAACTCACCTACTATAGTGATGAAATGAAAAGAAAACTCCAGTGATAGATCTAATGTCTAGTGATATATAATTTTTATTTCTTTTTCTTTTCTTTTCTTTTTTTAGGAAAAGAAGCTTTGTCACCCAACTGTGTGGTTAGCATTAGTCTAACAATCACATGACATTCATGTCCTCAGAAGGGCACACATATGCTTTGTATTTTAGGGAGCTAATTCACAATAAAATCCACATCCATCACATCTTGGAAAATGTATATGATTCTGCAAAAAGGACAGGGGACATCAGGGAAAAGACAGGTGTGTTTATCATGCACATATCATACAGGAAACCCCCCAAAAAAATCATTGCTGCTTTCCCGATTGCACAATAAGAGAACCCTCATTAATCATTGGGACTATATACTGAAAGGGAAATATTGACTGGATTTAAAGAAACATCAGTTTCCTAATGGAATAATTCCTTTTTAAAGGTAATCGCCAGAGTTTCTTTAAATCAGAATGGCTAGCAGCCAATTCATGAGTCATTTCAGGAATTCCAAAGGAACAAAGGAAAAAAATAGATGCATGTTTCCCAAAAAGTAATGTAAATACCCTAGGGAAATCAAAAACATTGCACAGGATGACAGCTTAAGAGGCAAATTCTTCTTAGAAAACTCTGAAATCTTTTTTTCCTCCAGAAGGCATAATCCATGTACTCTTTCTTCATGTAGTTTTTTTTTTTTAAATTTGAGCCTCATTATTCTCTTTTGATGAGCAGATGGCCTCAACATATTTCTTTCATAACTGATCCCTCACTTTTGTATTCAACCTACATTCATTCAGCACCCATTCATTCTTGACCCTAAGTTTTTTTTTTCAGTTCACACAATTCTTAACTAACCCATTCCAACTGCATTGAAATTGCATAAATGGTTTGCTTGACGTACCCAACTCTTTGCTGTTCAACAAAAGTGAACAGAAGCCATTTTTACTTTTTTCAATAAACCTTCATCTTTCACAAGAGACCACACCGCCTTTCCATCAGCATTTGCGCCTCTGAAAATTTCTCCATCATTTTCTCATCTTTGTTCATTTGTGTCCTTTCCGCAAGGTACACAAATTCATTTACTTGTTCCAGTTTTTGCCTTTCATGTGCAATTTGCAACTGTCTAGTCCATTTTCTATGTCAACCACTAGTCAAATTAATTGATGCATTAATTGTTGGAACAATTCTTCTTACGGCATTATATGATCTACATAAAATTTTCTGAAAATAATTTGGTTTCTCAGCGAACTTAATACCATCTGCATAAAAGTACACACACATTCACATATCCAATCAAAATATCCCTGATATCACCACAGGCTTTTCTTACACATTTATCCAGGGAGGTATCATATATCCTTGTTTTATTTCCTGTTCAGTGTTGAGCAATTAATCTCATATTCAAATCTTTTGTCACCCATGTAGCCCAAATTTTCTCAGTTACAGATCATAAAAAATAAAATCAATCATTTATTTTTGATTGTATTTATTCATTTGCTATTGTATGTACATATCAATTGGCACAAAAAGTGCTAATTTTAGATACTTAGCTTAAAGATAATGTCAGCCATGAAGCTGACCTGAACAAAGCCATTTTGAAGCTTCAGTGTTGCCACACTGGAACTGAGTTTGGTTTAGTTTACTTTATTGTCTTTGCACCTTGTACAACAAAATCAAATACATCATGACCATGAAAATAAACACAAACACACATCCTTCACACTCCACACATTGAACCGAAAACCCCCAATACCTCACCAACAATGCACTATACAGCAGAATTCAAAAGAGCTACTGCCCTGGGATAGAAGCTGTTTTTCAACTATTTGTCCTTGTTTTTATTATTCTGTACCATCTGCCAAAAAAAGGGTTCCCAGGATGAGATGGATCTTTGAGAATGTTTTGAACTTTCTTAAGGCAGCGGGAGCTATAAAGCTCTTCCAAAGAGGGGAGAGGGCAACCAATGATCTTCTGGGCAATGACATTAACCCTCTGGGTTAACCCTTTCCTATCTGCCACTGTGCAATTGGCAAACCATACAGAGGTGCAGTATGTTAAAATGCTCTCTATGGTGCAGCGGTAGAAGGTCACCAGCAGTTTCTCATTCAGTTGTTGTTTTCTGAGAAGCCTCAGGTAGTATAATCTCTGCTGGGCCCTTTTGACCAGGGCTGCAATATGGGCACCCCAGGTCAGGTCCTCTTTTAGGGTAACACCCAGAAACTTAAAAACTGGCCACTTGCTCCACTCGTTCTCCATTGATAAGCAAGGGCTGGGTGTCTGATCTGTTCCTTCTATAGTCCACTATAAGCTCCTTGGTCTCATTGGTGTTGAGGACCAATTTATTGTCTCCACACCACGAAAGCAAACTGAGGGATATGGCTTCGGTCAGGTCAGCTTCAGGGTTGACATTACCTTTATCTAAAATTAACACTTTTTTACAGAACTGTTCATCAAGCAGTTAGTATTCACATTCTCTGAATGATTTATTGAGCCCTGATGGCACAGTGGTTAGAATGTAGTATTGCAGGTTACTTCTGCTAAGTGCCTGCAGTTCAATTCCCACCAGCTCAATGTTGAATAAGCCTTCTATCCTTCCAAGGTCAGTAAAATGAGGACCCAGATGCTTGGAGGCAATATGCTGACTCTGTAAACCGCCTAGGATGGGCTGTAAAGCATTGTGAAGCAGTATATAAGTCTAGATGCTATTGCTATTTACTCACTTAGAAAGTTCTACAATTGCCTCCTAAATTCATATTTGCTTTTGTTATATTATGCATTGACCTCCTCAATCCAATCAACGCTCAATCAAGCCATTCATATAATACCTTTTAACAGGATACAGGTGCAGACTGCATTGACAATCTTAATCACACCTTCTGACAATCACAGTATTGATCAGTATTGGCACATTTTAGCTAAAATGTGATAAGCACAAATTAAGGGCAGTTTTGCTCTGTGCAGGATCATGCTAGTCTATGCAGACCAGATCACTGAGCAAATGACTACCAAGCCAAAATAGTGTGGTATGTATCTCACCAACTAGAAGGCATATGCATTGTATCACACAAATTTATTACTTACAGTGTGAAATAAGCCTTTCTTTTTAAAATAAAAAAAAATACATGAATTAGAAATGCCACTCTTATCTCACTGCTGCTTGTCCTTAGGAAGTTTTGGAATGGTTCTCATACCAGAACCTATGAGAAACATATTAAGTTTGTTCGGTGCATTTGGCTACCACAGCTACATACTAATGCAACTGTTGCTTTCATATAGTTTATTTTACTTCATTTTCCCACATATTATGATGTTTGGCATAAATATATTAGTGTTGCACTTGAACTATTAAGATTGATACTCGGTTGGAATGCTTGTATTCCCCAGCCTACTGACAAAATACCATCGTGAGATATATCCTGGAAATGTTAAAACCTTAAGCCTTTTACTGACATTAAACCAAAACCAGACTGTTTTGCCAAGATGCATTTCTTTTCTCTTTTAACTCATAAAACATTTTGATTCATGTTAAAATGATGTCCAGACTGACACAAGCTCATGCTGTTATGTTTTCTTCAACTACATAGCATTTCTTTCAAAGACAAAATGTCTGGAAGTCAACAATAGGAATTGTTTTGTTAATTTGCTTGTGTTTTCACTGAAGTTCTGTGGAAAACATAGAATACAGTTTTATGCATAGGATAATAAAAGAGTATGGGACAGTGAAGAACAGATAGACAAATCTTTGCAAGCGCGTGTAGTATCTCCATTAGTTTTAGGTTACAATCTGTGGGCACAGTAACACAAATAAGAGAATCAGTTGAACCAGGCCAGAAACGAGGAGACTGGGAGTTCTAGGCTCGCCTTAAACATGAAAACCAGCTGGGTGATTTTGGGCCAGTTACTCCCTCTCTTTCAGCCCAACTTACCTCACAGCTTTGCTGTGGAGAAAATAGGAGGAAAAAGAAGTACCCTGTTTCTCCAACAATATGGCCTCCCCCAATAGGAAGTCCCAGCATGTTTTATAGGCATGAAATGAAATTAAGCCCTCCCCCAAATTAAGGCCTATATTAAAACATGCGAAATGGGGGAACGGTGGGGGGCTTGCCGATAGAAAGTACTTTTGTTGCACACCGGATATGGTGCTGCCTGCGTTGACCCCAATCACGAAGTGCCCCACCAACGCCGAGGTCAACATCCAAGCCATCGCTGCCCGCCCGCCCAAAGATGCAAGGGGAGGGGGAATTAAGTCACCCGAAAAGATGGCCTAGCCATTTTTTCGGGCTCAAAAAAAAAAAAAAAAAGAGCCGGCCTTATTATATGAGAAACACGGTATTAAATATAGTCAATGAGATGTGAGATGTTTATAAGAATAATAAAGGTGGGATTTAAAAAAGGTAAAGTATCTAATGTCTAAGTTTAAGGTTGTGGCCACCTGCTATTCCTTTATTCCTAATTAAATAGATAAGCAATACCATAAAAACCAGAAAGGTTGAAACTGAAAAAGTATTGCATTGCAAAGGTGACCAGGTTTCTATTTAATTATCTGGATTTGAAAAGATTAATAGAAAACTGAAGCTCAGAAGGGATTAGCTTTTATCCCTGATTTCTATATTATGTTGAAGACTGTAATTTCAAGGGGCTGTTCTGATATTGTAAATATAGTATTCCTTTTTTACTTTTCTTCTCCTAGAAGAAGTATCCCAGACTGGAATCAGTTAGACAAGGACACAAAATTCCAAGAGTTTATGATAAGTAATATTTATTAAAGAAAAGATAGAAAATCATAATGAAATAATTCCGTTCACTATTACCTTATAGAAGCAAGCCCTAGTTTTACAATCAATATTCAAACCTTCTCCTATTCACTCTACAGGCTGCCCTGCCTGATCTTTTGGGTAGAAAAGCCAATTTTCACCAGTGCCTTTTTTGAACAATAGTCAAATGTACTACTATGTTCCTTTTTTCCTTGAAATGTGTCATAATTAATTCTTATGATAATTATAAATATACAAAAATTAGTAGGCATCTGCATCCCAGAAACTTCCTTCAGGAGACACTCTAAACTTCATCCTCCTGCACAAAATAGAGCTAGACAGATGTTTGGATTTCTTCCACACAAATCCTTTGCTGGTTCCCAGATATCTTAGGCAAGTCTTAACTAATAGCAATTACCATCCAACAATGCTAGCTGATACAAGAATATCAAAATGAATAACCCAGATAAGAACTGAACGAACAACAAAACAAACAGAGCATATAAACTTGATATTAGAAGACTACCACAACTCCCATGGCATACCAACTGCAGATAAGCATGTCACAAGCAGGAAGAAACTACATTTACTGCATTTTGTATTTGTTTTAAGTGTTTATTTGTTTACCAGAGAGCTCTGGTCTGATATAGACTTCTTATGTTTTTCATCAAGTGTACACAGTAAAACTATTCAGTTTGATTTGTAACACCATTGGCTCAGAGGTGGTGTTCAGCAGGTTCTGACCAGTTCTGGAGAATAGGTAGCAGAAATTTTGAGTAGTTCGGAGAACCGGCAAATACCACCTGTGACTGGAGATTTTACAGTATCTTTCCCCTGCTACGCCCACCAAGCCATGCCCACAGAACCGGTAGTAAAAAAAATTGAATCCCCCACTGCATTGGCTTCAGACTACTTTGCCCAAAAGAAACAGGACTAAGATTTGGTCAACAGTACATTAATAAATCGGTTAGCATTTCAAATAACTCTTGAGAATAATTTGCATTACATACCCTGGATTTCAGCTACTGTTTCTGAGACATTGGTGCCAAAGACTATATTGACCAACTCTGTCAATTCCAGTAGGAAATCTTACTGTTTTGTGGAATTTCTGTTTGCTGTGTGCTGTTTCTGTTTCTGTTTATTTTAACAACTAAGATTTTTAAAAGTAATGCCATAAGGCATGAATTATGTTCAAACTCTTTTGTTTCGGAGAAAAATATGTGGCAGTTAAATATTTTCCTAACACTGAAATAATTTGCATCAACACATTATTAACCCAACAATCTGCATTAGAAGAATAACAAAAATGTGCTACATGGGAAACCTGATCATTTGGCTTCAGCACAAATTTAAACGATTAAAAACCTTCTTCAAGAAGTTTGCTTGAATGTGTAACAACCCAAAAAAACGGGTAGGGATCAGGGCTGCACATGCAACCTCACCTCTTTCATTCTCTGATCTCCAAGGATTAATCAGAAAGTCTAAAGTAATCTACTCTTGCAACCCATGAAATCTGGAATCCTGTGGAAGCAGGGCCTTGTTTCATCCAAAGATGTGTGATTTATCATATAATCAATTATCCTTTCGATCTCTCATCTAAAAACATAGTCAGACTTAATGAATGCCAGCAAGCATGCCCAATCTCTGCTCACTTTCAAACCCTCCTATATTCCAGCTTACTTGAGTAAGATGAGTATCTTTTCATCAGCAGCAACGTGCATTCATATGCATTCACTAGGGCTGCAGTGATGAGATAGAAAGCAATAGATAAATAGGACCCCCAATTAATGCTATGTCTCTATTCTATACCCACTACATTTCCAAGAGTAACAAACTTTGTAAAATGTATGATTGATATTGATCTGTGTAGTAGGGGTGAGTATTTCCTGCCATTGCTAAGCAGCATTTTAATCAACTAATCAAACTTGGCTCAAGGGGAAAGCAAGCTCTAGGTTTGGCAGCCATTAGCACAACATTTCCAACAAGAGGAGCACATCACTGGGCCCAGTCTGCTTAGGTGTTCCACCAGTCTGGACCCAGGAGGTGAGCCTTCTCTGCCATGACACCTGTCCTGTTGAACATCATCTCCCTTGAGATGTGATTGGCTCCAAACCTATTGAACTTAAGAAAATCCTTAAAATTTTGAATGCACTCCCATGTTTTTGTTTATATTTTTAATGGTTTTGTTTTAATTATGTGCACTGCCCAAGCTACATTCTGTCAGCTCTTCAAGGTAGCCCAGACAAGAAGCATCAGCCATAAGTATTAACACCACCGTAATTGTAATATAGGGCCTCTTTGGTCTAGTGCTTAAGGCACCAGGCTGGAAAGGAGGAGTCCGCGAGTTCAAATCAATCAAACAAACAAACAAGGTTACAGTTATAGAATCTTGCAAGTCTGAAAGCACCTCTCCCCTTCCTTACTTTCATTCTGCCAAAAGCTAGGGAAGATCCCTTCTGAGATGCTTTCTTACCCCCAGCTCTCCTTTAGACTCAGATTTCATTCATCAGACCATTGTGTAGTCTCCCATCTGTCCCCCAAAGTCATTTTCTTATACCAGTACAAGCAAATTAGATGGGCAGCTAAATACAGGTGAAACTTGAAAATTAGAATATCGTGCAAAAGTTCATTTATTTCAGTAATGCACCTTAAAAGGTGAAACTAATATATGAGATAGACTCATTACATGCAAAGCAAGATGTTTCAAGCCGTGATTTGTCATAATTGAGATGATTATAGCTTACAGCTCATGAAAACCCCAAATCCACAATCTCAGAAAATTAGAATATTACATGCAATCAATAAAACAAGGATTGTACATAGAACAATATCGGACCTCTGAAAAGTATAAGCATGCATATGTACTCAGTACTTGGTTTGGACCCTTTTGCAGCAATTACTGCCTCAGTGTGGCGTGAGATGGAAGCTATCAGCCTGTGGCACTGCTGAGGTGTTATGGGAGACCAGGATGCTTCAATAGCGGCCTGCAGCTCTTCTGCATTTTTCGGTCTCATGTCTCTCATCTTTCTCTTGGCAATGCCCCATAGATTCTCCACGGGGTTCAGGTCAGGCAAGTTTTCTGGCCAATCAAGCACAGTAATCCCACGGTCATTGAACCAGGTTTTGGTGCTTTTGGCAGTGTGGGCAGGTGCCAAGTCCTGCTAGAAAATGAAGTCAGCATCCCCATAAAGCTCATCTGCGGAAGGAAGTATGAAGTACTCCAAAATCTCTTGGTAGATGGCTGCGTTGACTCTGGACTTAATGAAGCACAGTGGACCAACACCAGCAGATGACATGGCTCCCCAAATCAACACAGACTGTGGAAACTTCACACTGGACTTCAAGCATTTTGCAGTATGTGCCTTTCCATTCTTTCTTCAGACTCTGGGTCCTTGGTTTCCAAATGATGCAAAAGTTGCTCTCATCAGAAAAGAGGACTTTGGACCACTGAGCAACAGACCAGTTCTGTTTTTCTTTAGCCCAGGTAAGACGCTTCTGACGTTGTTTGTTGTTTAGGAGCAGCTTGACAAGAGGAATATGACATTTGAAGCCCATGTCCAGGATCCGTCTATGTGTGGTGGCTCTTGATGCACTGACTCCAGCCTCAGTCCACTCCTTGTGAAAGTCCCCAACACTTTTGAATGGCCTGACAACCCTCTCCAGGCTGCAGTCATCCCTGCTGCTTGTGCAACTTTTTCTTCTACACTTTTCCCTTCCACATAACTTTCTATTAATGTGCTTGGATACAGCACTTTGGGAACATCCAACTTCTTTTGCAATTACCTTTTGAGGCTTTCTTCTCCTTAGGGAGGTTGTCAATGATGGTTTTCTGCACAACTGTCAGGGCAGCAGTCTTTCCCATGATTTTGATTCCTACTGAACCAGACTGAGAGACCATTTAAAGGCTCAGGAACCCTTTGCAAGTGTTATGGCTTAATTAGCTGATTAGAGTGGGACACTTTGAGCCTAGAATATTGAACCTTTTCACAATATTCTACTTTTCTGACATTGTGGATTTGGGGTTTTCATGAGCTGTAAGCTATGATCATCTCAATTATGACAAATCACGGCTTGAACTATCTTGTTTGCATGTAATGAGTCTATCTCATATATTAGGTTCACCTTTTAAGTTGCACTACTGAAATAAATGAACTTTTGCACGATATTCTAATTTTTCGAGTTTCACCTCTACATTTGATAAATAAATAACAAAGCAGCTAAATCAGATAATCACACCCAAAAAAGTATTTAGTAAACAAGTATATTAAAAAACAAAAAACAAAGGACTAGTTACCTTGTAAAGCAACACTTATTCAATGCTTTGTTTCTTCCATTCACTCTCTCACGTTGTAAATTACGTATAGTTAAATCATTAGGATCAGGAACAACTATTTTTCATATGTGAGCCTTGTCTGTTCTCAACAGATAGTAGCACTTAGCTGTTTGGCTGATTCAAGAAAACAAAACACTAGGCAGGGTTGGCCCCAGGGCTGTAGGCTACAGGGATACATAGTTTGACTTGAGAGAGAATGTACCTTTATTGTTCAATGTTTGTCTAGCACCTAGCTTGTTTAGTTGCTTTAGCTAAAGAATAAGATGACATTACCTCTTCCCCGCCACCCCATTCAGAAGAAAACTAAATTGGTAGTCCAATCTTATTTTATGGGACAAAGCCCTTCACTATAAGTGAGGTTCTAGCTCCTGATGTGCAGGACAGTCGATGAGACACAAATTTCTGCTAAAATGAAGAGGAAGATGGAAAGATCAAGATAAATGGTGTGGAAATGCCATGGCTTCCTCAGTATTTTCTATCTGCTATAAAGCCAAGCTTGACCCTTTGTAACTTATCCTTTGGCACTTTACTTAGCAAACCCAAGTCCCTCTAACATCATGTGATGTTACATTACATCATGTATTGTACAGTGGAGGAACAGCATAATAGATTCTCACCCATCTGCTTTGTAACAGTTCTTATGAATTTGCTACTGGAATATTGGAAACTATGATTGACATCAGACGTTCACCCATCAAGCCCAAGAAATCTTTCCCATCATGTTTCACTTTAAATTATTTATTGGAAGTTCCAAAACTGGGAGTGGTATCTTTGCTATGCCATGCATGAGCATGACTATTGGGCTATTGCCCCTTCTCATGTACGACAACACTTATTTTATTAAAAATCTCAGAGCACTATAAAAATGTACAACAGAGAATAAACCAACTCTTATAACACAACTTTTCCAAGTCTAACTCTGATCAACTCTTAACAGCAAGATAGGATTCTAGAATGTTCAAATCTAAGGAAAGAATGAACAGATAAAGGGTTTTTCCAAACACACACACTTTTGCACAATCAAGAATAAATATAATATTATGAAGAAAGCAAACACCTACTTACAGTCCTAGATAATTACAAGGCTCTGGAAACAATTCACCAGTACTGAAATTGGACAAAACCCTAAGGGCCAATTCAAGCATACTATGTGAGTCTTGATTTATCAGCACTTGATTATGCAACAGTTCAGAATCAATATCTAAAGGTGGGAACAGCCTGAATAATGTCTCTGACCACATCAATCTGGTGTGCTCAAGCTAGGCTGATTGTTTCAGCCACACAAACTTTTGCAACAATTCTGTTCAAACATTCAATCTATGCATGGAACCCTGCAAGGCCAGAGGGATGGCTATGCTAATTCAGGTCAACTCTTGATCCTTATAAATTCAGTGTGCAGGTCTAAAAGCAAATGCTAGTTGCATATTTTTTTTTTTGCACTTAGATGCATAAACAGTGTCTTCCTTTCTGATTTCCATATCGAGAATGGAGGGAATGGATAATATACAAGGGGCCATTGGGGACACAAGAAGCCTTCCTATACACTTTTTGAAATTTTCCAAGGTCAGCTAAAGGCCTGACTAGTGCTATCAATGCATATCTATATTATTCACAGAGGTTCCTGGTTCTTTCACATCTAGCATTCTTTGTTAATTCATATACAATGGACCTGCATTTTAAAGACCTTCTTTCCCTAGTTCAAACCTGTCACAGTTGGCCTATGCTGCCTGTTTTATTGCTTGGACAATTAAAAAACAAGTATTTAGGACAACAATTGATGTCAGGAAGCTTAATTAACCTAAACCCATTTCTTTTAGGTCTTCTATTGCATTTAAGCAACAAATGTTGAAGCACAACAACCAGAAAGAAGGAATCTCATTCCTCAAGGATATAAAGCAGTAGTAGCTGAACAATTCTATCTATGGTGCTACTGAACACATGCTTTTATCTGAAAGTGTTCAGGAATCACTTTTCAGGACCACCGTAACCTTACCTCTAGGCTGGGTGTCTGGGTGCTCTCTGAGAAATGTTCCCTTGACAGCTGTCCTGCGGTATACCACATGGGTCCTTCCTTCTTCCTCCTCCTGTTTCCCCTTCTTCAGAGGTTCAATGAAATACTCGTCCTTGTCCGTGCGAATCATGCCAGCCTGAAGGGACAGGGCAAAGATTGAACAGTTCAAATTACTGCCCATGCTGCAGACATTTTGAATAAATCTCTACAATATGCATAAGCACACTTTAGCCTCCTCCAGGGAGCAGTTAGGATGCAGAGAGTAAGCAAGATGAATTCCTGATTAGAGCAACATCAGTGTCTGTGCTTGACAAGGAAGGGCAATAGGAAAGCATTAGACTAAAGGGATTTCTTCTGGAATCTAATTAACCAGAGCCAGGATTATGCTATAGGAGTAGAGGGAGCCATGATCGGAACACCACTACAGTCGAAGAATGCATAACATCTTTTGCATTATGTTAGAGTGGTAAAGTGCATTAAAATGGCATCTACGCAGCAGTATGACTCGCAGGCTTTGAAAAAGAAAAGTCTTGAAACAAATTCTGCACTGCTTGCCTTCAAACTGACTTGATATACCAGTAAATAGCAAAACTAACTTGGGTGGAGGCATCTTGGCTGCAATCCAAGGAGAAGGAGGAGGAAGAGGAAGAAGAGGATTGGGCTGACAGCAGTTACAGGTGGGATGGATGAAATTTTATCTTCCATTTTCTGCCCTATTTTATTTGTCAATGTGCCCACAGGGGTGAAAACAGAACAACAGAGACAGAGTACTTAAAGAAGCCACATTTTGTAATCCTGCTCTAGCACTCACTTCTGTATCAAAATTATAGTGGAGAATAGAATAGAATAGAATAGAATAGAATAGAATAGAATAGAATAGAATAGAATAGAATAGAATAGAATAGAATAGAATAGAACAGTTCTTTATTGGCCATATTGGGCACACAAAAAATTTGTTTCCAGTGCATAAGCTCTCAATATACATACCAACAACAAAGTGATAAATCACAAATCATCAGCTACAATTATAAATAATAAGATACAATGAACAAAGTGATAGTCATAAGATGCCAATAGGAGTATGTAATAGTCCTACTACAAGGTTAGATATTAACACACTGATGGAAGACCTGAAAGGCCAGTTGGTGATTTTAAAAAGTCTACCTAGAGGTGAAACTCGAAAAATTAGAATATCGTGCAAAAGTTCATTTATTTCAGTAATGCTTAACTTAAAGATGAACCTAACTTAAAAGGTGAACGTAATATATGAGATAGACTCATTACATGCAAAGCAAGATAGTTCAAGCCGTGATGTGTCATAATTCAGATGATTATGGCTTACAGCTCATGAAAACCCCAAATCCAGAATCTCAGAAAAGTAGAATATTGTGAAAAGGTTCAATATTCTAGGCTCAAAGTGTCCCACTCTAATCAGCTAATTAAGCCATAACACCTGCAAAGGGTTCCTGAGCCTTTAAATGGTCTCTCAGTCTGGTTCAGAAGGAATCACAATCATGGCAAAGACCGCTGACCTGACAGTTGTGCAGCAAACCATCATTGACACCCTCCATAAGGAGGGAAAGCCTCAAAAGGTAATTGCAAAAGAAGTTGGATGTTCCCAAAGTGCTGTATCAAAGCACATTAAGAGAAAGTTATGTGGAAGGGAAAAGTGTGGAAGAAAAAGGTGCACAAGCAGCGGGGATAACGGCAACCTGGAGAGGATTGTTGGGAAAAGGCCATTCAAAAGTGTTGGGGACTTTCACAAGGAGTGGACTGAGGCTGGAGTCAATGCATCAAGAGCCACCACAGACAGACAGATCCTGGACATGGGCTTCAAATGTCATATTCCTCTTGTCAAGCTGCTCCTAAACAACAAACAACGTCAGAAGCGTCTTACTTGGGCTAAAGAAAAACAGAACTGGTCTGTTGCTCAGTGGTCCAAAGTCCTCTTTTCTGATGAGAGCAACTTTTGCATCTCATTTGGAAACCAAGGACCCAGAGTCTGAAGGAAGAATGGAAAGGCACACACTGCAAAATGCTTGAAGTCCAGTGTGAAGTTTCCACAGTCTGTGTTGATTTGGGGAGCCATGTCATCTGCTGGTGTTGGTCCACTGTGCTTCATTAAGTCCAGAGTCAATGCAGCCATCTACCAAGAGATTTTGGAGCACTTCATACTTCCTTCCGCAGACGAGCTTTATGGGGATGCTGACTTCATTTTCTAGCAGGACTTGGCACACACTGCCCACACTGCCAAAAGCATCAAAACCTGGTTCAATGACCATGGGATTACTGTGCTTGATTTGCCAGAAAACTTTCCTGACCTGAACCCCATGGAGAATCTATGGGGCATTGCCAAGAGAAAGATGAGAGACATGAGACCAAACAATGCAGAAGAGCTGCAAGCCACTATTGAAGCATCCTGGTCTTCCATAACACCTCAGCAGTGCCACAGGCTGATAGCTTCCATGCCATGCCACATTGAGGCAGTAATTGCTGCAAAAGGGGCCCAAACCAAGTACTGAGTACATATGCATGCTTATATTTTTCAGAGGTCTGATATTGTTCTATGTACAATCCTTGTTTTACTGATTGCATGTAATATTCTAATTTTCTGAGATTGTGGATTTGGGGTTTTCATGAGCTGTAAGCCATAATCATCTCAATTATGACAAATCACAGCTTGAACTATCTTGCTTTGCATGTAATGAGTCTATCTCATATATTAGTTTCACCTTTTAAGGTGCATTACTAAAATAAATGAACTTTTGCACAATATTCTAATTTTTTGAGTTTCACCTGTATATGCTCCATAAGAGTTTGAATGAGTACAAGTGCAAGGCTACGACCCTACCTTTCACTTGATTGAGATGCTTGACCCATGATTATTAAATATATTAATATAAAGGCAGGCACTTCCGAACCATATTGGAACCAGCATGTCTGCATTCAAGACACTTAAGCTTTCCATATAACTTGGCCACACTTCACAGTCTCTGCTCCCCATGTGGGCAAGTAGAAGTGAGTGAAGGAAGAAAGGTCAGCAACTAAATTTCTTTTCCTTTTCTTTTCAATTAGTGTGCACAGAAGGGGGAAATGATTTCTGAAATGAAGCAGATGTGTCAGGAAGATTTAATTTCTTCCAACCTGCACCCACTGTGGTCCTACTCCCAGGTTTGGACCCTTCACCTCAATAATGAAAGAAAATCAAAGAGTCAACTATATTCTACATACAGAAAGAAACTTTAATTGGATTGGAAATTACTATTGGGTCAGGGACTACATTTATCACTGAGTTTATAAGAAAGGATTTTAGTTTAGTTCTGGCATTAGAAACCATACCAAGCTGAGCATGAACTTACAAATACTGCTAAAAAAAACAGGAGTGTTGCATTTCAACATCACTAACTTGATCAACTACCCTGAGATTTCATGTCATGGAAATTTAATTAATTTTATTCGATTGATTTGAGTTAAACATTGCCTGACTCTGAACCCACACTGGGCAGTGTACATTAGTAAGTAAGATAAAGGTAAAGGTTCCTCTCGCACATATGTGCTAGTCGTTTTCAGCTCTAGGGAACTGTGCTCATCTCTGTTACAAAGCCAAAGAGCCAGCACTGTCCGAAGATGTCTCTGTGGTCATGTGGCCAGCATGTCTAAATGCCGAAGGTGCACGGAACACTGTTCCCTTCCCACCAAAGGGGTCCCTATTTTTCTACTTGCATTTTTACATGCTTTCAAACTGCTAGGTTGGCAGAAGCTGGGGCAAATAACAGGAGCTCATTCTGTTACGCGGTGCTCGAACCACTGAACCGTTCGAACCACTGAACTGTCAACCTTTCTGATTGACAAGCTCAGCATCTTAGCCACTGAGCCACCACGTCCCTTCTACATTAGTAAGTAGATTAGTAAAATTAAGTAAGATAATTATAAAAGGAGTAAGAAGAAAGGAAAAAACAAGAACCAAAAGCAAATACAGCTAACTACACTTTCACCATCAAATAATCTGACCTAGGCCCAACCATCCTACCTCAGCCTGGGAAAACAGCTAAGTCTTTAGGGCTTTTTGGAATGTCAGTAGGGTGGGAACCATTTGGATAGGGGGTGAGACCTCATTCCAGAGGGCAAACACCATGACAGAGGAGGCATGTCTCTTCAGTCTGCTAAATCACACTGTTTAATTGAAGGGACCCAGAATGTGCCAATTCTGTTGCATTGAAATAGATGTTGGGAATGAAGAGACATCTTAATTGCACTGGTACAGAGAAAGAATGCTGAAGTGCCAGGATTCCAGAAGATATTAGAGCTATTTGCCCATTTCACTCAGTGTATAATTTCTACCTTATAAGTCATTTTGGGTACCAAAAAAAAAGAGAGAAAAGAATTTGCATCTGATCTCTAGATGCCTCTAATTGTATGGCTATTCTATTTTCTTTGATTGTCTGGGGGGAATATTTCCTTCTGTCAATCACCCCCTTTTTGCTACAAAAAAAGTTGATATCAAGATAGCATTTATACTTTACTTTTGCCATGGTGCTGAGTGGCATAAAGATAACTGCACTTTACAACTCTCTCATGTAACTTCTTATTCTAATTTAGATAGATTTCACATTAAACACAAGAAAACAGAAAACCGAACAAAACCAATCAGAATGATTTACAAGTGGTAAACTGAAAAAGGAGATTAGTGTTCCCCCCACCCAACACTTAGACAAGGTAATATCAATTTGGAATGTAATTTGGTGTCATACTTCCATACCAGGAGGGAGGACAAATTTGCAAATCTGTGCATAAAGTTCAAACACAGTCTGAGAATAATTTCAATATTCATATGAAAGCAAGCAAATCTCTTTAAATCCCAGCCAGGAGATAATTCAGAACATATCGTTCCTCATTCCTCAAATGGCTCCTCATTATCCTAAGTATTTCTTTTGGCACTTTATGATGTTTTCCCATATGTAAAGAGGCAGCTGATACAAAAGGAGATCATGAATCATTCATAGACACGCCCTTTTATATCATATGTTGTTGTGGGTGTTATGTTTATTTGTAGGAATTTAGGGGAGATCACATGGGCTTCTTCTAAAGAAAAGGAACAAAACCAAACTAGGAGGTCTATCTGTGTGAAGCTGGGTAATAGTGCCAAGGGCAAGAGAAAATAGGAAGATAGTTGGCAAGCTAACCAATTCAAAACCTTGATTGCTAGCCTAGATGGATTAAGTTGGATAATCTCAGCATACTGAGGCCAAGAGCAGAGTAGACAGAGATGTTTGGAATGAGAAGGCTGTAATGGGCGGGATCAACAAGTACAGTTCTTGGCTCCAAACAGTTGAGATTTTCTACTAGCTTAATGTCTGTAAAGAGATATGATCTGGGCATTGTTTATGTAGTACCAGAAAATTGCATTGATTTATTTTCTCATTTATTTAATGACCACTGCAAACAAAAATTAGGCTCTTTTTTAAGATGACTTGCTGTACATGCAATTTTGAAATCCATCGGGCAAATGTGCAGCAAAGGCTAGACAGTACCCTATTTTCAGTCCTGTTGCACAGAAATATTTTTGATGCAGAAAAATGCACCTTGTAGAACAATCAGACAATGACAAAATAATAAATTATAGAATTCCTTCTTTTGTTCTTCCATATTTATCACAGTATTATTAGTACAAGACATAATGTCCTTACTAAGTGCATAGATTAAATATTACTCCTGTTCCTTATAACATTATAGCAGTTTCTGTGTGGTGATTTCTAGATGAATAAAATTGAATGATGCTCATTCTGCTTTCAGATCTAAATAGTCAATGTTGGTAAAGGAATGAACACTTCCAGAATAACTCAACAAGACTGCAGTGAACACTGAAACTTGGATTATTAAAATTTCAGACAAGTTTGGAGCTAGAAAATCTACAAATATCAAAAAGGAATTTATTGATAGTTGTTTTGTCAACAACTGACAAACACAAATTATCTACAATTGCAATATAACACAGCACCTAGTTTTCACTTGTTGCATATAATGTCTCTGTGTCTACCGGATAAATCTGGGCCAATTCAAAATAACATGCCTTCCACTTAAAACATGAGGGATTTTCTACCTCACTAAAAATGTGGACCAGAACTTGTAGATGTAACTACATACATGTGGTGTAAATATTCCTTTAAAAAACCAGTTATCAGTTCCATAGAAAAGCAAATCTGGATCTTGATAATTTTAACTTTAAGGTTTAAATCTTTTTTTTTTCCTAACTGTGAATTGTTCAGTCATACTGAACTGAACATTTTCATTTCAGGTCTTTGTCCCTTCTCTCTTTTTAATAATTTTATTGAACTTATCAAAGTTTAAAATGAAAATGAAAATAATGGGAAAAGGGGGAAGGGAAAGGGAGAGAGAAAGAAGTGTAGGGGGAAAGGGGGAAAAGAAAGAATAGCATTGACTTTTGAATTGTTTTGGTGCAATAGAATAAAATAGTAACATTACAGCTTCAACTTTTTACTTTTACATATTGAACATGTACTAGCCATTTCTATAACAACAAACTTATCTAAACATCAAAATCCCAAATCAAAGTTTCCTTTCTCGCCCCACACTTCAAACAAAGCAGTTTCTAAATAGAAACAAAGTTGGGTGTGTTCTTTTCTTTGATTACATCAGTTAATTTAGCCATCTCTGCTAGTTCCATCAGTATTTCCAGCCATTCATCCATTGTGGGAATTAGAGTATCTTTCCATTTTTGTATATAAAGCACTCTTACTATTGTCAACATACATAACCACAAGATTCCAGGGTTTTTCACCAAGATCTTTGTCCATTAAGCTTAAAAAAAAGTCTCTGACAGGCGCAAGAAATCAGAACCAAGGCTTTTCAAACAAGTACTTGTTTATTGCATGCTAGCGCTCTATAACCATCAAGGGAAATTGGCCGTAGATAAAAATCAACAAAGTTCAAGGAGGGCTTAGATCTCTTGTGGGCACAAAAGGATTCCAAACTGATGACACACTTGACTCCTCCCTTGGACTCAGTCTGGTCATTTCCTATAGTCTCTGGTTTAAATTTTATATTCACTTTAAGAATCTTCTGTATTAAAATATGACTTATCCCAGTATTTCTTTGCTTTATTGCAAGTCCATCAGAGATGGTAAGAAGTTCCTTCTTTGCAGTTACGTGTTCAGCATCCATTTGAGATATCTTTGTAGATCTTCGACAATTTATTGGGTATTAAATACCAACAGTACTGACTCTAGGCATCATTCATTTTTGGCCCTTTTGGGATTTATCTTAATGTTTATCACCTTTATGGTAAATTAGTTAATTTACTATCTGTGTCAGCCTTCAAGATTTTCTCCCTTTGCTTTGCATCTTTCGGCTGTCATAAGTAACGGGGGGAGGAGTGGGGACATGGTTATGGGAAGCGAGCTGGAGGTGTTACAAAACAGAACTGTATAAGCTGCGGGGGGGTAGATTCTTGCTTAGGCTTCTATCCTATGCTATGGGCAGCTGCAACTCTTTATCAAAATATGCCAAGGTCAACAGACAGAGGCCTCATCACCACCTGGAGATGCCCACATGATGATATACACTACTTTTAATTGGATGAGCCAATTGAACTATTGGGGGTGGGAACGTTACCATCACTTTGTATATGTGATTACGACTACGTGCAATCTGGTTCTAAGGAAAGCCTACCAAAAATTGTATTTATTAATGGGTTCGCTCCTTTTTAATTTAACTGAGTTAAAAAGATAGAAGAAGTTAATTTAAGGGAACTAAACAGAAACAGGGAAGTGAAGGCTACTTAACTTGGAGGTAGCCAAAGGCAATGTCTCTGTTTCTTTTCACTTTAAACAATACTTGCATATCCACATACATGCTTCTAGTGAATCAAGGACTTGCTATGTTTTATGTTTTTTTCTAAGAAACAGTTATCATTCAGTTTGTATTATTGGGTGATCATTCCTCAGGAGGAAAATTGGGAAAAACATAGGAAATTCTACTCTGTGGACTTTTAAAATAAAACTCAGGAATCATCTTTTGCAAAGTATGGTGTTCTCCCTGCTTAGCTATGAAATTTTATAGCAAATATTGTATTCATCAGAAAAAAATTGTAGAAAAGAACCAACTTTTTACAGGGAAAAAAACAATGAATGAGAATGAGAATGAAAATACTGGGATTATCCAAGTATTTTTTTAAAGAAGTATTTAGCATTACTAAATTCTTACTGACAATCAGCACATTTTTCAACTCATTTAAATTGTTCCATCTTTATCGTCATGAATATTCATGTTGTTTTTCTGTTTGTAAGATTGATTGATTAATTGATGTCCATTCTTTCTTTCATGTGCTCAAGGCAGCAGACATAGCATTGTCTCATCTAATTTTCCTCCATGACAACAACCCAGTAAAGAATTTTGAATGAGGCTGTTACTAGCTGGCTCTTTTTGTGAGTTTCCATGGCTGAGAATCTCCCAAGTGCTGGACCAACACCCTGATCACTCACCAAGAAGACTCTTAATTAAGGGATTGTGTAGACATACAATGTGACAGAAAAACCACAAGATATATTCAAGTATATAAGCCCATTTACTCCAGTAATCTCTGCTGGTCATTTTAAGTTAACTATGGGCATGAATGATTTCATGCCATATTATTTAGAGGTTCATCTTTTTGAAATGATGATTGAAGAGGATGGAATGAAAAAAGTACTTTAGTATTTCTGGGGAAACTAGTTGGATGATATCTGTCATCTAGGTCATAATTGTCCCAAAGGTGCTTTTTCAAAAGGCAACTGGATTTTGTTTTTCCTTGAAGACATTTTGCTTCTCATCCAAGAAGTTCAGCAAATGGGTGTGGAACCAGTAAAATGCAGTAAGACATGTATAGATCTGTACATTGGAGAAACAAAACAACCACTTCACAAAGGCATGGCACAACATAGGAGAACAAACCCACTAGGACAAGATTCAGCAGTCCATCTGCATTTGAAAGATAAAGGTTGCTTTTTTGAAGACAGAAAAGTCCTCATTCTAGACAGAGAGGACTGCCAGTTTGAAAGATGGGTCAAAGAGGCCATCTATATTAAGATTGAACAGCCCTCTCTCAACATAAGGGAGGAATATGACACCTGTTTACAACACAGTCCTTTCAGCAGTTCCAAAAAGATTCTACAACCATTTGCACTATTCAAGTGACCCTTGGGACATAAAATAACAATCAAGTGTCTTCAACAACTCTCAGAAACAGTTAACAACCAGATGACTGGAAGGAATATAAACTCATTCACCAGAACTGAAGAAGCTTCTTGGATGAGAAGCGAAATTTCTTCAAGCAAAAACAAAGTCCAGCTGACTTTTGATAAAGTGCCTTTGATAGTTGGATAATACTCAACTTCATGTATTTAAAATATATTAGGGCTACAACTCTTAAAATTTCAGCCATGCTGGGAGCTTCAATGCCAAAACATCTCAAAGACATCATGTGTAGTAAACACTCCTGATTATTAACAACTCTCCCCATTCGCCTCTGACTTAATTCTTTTTGGTGTTGGGTGGTAGGACTGATTGTTGACACCTCTTCTATTTTAAGTTTCTAAACTCTCTATAGCTTTTAAAGTTCCAATTGTCACATCTATAAATATATTCCCTTAAAATAAACAAGTCTATTGATGTTAGCTCATGGGCACACATCTTCCCCATCGACACAGAATTTATGGGATACCATGAAAGCAGTTACTTGGGGGATCATAATATCATATACAGCAAAAAGAAACAAAGAAAAATTTGCTCAACAAAATAAGTTGCAGGAAACTAGAGATTAAATTACAAAATACTCCACAAAATACTAAATTAAAAGAACAATTGATTTTAACTAAACACAAACTTAACCTATTAGATCATGAAGAAATGGTTAAAAATCTAAAAATAGCCAGACAAATATTCTTTGAACAAGCTAACAAACCAGGAAGGTGGCTCTCACATAAACTTAAGAAAGAAAGAGAAAAAAGAATTATCCACCAATTATAAGATGAAAATAGAGAATATCAGCATACAATAGAAAGAAAGAAAAATATTGTATATCAATATTTTGAGAATTTGTATAAGAAAAAGGAGATAGACGAAGAAAAATAAGGAAATATTTGAGAGAGGAACAAGGCCCATTGTTAGCAGAAGATCTGAAGGAAAATTTAACTAAAGAGATAACAATAGATGAATTAAATCAAGCAATTAGAAACCAGAAAAAACAATAAAACACCAGGGGAATTCTATAAAATGATGGAAGATTAGAACCATTGATGCTAGACCTTTACAATGATGTTATGATAGATGCTAAGATTCCGGATACATGGAGGGATGCATTCGTCTCGCTAATCCTGAAGGAAGGCACAGATACAAGGCAAATCCAAAATTATAGACCAATATCATTATTAAATGCTGACTATAAAATATTTACAATCATCATAGCGAATAGACTGAAGAGACATTTTTTAATAAATACATACACTCAGACCAAAATGGATTTCTCCTAGGCAAACAAATTAGGAATAATTTGAGGACAGTAATAGATATTTTAGAATATTATGATGCCCACCCAGAGAAACAAGTATCACTTGTCTTTCTAGACACTCAGAAAGCATTCGATAACTTGAATTGGCAATTCATGATACAGCAAATTTATAATATGAATTTAGGAACTAAATTTGAGCACATAACAACAATATACTCCAATCAGAAGGCAAACATTATAGTGAATGGTGAAATTACTCAGAGCTTAGAAATAAGAAAAGGAGTTAGACAAGGCTGCCCACTCTCTCCTCTGCTTTTTATATAATCACTTGAGACCCTGTTTAGATAAATTAGGCAAAATCCAGAAATAAAAGGATTAAAAGTCAAGAAAGAAGAATACAAATTACAAGCTTTCACGGACGATATGGTCTTCGTTATTGAAGATCTGATAGAAACAGGAATTAGAAAGATATAGGGAAATAGCAGGTCTGAAAATTAATAGACAGAATACGAAACTGTTGTCTAAAAATTTAACAAAATTACAACAAATAGAACTAGAAAGAATAACAGGACTACAAACAATAAAGAACATTAAATATCTAGGTATATGGCTGACCACACAATGTAAAACAATAAAGGAGAATAATTATGATAAATTACTACAACAAACAAAAAAAGATTTGGAATTATGGGCTAAATTGCAATTATCTTTACTGGGAAGGGTAGCATCTATTAAAATGTCAATCTTACCCAAATTTTTATATTTATTTCAAATAATCCCTATTAGACTAGAGAAATCCTTTTTCAATGAACTCAACAAAATTACACTGTAATTTATTTGGTTAAGCAAAAAACCTAGAATAAAGGTAAAATCATTACAGGATGTAAAAAGCAGAGGAGGACTGGGTCTTCCGAATTGGGAGTTATATTATAGTGCAGCAGCGTTAACCTGGATGAAGATTGGATCAATTTAACTAATAAAAGAATACTGAGTCTGGAAGGCCATGATCTGCAAAGAGGATGGTGTTAAGTCCTGAGCATGGGCGCAAAGAATGGAGACGAGGCATCGAACTGTAAATTCAACTCTTTATTAGTGACTTCAGAACAGAGCAAAATACTTGGGCAGCAGCAGCTCTTTTATAGAGCTGGCTGCTGTCAAAACAACCAATGATTTGAGTTTACCGCTCTAAGAGACATCCAATTAGAGTCGACCCGCTGTCAGCCAATCAGATCAGCCAGAAACGACCAATCACGACTCGCTATTCGCGGGCCAATCAGAAGTGCAGGATTACGAGCCTGCTATTGAAGTAAAACTATTAGGGTTGTTAATGAACACGTTAGCTTAGTTCGTAACACCCCTCCCCCTAGGTTCCATCTTAGGTGATGTATTCTCGCAAGTAGGCAGGTCGCTTCACCTGTCTGCTTGACCGGCGCTGTTCCACCGGTTTCTCTGGTTCCGGTGGGCTGCTTGCTGAGCTGGATGGCGAAGACGGTCCCGCTGCTCCGTTTTGTGACTCAGGGCTGTCCTCACCGCTCTCACCAATGCTGTCATCGGGGTTCCTTGGATTCGCTTGCATCGCAGTGCTGCTATGTGGTGAGGCAATCACCGGTTTGGTTCTCCTTCTGGAGGTGAGTATCCCATGGTTGTTTGTGTAGGCTGCTGAGTTCCAATTGTTAGGTCGTCTGCTATTTCTTCTTGGCCTCCTCGCTGTCCCTTCCCCCCTCCCGGTTTGAGATTCAGGGGACGAGATGGGCGTAGGTGCCAGTCTGGAGCGAAGCTGGTCTATGTGGCGCTTCCATAATTTTCCATCATCCGTTTGCAAACGGTAGGATCTGGGCCCGGTGAGTTGAGTTATGGTAGCAGGGACCCACAGTGGGTCACCTGAGAAGTTTTTGCAAAGACTAAGTCGCCTACCTTGAACGCACAACACTTGCTGCTGGACCCCAAAGGTTTTTCTGGCGTGTAGGTAGGGTGTAGGCAATCAAGGTGTGAGCAAAGTTTCCGGCCCATCAGGAGTTCGGCCGGAGTTCTGTTTGTGGCGCTGTGTGGGGTGATGTGATGGAGGAGAAGCATTCTGGTTATCTTGTCGTCAATGTCCCCATGTTCCATTTTGTGTAAGGTCTTCTTCACGAATTGGACCATTTGCTCAGCCCTGCCGTTGGCCGCAGGGTGAGCCAGCAATGTTAAAGCGTGGCGGATGCCCCTGTCTGCTAGATACTGTTCAAATGCCAGGGCAGTGAACTGGGGCCCGTTATCTGAGACTAAAACGTCCGGCAATCCGTGCGTAACAAATAATTTATTCAATTTTTTAATGACTGCTTCTGTGGTGGTGCTCTTCATTTTGTGGACCTCGAGCCAGTTGGAATAGGCATCCACTGTTATAAGAAAAGTGTGCCCTTTGTGGGTCCCGCAAAATCGATGTGGATGCGGGACCAGGGACCACGAGGTGCTTCCCACTCAGTTGGAGTTGCTTTTGGTGGGGCAGCGCGAATTTCCTGGCACTTGCTACATGTGGCCACCCAGGCTTCTATCTGCTTATCTATACCTGGCCACCACGCGTAGCTTCTTGCCAGTGCCTTCATTCGCACGATGCCTGGATGACCATCGTGCAATAGTTTTAAAACTTTATGTTGTAGCTTCTCTGGGATAACGACTCTGTCTCCCCATAAAATGCAGCTCTTTTGAGAGAATAGTTCTGTTTGCCAATGTTTGAAAGGCGCAAGGTGTCGTTGAACTCGTTGTCAGGCCAACCTCGTTCTACCCAGCTGAGGACTCGTGCCAAGACAGGATCCCGTTTTGTTTCTGTGGCGATGTCTCATGCAGTCAGCGGTGGTGAGGGAAAAGTTTCAATTTGGAGTGCAGTCAGGGTTGGAGCTGGATCGTCGATGGATTCAGGTAGCGGGGAATGACTCAAGGCGGCAGCGTGGGGAATGGCTTTCCCGGGCGGTGTCGCAGTTGATAATCGTATGCGGCTAGAAACTCTGACCAACGTGTCATTCTTGGTGATAAAATATGGGGAGTTGGTTTGTCTCCGCTAAAATGCCAAGCAATGGTTTGTGATCGGTGATTATAGCAAAAGGTCTGCCATATACATACTCATGGAAACGCTTAATGGCAGACACAATAGCGAAGCCTCTTTATCGAGTTGGCTATAGTTTCTTTCAGTCTTTGATAGGGTCCTTGCGAAAAACGCAATAGGTGCCTCATTGCCGTTTGGCAGGACGTGGCTTAAGATGGCTCCCACTCCAAACGGGAGGCGTCGCAGATGACAGTTAAAGGCAAAGTCTCATTATACTGCATTAATACAGCATCTGAGGTTAAGAGGTCTTTTACTTGTTGGAATGCTCATTCTTCCCGATGTCCCCAGACCCAGGAAGCCTTCTTGTCGAGTAGCCTGTGTAGGGGCTCAGCTACAGTCACCTTCTGGGGCAAGAAGATGTTATAAAAGTTAATGAGTCCCAGGAAGGCTTGGAGGTCTGTCTTATTCCTAGGTCTTGGGGCATTTTTGATTGCAGTTGGTTTTTTTCGGTGGGGTGGATTCCCTGTCTGTCAAGAAGGTATCCAAGGAACTCCACCCTCTCCGTACAAAGTTGACACTTGTCTTTTTTTACCTTCAGGCCAGCGTCTTTAAATTTTTGGAGAACCATTCTGAGTCATTTTTCTAATACTTCTCTAGTAGGGGCAGCTATTAAGACGTCATCAAAATAAGGCACGACCCCTTTTATGCCTTGTAATAGTCTCTCCATCAGACTTTGGAAAATGCCCAGTGCCACGCTTACTCCAATTGGAGTCTATTGCACTTAAAGGCACCTCTGTGTGTGACTATAGTCTGGGCTTCTGCCGTCTTCGCATCTACGGGTAGCTGTTGATACGCCTGAGCTAAGTCCAATTTTGCAAATATTTTCCGCCACCCAGGGAGTAAAGAAGGTGTTGAACCATAGGTACCGGGTAAGCGCTCTGCTGAAGCGCGTGATTTAGGGTGGCCGGTAATCCCCATAAATTCTTAACGATCCATCTGGCTTTATGGGTGTTATTATTGGGGTCTCCCATCGGGCGTGGTCAATCGGTTCCAACACACCCTGGGCTATCAATTTGTCCAGTTGCTCATCAATCTTTGGCTTGAGTGCAAAGGCCACCCGACGAGGCTTAAGGCGAATGGGAGCTACATCGGGGCTGAGGTTAAATGATATAGGGGTCCCCTTGTACTTGCCTACCTTCTCTGTGAAAACGTCCTGGAATTCCTGGATGAGGGCCTCTTCCCAGTCATCGCTTCCAGTTTGGTGGATGCCAGCTAGTTCAATTCCGAGTGGGGTGAACCACTGTAACCCCAGCAAACTGGGCCGGTCACGATCGGACGACGGTCAGAGGTAGCGATGTGGTGCGGTCCTTGAAGGATACTTGGACGTGGCTGGAGCCGACAACCGGAATTCTGTTTCCTTGGTAGTCAATCTTTGGCTTGAGTGCAAAGGGCACCTGGCGAGGCTTAACGCGAATGGGAGCTACATCGGGGCTGAGGTTAAATGATATAGGGGTCCCCTTGTACTTGCCTAGCTTCTCTGTGAAAACGTCCTGGAATTCCTGGACGAGGGCCTTTTCCCAGTCATCGCTTCTGGTTTGGTGGATGCCAGCTAGTTCAATTCGAGTGGGGCGAACCACTGTAACCCCAGCAAACTGGGCGGTCACGATCGATGACGGTCAGAGATAGCGATGTGGTGCGGTCCTTGAAGGATACTTGGACGTGGCTGGAGACGACAACCGGAATTCTGTTTCCTTGGTAGTCCTTTAGTATGATTTTTTGAGTGCTGAGGTCCTGACGGCAGATGGCAGGGATCAGCTGTTTGAGGGTTTTCAGGAAACCATCGATAGGGGCGACCCGAGTCGACTTCCATCACGCAAGGTCGATTCTCAATAGCGACCCTTACTCAGATCTTCCTTGCATCCAGGGATGAAGCGTGGCGATAGTGATGGTTTGGTGTGCCTCTTCTCGTCTCGTTGAAGTGGCAGGTGCTCGATTTCTGTAGTAGTGGTTGTTCCATTGGTGGTTCAGGCGGTCCCTATTTGCTGGTGGGTTGCCTGTAGCCTGGCGGAGATTATTCTCCCTCCTGATTGGACTGGACCCTCGCTTGCTTCTACAGACCTTTGCGATGTGGCCTCTCTTTCCACAGGAACGGCAGAGTGCGTCGAGGAATTTGCAGTCTGATCGCGGGTGGTTTGCCCGCAACCAGCGCATTGGCGCGGCAGTCTTTGGTTCTGTTGGTCGCGTTGGTCGCGTTCAGACCGAAGTTGGTTGACCTTCTCCTCCTCGCTGTCTGACGAGGATTCGAGGTCTTCATGATGGGCGGTAGTAGTGTGCCTCTCAGAGGAAGGCATACTGTCCCTAGCGAGTTGGTGGTGCGGTGCGTTCGTTCGGCGCATTCGAGCGGCTGACTTCCTGGTTGCTTCTGCTGCAGTAGCGTCGGCGATGACATCTGTGAGGCTGATGTCGCCTTTCGCCATGATCTTGCTCTGCGCAGTGTGGTCATCTAATCCCAGAACTATTCGGTCTCTCATGGCTTCCTCGAGGTTTGCAAAACCACAGAGGCCTCCCAGGTTCCGGAGGTCCGCGATGAAGTCCCCAATGCTCTCATTTTTCCGTTGGTCCCTCTGGTAAAACTCGTGTCTTCGGATAAGTGTTGGCACCGCTGGTGCATAATGGGCCCGGAGGATCGGCGCAAGGTTATCCCAATCCATTGTCTTCACCTCGCGGGTTTTGCAAGCGCCTTAGCCATTTAAAACGGCGGGCCCGCAATGGGTCAGGAATACCGCTCGTTTCTTGCCAGGCGTAGCATCTTTCAGATTGTTGGTCTCCAGGAACATCTGGAACCGGTCCATATCTGAGTCCCAGTCTTCGTTTGCGGGTCAAATGGAGCGGGTGGTATGGCGCCGCTGGTCATCCTGCCGTTTGTTGCTTGCGCTCTCAGCCACGTGCTCTGTAATGCTCGATGCATCCTTAGTCAGCTCTATTGTCTCCGCATCCCATACTCGTCGCCAGTGTTAAGTCCTGAGCATGGGCGCAAGGAACGGAGACGAGGCATCGAACTGTAAATTCAACTCTTTATTAGTGACTTCAGAACAGAGCAAAATACTTGGGCAGCAGCAGCTCTTTTATAGAGCTGGCTGCTGTCAAAACAACCAATGATTTGATTTTACCGCTCTAAGAGACGTCCAATCAGAGTCGACCCGCTGTCAGCCAATCAGATCAGCCAGAAACGACCAATCACGACTCGCTATTCGCGGGCCAATCAGAAGTGCAGGATTACGAGCCTGCTATTGAAGTAAAACTATTAGGGTTGTTAATGAACACGTTAGCTTAGTTCGTAACAGATGGCATGCCTTTTTGTGGGAAACCGGAATGAAGAAACAACAGTATTTTCATAGACACCTAATCAGAGACTCCCTGTTACAAAATTGGACTAAAATAAAAAAGAAACACTATATGAAGATACCAATTTGGTTATCTATGATGGATGCTATGATCCACCCAAATAATTTAGACTTAACTAAGATGATAAAATATAAAGATGTACTAGATGTAGAAGGAAATTTGAAATCGATGCAAGATCTACAAAAACAAGGGATACATATTGACTGGTGGGCATTTCTTCAGCTACAAAAAAGATACAAAAAAGATATTAAGGACTCCTTATAAGTTTTAAAGTTCCAATAGTCACATCTATAAATATATTCTGTTAAAAAGAAACAGGTCTGTTGATGTTAGCTCATGGGCACACATCTTCCCATTTTTCTGTCCAGAGAAATTCCCTCGCTTGACTAACATAAGTCCATCTTTCCATCACTAATTTCTCCTAAAAACAGGATCAGGGCAGCAATTCATTGCATTAAAGAGGAGGACACAACTGACATTCCCCCCTTCAACCCGGTCATTTTGAATGTCTTCGGTGGCTTTTCTTAAAAGTTTTAATTTGCCAGTATATTTGGAATTGACAGACATCTCTGGGTTTTACAGCTTGAGGTCCTATCACTAATTAAATGTCTCCTCTAGCTGAATACTCAGCAAGTGCTTTAATTGTCTCCTTATTAACATTCATATCACAGCTTCATGTTGTAGACCCGTAATAAAGTCAGCTTGCTTAGCTTCTACAGCTGCTTCTTATAGCTCTGGAGTTCAGATCCATGCTGTAGCTTTAGCTTAATTGACGTTCATTTTCTGCTCATTAGTACAAGTGAATATACATTGCTTTTCACCCTACAGAGTTTTATCACTGCTTTTTTACAACTAGCAGCACAGCGAGGAAATATAGGTAATTTCACTTTAATTTTAAAGTGAAGAGGGAAAACTATTTTGGAAAGTGTAATTGGAATGAAAAAACTATTTTGGAGGATTTGCTGATAATGAAACTCCAGAAGCATTGAATATTTGGACATGTTATCATTCTAGAAGACAATTGATCCTCTCTTTATCATTGCGTTGCTATCCCCAGATTGGAAGACTTCTCTTCAACCCATTTCACACAGGGAAAATATTTTCACCATGCAGATAGATGTGTGAGATGCATCCTTTCCAACAGAACATGTAACTTCGTTTATAAATGGTACTTATCTTTCTGGACTTGTCTTTCACTTTTAAATCCCATTTTTAATGGATTTCCTTGTTCTCACAAATATATGCTTGGTTTAATATATTGATTTTTGTCCCCCCACTCTCTTGCCTCACAGGCTGGCTCTTGTGAAGAAGATCTGGAGGTGGGATTGGTATGCGGATTGAATTCAACAAAATAACTATTGAATAGCAAATTCCCAGGTTCAAACTCACTTCAACACCAGATTATAAACTCAGGACATTCAAAAATCTTCATGGTCAAAAGATGGATACTGACCTAGAGAGTCACTATGTTTAGGTCTAAGATAAGTGATTCGGCTCACTCTTTATAGTACCATAGCATCCTAGGTAAAATCATGATAGATATTTGTCCTGGATTTCCTTTCTAAGCATTTCCCAGAGTCACCATTGAGAGATAGGTAGCCATGTTAATAATTTAAGCAAATTGAATGAAATATTCTTACTTTAATCTGGCAAACTGCCATGAGTCCTTTCAACGTACAAAAATAAATTTAGAAATAAATGTAAACTTGGCCTTGCTGTCTGCTTTTACCTTGGACAGGATTTACCACCTGCTATGTCTCAGATTCAAGCTTCTTGTTCCTACATCTCACAGTTCCTGTCGCTATCCATAAAAATGGCACCATGGCCAGTTATAGGTCAGATATATGTGCCTTGAGTAATAAACAAGATGTAAGGGCAATGTTTTATACAGCCTTTCTTGGCATAGATGCTAACAACATTTCTGAGAATAACAATGTTTCCCAGTACTCCATTCTTATAACAGAAACTATCAAAAGTTAAGATTACAAGAAATAGTGATTAAAGTATAACCACTACAATGCAATCGCTCTTCCCATGGAGTTGGTTTTAAATACAACTGCATTGTATATTGTTGGGGTTTGAATTCATTTCGAACACAACCTTTTATACAACCACTCAGAAAAAAGTTTCATTGAATTCCTAAGGACATGCTCTCCAGAAAACTAGTTTAGAATTGTAGTGCTTAATAACTGGTAAGCTTGCATCCCACACAGGGCACATCATTACACCGTAGTTGTGGTCTGGAAAACTATGAGGCATTAAAGCTGCATGCAGTGTCTCTGTCACGCCCTTGCTAACAGCATCTTCATTATCTCCACTATTCATGTCTTGCGCAACATGGACTATAAAAGTGCTTCTCTCGCAATGGCTTGAACGTAAGTTGGATCTCTGCATGGGTGAGAATCTTGAAAATTGCTGCTATGTAGATCAGGAATCCCCAAGCACTTCAGTTCATTAACTCCTTTAGTTGTTCATTAGGGTGTTGATGATCGGCTCTTAAGTCACTGATTGTTGTTTCCTTGTACCCTAAATACCTGTTAAGCTGGTGGTAAATCAGCACTCCTGTTGTTTGACAATAAAGTAAATTTTCATATGGTAAACGTTTGGAAATTTCAGATTGTTCATCGACCACCAAACATTTACCATATGAAAATTTACTTCATTGTCAAACAACAGGAGTGCTGATTTACCAGCAGCTTATCAGGCATCCCGTCCCCCTACCAAAAACCAATACAAAAAAAAAACCCCCCCCCAAAAAAAACCAAAAAAACCAACAACCACAAAAAAAAAAAAAAAAACCCCCCAAAAACCCCCCCCCCCCCCCCCCCCCAATTTAAAAAAAAAAAAAAAAAAAAACCCCCCCCCCCCCCCCCCCCCAACCCCCCATCAAAAAAAAACCCCCCAAAACCCCCCCCCCCCCAACCCCCCCCCCCCCCCCCCCCCCCCCCCCAAAAAAAAACAACAAAAAAAACCCCCCCCCCCCCCAACCACCAAAAAACCCCAACCCCCCCCCCCCACCCCCCCCCCCCCCCCCCCCCCCCAAAACCCCCCCCCCCCCCCCCCCCCCACCCCCCCCCCCCCCCCCCCCCCCCCACCCCCCCACCCCCCCCCCCCCCCCCCCCCCCCACCCCCCCCCCCCCCCCCCCCCAACCACCCCCCCCCCACCCCCCCCCCCCCCCAACACCCCCCCCCCCCCACCCAAACCCAAAACCCCCCCCCCCCCCCCCCCCCCCCCCCCCCCCCCCCCCCCCCCCCCCCCCCCCCCCCCCCCCCCCCCCCCCCCCCCCCCCCCCCCCCCCCCCCCCCCCCCCCCCCCCCCCCCCCCCCCCCCCCCCCCCTATTTAGGGTACAAGGAAACAACAATGACTTAAGAGCCAATCATCAATACCCTAATGCAGGGGTCCCCAACCACCGGTCCATGGACCGGTACCGTCCGTGGAACAAGTCCTACCGGGCGCTGGTTTGCTAGGCGCCGCCATCTTTTTGATGAAAAAGTGCTTCCGGTGAGCTTTTCTGGGTAGAAAGCTCACCGGAAGCACTTTTTCATCAAAAAGATGGCGGCGCCCAGCTAATGCCGGTACCGGGCCGCGCCATAAAAAAGGTTGGGGATACCAGGCCGCGGCATAAGAAAGGTTGGGGATCACTGCCCTAATGAACAACTAAAAACTACATAAAACCAGGCACCATATAAATACAATATCTGGAACAACCCAGTGCACATTGTGGAGATTATAAAGATTTAGCTGGTGACTGACTCAGATGGAATTCTGCTACATGATAATAATATAATTATTTTCATGTAGCAGTACTACTTTAATAGTACTGTGGACAATTATAATTATAGCAACAACAACATTGATCTTTTGGATAGTCCCTTTGACCCTTGAGGGTTGATATTGATCACTTTATGGAACTCTGGAATAGAGGTTTCTAGGCACATTCAATAGGGGACACTAGGGAATGCTGGTGGCAGGATTAGTGTTCAAGGCTCTAACACTTTTATACATAGTCATGTAATCATGCATCCTGGTTAAATGAAGTAAAGGTGACATTAGTCTTATTTTTTATTAAGTGATCTTTCATGCACTTCTAAACATTGTTCGAAAGTACTGCACATTATTTATTTTTCTCAAACTCCTGCCCTACCCAAAACAACAAAAAAATGGAATAAATCGGATAACAGTCAACTTTGTGTTCTTTTTGTGTAAAAGAAACACTGAAAAATAAGCATAAAACCTTGCAACCATCTGCCACATTCTGACTATAAGTTACCTATTACCCTCCAGCTATAATCATTTATGCAGCTTTCAGCTGAAGAGTCTGGCCAGGAAGGTTTAAACTTAAGCAAGGTGCTTTCTGTAAATTCTTTTAGGCTTTTAAAGCAAATGTTTATATTTGCAGAGTGCCTTTAGGACTGAGAAATAAAGCATTGCATATTATTAATGTATTCCCAAAGTAACATTACATTATCTATTGTTCTGTTTTCTACAGAAAGTAGAAAACCTTGAGCAAATTAAGTAAAATGATTAAAGCTGGGTTATCTTTGGTCTTCAGGAAAATTCACTTTTGGCAACAGAAGTTTGACAGGATAGCCCAGTAGCTTGTAACCCAAACCAAATAGTATTCTCTGCCAGCACATGTCTCTTGGATCAGTCAGTAATAACTTATGGTCAGCCCATTAAAGTGACAAGAGAACTAGGCTTTCCAATGAAGGTGATCTCAAAACCTCTTGGCACTCTGCAATCTGCTTATCCTACACCGAAAGACACACTCCAAACTGTGCATTGTGGAAACCCAAATCTTGCAGTCATAATAAACTATAGAAATCCAGGATAATATCCAGATATGTGCAAATGTACGCAAAGGGTAAATTTTTCACTGCCAACACCAGATCACACAACTATAAATCAGAGAGGTTAATTCCAGAGAGATCTAGGCATGTAATCTGTATAATTATACAACAATTCTTCCCCACAAAGGTCTTGACTATACAACAATAATTTGAAATTCTATGGGATAAATTTGTGATTGTTATACCATTATGGATGCACGCTGGCAATCAGCTGGAAATATCCTGAGAGAAGGGGAGAGGAGTGTGTCTTCTACATGTTGCCTTTTAGGGTGCAATATACAATGGATTATCACCAGTTTATTTTATTATTTTATTAATGTTTGAGATGCGCTGAAGATGTACAGCTTCAGACAATATGGATTAATTGTGTGTGGACTACAAATTACAAAGGCCAATGAAAGGAATTTAAAAAGCTATTCTCTATCAATACCCCATAACTTGATTATTAGTAAAAATCACCCAAATTCTTTTCAAATGTGTTCCAATGCAATCCCAAACATTCAAATGGAGATTTGGGGACTGAAAAAATCCTTCAAAAAGAAAGGGAGAAAAATAGGGTATGGATTTCTTTAAGCATCTCAAACATGGGAATTCCTAGTTATTGAAGTCAGCAACCCTCCATAACAAGATACATGATGGACAACCCTCCCTAACAAGACACACGAGGAGTACAATATCCATAATCTCAATTCAGCAGCCAAAAATGCTTGCAGAACCAATAAAGAGTGAGTGTGTGCATTCTCTAAGGATACCACTCCTTTATGATATGTCCCTTCATCTTTGAAGGTTGAGTATGCCATTGGACTAAACCAAGAAACAGCAGCCTGTATCCTTTCAGTTGTCAGACTCCAACACTAATCAGCCCCATCCAGGTAGATTCATCACTGAGCATGCCCAGTAAGAACAACAGAGTGGGAAACAGGAAACAAAGGGTGGAAGAATAACAAAGCAATCTAAAAACAGGTTTATTCCTTATTCTAGTGCCTCACTGCAGACTCTACTTTTTTATGTTCTTCACTGCCTGGTTTCTTCCAAAGCAGTAGTTCTGCTAATTACAGTCCTAATACTGTAGCTTAGGACAAGACCATTTTTAATTTAGTTTTTTAATGAAGGGATTTACATTGTTAGATTGCTCTTTCTGCATACCATCTCTGCTATGGCAACCGTAATGAGAAGTTTTTGACACTTCAAGAAGGAGGAACAAAATACAGAGGCAAACAGAGACCATTCCCAGTGGAGTCTGGGTATCAGGAGCAGGAAAGAACACAAGGAATGTGAGGGGGGGGGGAATGAAAGGCAATGGAAAGCACACCTCACTTGCACTCTTATTGGACCAATCTGTGTATAAATCACATTGAGCTCACAGAATTTACTTTTTAGTACATATGTACAGTAATCCAAGATACTAGTACATATAAGTTCATGAAATTAACTTTAGCAACTCAGTTTAAGATTGAGTGGTTGTCCTAAAATATGCTACTCTGGGTTCATTTTAAACTTGGTTAGTCTTTCCATGACTTAGTGAGTTTATCAATCTTGTTAGTTTGCTTTTCTACATATTTTGCAACTCCAGAAATTAACTCAGTAAGTATGCCAAGAATGCTGTATCAATGCAACCAGATTCACGTTTTGGAGAAGTGGTGACTAAAATGTGTGTGCGTACGTGTGTGTGTTTAAACACATGGTTTGAAACTATTTCTCTTCCATTTCAAGCAAAGTACAACAAAAAATATGCTTTCCTGTCTTTGTAACTTTCTTCTGTATCTTTTAACACTGTCTACCTAGAATAAGGCCAAAATATTTATTGGACCAAGTCAGCTATTTAAACCATTTGTCTAGTTTTTATTTTGGTTCAATCTACTTTTTCTTAGTGACCCAATTTTCTGTGTGCTGTTGTCATCGTGCCACATGGAACTGAATACAGTCTTAGTCCTGGAATGACCCGAAATAATAAAAGAACCAAACCTAAATTACTGGCCCAGCTGTTAAATGAATCACAACTGTTGTTAAGTTAGTAACATGATTGTTAACTGAATCTGGCTTCTCTACTGACTTTGCTTGTCGGAAGGTGGCAAAAGGTGATCACATGACCCCAGGATACTTAGCAACCATCATAAATATGAGTCAGTTGCTAAGTATCCAAATTTTGCTCATATGATTATGGGGATGCTGCAAAGGTTGTAACTGTGAAAAGCAATCATTTTTTTTCCAGTGCTGTTGTAACTTCACACAGTCATGAAATGAACTGTTGTAGGTCGAGGATTTCCTGCATACACATTTATGTTTTTAAATGGCATAATAAATTAATAAATTAGGATTAATTCAAAATAACAATATCTACAGGGCTTTTTCTTCCTCAGACTATGTACAATCTTTTTATAAGATCTTAATTTATCTCGGGAGGGGGTGTTGTTTGTTTGTTTGTTTGCAGTTCCCATCTTTATATTCCTACTGGAACAGGGAAATAAAATGAAACAATTCTTATGATTGAAGGTCAACACTAATAGCTGTGTCTACATAGTTATTTGTTTTTGGGGAGAAAGGTTGTAGTATCATTCCAAAAATTGATGGGGACTAATTCAGAAACAAGAAATCAATTTCTGTGTCATAAAAACTTGAAGACAACAACTGTTGGTAACAAATCGTTGAACACAAATTATGAAACACAAAGGCAAAAACACATTTAAAAAGTAAGTTTAAAAGAAGTCTGCTGGCTCTCTTCCTAAAATTCAAATTCTGGCAGAGTTAATATTTGCTGGAACTAACAAAGGTATTGTAGACAATACAAAAATATGAGGGTTTTTGGTTTTTTGACAAGGGCATGATTCAAGCAAATCGCAAAAGGTTGCAAATACTTGAAAAATGCCTGCTTTGGCGCTTCCTATAGCCTCTTTCCCCAGCAATTCACATGACAGGAAAAGCAACAGAGGCAAGATCAGACTGTACCAGGGGTAGATTCCTACTAGTGATGAGGCTAGGACTACAACTCCCAACATTCCTGGTGAAGAAAATACCATCAGGAATGCCAGAATGATTACAACTTCCAGGCCTTGGTTGGTATGGTCTCGCTATGATTTGTACCACCATTTCTCTTGCCTTCTTGGGACAGGAGGAAAGTTATTTGCCTCTTTCACAGAAAAGGAAATGGACAACATAGCAACAAAGATAGCACAAGTTGCCACGGAATTGAGTTCAGCAGACACTTGGCACAGAGCCAACTTTGTCTGCGCTTTGAAACCATGTATGATTGAACCTAGTAAGTACTTGGGTGGAAGTTATCTAAGAAATTCTTGGGTTATAGACCAAATGAGTGTTTCTCAACCTTAGCAACTTTATGGTGTGTGGTCTTCAACTCCCAGAATCCCCCAGCCAGCATGCTGGCTGAGAAACTCTGGCAGTTGAAGTCTACACAACATAAAATTGCCAAGGTTGAGATACACTGAGCTAAACTATGAAGAGAGAACACAATGACAAGCTACTTCTGTGTTGCTGCCAATAAAACTATATAAATTCATAAATCAATAAAATCACCAGGAGTCAGGCTCAATTTGTCAGCAACTTTACCTTGTTAAACCATGGCAGCAGCATTTGAAGGAGGCAAATAGGCATGCTTCCAGAATCCAGAGATCTGGCAGCTGTTTAAACCAGATGTTTGCAGTCCAATTCAGTCTCATGCAACACCTTTGCTTTTAACAGATTTAATAGCCGCTAGAAAAACCAGAATCACATTATGTGTTGGAATTGAAAACTCTTGTGCAGCCAGATAAAGTCCACAAAGTGTGAATTTTTTGAAAATATATGCATCCTTGCATGTTGTGTAACTTGAAAGGAAATCTTCAGGAAACGGAATAACAGAATAACAGAGTTGGAAGGGACCTTGGAGGTCTTCTAGTCCAACCCCCAGCTCAAGCAGGAAACCCAGACAAATGGTTGACGAATTGCTTCTTAAAACTTCCAGTGTTGGAACATTCGCAATTTCTGTAGGCAAGTCATTCCACTGATTAATTGTTCTAACTGTCAGGAAATCTCTCCTTAATTCTAGATTGATTCTCTCCTTGATTAGTTTCCATCCATTGCTTCTTGTCTTGCCATTAGGTGCTCTGGAGAATAGATTGGCCATCTCTTTTTTACAGCAACCCCTTAGATATTGGAACATTGTTATCATGTCACTTCTAATCAGGGATGGGATGCTGCCAGTATAGCAACAGTTCAGTGATCGCACACTTCTTTTATTGATTAGGATTCCCTTTTTAATAGCAGAGGGAACTTGCACGATTGGATTAAATAACTTTTTTTTATAGCTGAAAGACACACTTTTGATGGGAGGAACCATGATATAAAAGTAAGAAAATGAGGCATGAAAATGAACAAAGCCAGAAAATAAATAACCCATAACTGTTACAGTCAAAATAAAAATTACACAGAAATATTTTAAATTTATCCCCAAGAGTTTAGATATTCAGTAACTTTATCTCTGTGATCCATTAAATTGGACTCTTGTGATATGACTCAGCCCATTCTAGTTCCATGCCTGTTCAAATGGAATTTTTATTTTTTACATGAGGTTTATTTACATCTAAATGTCCCCAATGCCTAACAAATCTAGAATCTTCCAGTGCCTCAATCTCATCCATACTTGTTTGACTTGTCCGACATATTTCTTGGATGTGTTGGCTTTCCATTTTCTAACCAGCAATATTTTGTCCTGCAACTACATTTGTGTGTGTATGTGTGTGTGTGTGTGTGTGTGTATGTGTAATTTTTAGTAAAAATTTAATTCCAATGTTAAAAACTAATACAAACTAAATTTAGACAAAGAGAAAAAAATGGAAAGGAAGAATAAAAAGTGCAGGAACAAAAAATAGAAAAATATAATACAAATAAAAGAAATATATAAAGAAATTATTTTCCACCTTCATCACAATATGTAAAAGAAATTTAACAACTCTTTAGCCTCTATAAAATTAAACAGACATCTCTTCATCCCATATTCCACCCTTAACTATAAGCAAATCCATAAAATACCAACTTTTTACTGTTGGGGTCAACAAAAAGTCCATAAAGAGTTGCCAAAAATTTGCAAAAAATTGTCTCATTTTATCCTTGATCAAGCACATCTTTATATGCCTTCCTTTTACTTCTAACAGTCTTAATCTTTAATTCAATCAAGTATTGTCACATAATTTAATTTCTCTTCAATTCTTCTTTACACCATTAGAAGAAACCTTTGAATTAAGCTGTTATTTCTTAACTATATTATTCCCATTTTCCTATAGGCTCAACTTTATAAAAATATTGAAGAGCTTCAAAAGATGAGATCTACTTTAGAGGTGTGCCCAATGGAGTCTTGAGAGAATTTACTCAACTGCCAAAAAATTATTGTGATTATTTGTAGATCGTCCTAAATCACCACAAGAAACAAAATGTTCCAAAACTTGCGTGCAAAGAATGCATCTTAAAGTGTTCCCAATGATGCAAACTGATTAGTCCAGACCACAATGCCAGACTATTTATGTGTCCCTTAACTCTTTTCAGGCTCAATACACAGTGAATCACCAGTGGTAGAGATATAAAAGCACTCTTTCCTGCATAAATTATCCTTGCCATAAAGATTTCTCTAAAGTACTTTGAAACTATAGACCAATCAGCCTAACATCAATACCTGAGAAAATACTGGAAAAGATAATAAATAAAAAAAACAAATCTGCCAACATCTAGAAACAAGTAAAGTAATAACTAGCAGTCAGCATGGGTTTGTTAAAAACAGATCATGCCAAACCAATCTAATTTCATTCTTCAACACAGTGACTAAATTAGTAGACTAGCAAAATACTGTGGACATAATATATTTAGATTTCAGCAAGGCATTCGACAAAGTAGACCACAACTTCTTAGTAAACTTACTTCTTAGTAAACTAGAAAAAAGTGGAATAGATAGCACCAACACTAGATGGACTCATAACTAGCTGGCAAACTGTACTCAATGAGTAGTCCTTAATGGGTCTAAGTCTACATGGAGGGAAGTAAGCAGTGGGGTGCCACAGGGTTCCATCTTAGGCTCAGTACTCTTCAATATCTTCATTAACAACTTAGATGAGGGAATAGAAGGGGAACTTACCAAATTTGCAGATGATACTAAGCTGGCAGGAATAGCTAACACCCAAGAAGATAGGCTCAAGATCCAGATGGATCTTGACAGACTAGAACACTGGGCCATATCTAACAAAATGAAATTCAACGTAGAGAAAAATAAAGTCCTACACTTAGGCAAGAAAAACCAAAAGTACACATATAGACTAGGTGAAACCAGGCTCAATAGCAGTAATTGTGAGAAGGATCTTGGAGTCTTAGTGGACAACCAGCTAAATATGAGCCAGCAGTGTGCAGCACGGGCCAAAAAAGCTAATGTAATCCTAAATTGTATTAACAGAGGGATACAATCAAGATCAAGGGAAGTACTAATGCCACTCTATAAAGCCTTAGTAAGACCACACCTAGAGTACTGCATCCAGTTTTGTTCACCACATTATAAAAAAGATGTTAAGACTCTAGAAAAATTACAGAGAAGAGCAACCAGGATGATTAGGAGACTGGAGGCTAAACATACAACGAACGGTTGCAGGAACTGGGCTTGG
Organism: Notechis scutatus; assembly: GCF_049901735.1. Taxonomy (NCBI): domain Eukaryota; kingdom Metazoa; phylum Chordata; class Lepidosauria; order Squamata; family Elapidae; genus Notechis; species Notechis scutatus. The sequence goes on along the minus strand of NC_142010.1, from coordinate 77,881,349 downwards.
CTAGTCTAGTAAAGAGAAGGACCAGGGGAGACATGATAGCGGTCTTCCAATATTTGAGGGCCTGCCACAGGGAGGAAGGGGTCAAGCTATTTTCTAAAGCACCTGTAGGCCAGACAAGGAATAATGGATGAAAACTGAACAAGGAGAGATTTAACCTGGAAATAAGGAGAAACTTTCTGACAGTGAGAACAATCAACCAATGGAACAGTTTGCCCTCGGAAGTTGTGGAAGTGTCATCACTTGAGACTTTGAAGGAGAGATTAGACTGCCATTTGTCAGAAATGGTGTAGAGTCTCCTGCTTGGGCGGGGGTTGGACTAGATGACCTACAAGGTCCCTTCCAACTCTGATTATCTGTTATCTGTTATCTGCTCTTTTTCGGAAAAACTAAGATACACAGTATGCCATATTTTTAAATAATGAGTTTGTTTCATTTTCCATGTACAAATCCATGGCAAATACCCAAAACGGATACAGCATTACAAATTTCAAGCTTGAAATATTAGGTCACCCAATTATATATCTTCTATCATGCAAAACTCAGGCTTGGTTCCAGAGCAATCCAGACATCTCATGCAGGAATAACGTAGAAAAGCACATGTGCACTAATGTTCATATGGCACTCAAATTAGTATAAATTATGACTTGCTGTTAGTCTGATAAAAGTTTTATAGTGCTTGAAACTATAATGTAAACAAATGCCATTTTAAAACTCCATTCATATGATGCTCACCGTTACATCCAGCTTCCTATGTATTGTATTTAGAGATTGGGAAAGCAGCCAGAAAAACTATAGATGCAATAGAACCAGAAGAACCATCATTGTTTTTCATCTTACCTGTTTGTGAAAAAGTACAATACTGGATTAGCTTCACAGCATCATGATTGGCCAACAATATAAAAACTGAGAATCTATATCAGGGATGTCAAACTGGATTCCTTGGAAGGCCAGATCAGCGTTGCAGTTGTTCTCCAAAGGCCAGCCATAGGGGGAAAGAGATGGGATGGGTGCCCTCCTGCAGTTCCCTGCTGGCCAAAATGGGGCATGGGGGGGCATGGGTAGCCCCTGTGTAGCCCATTTTCGGCCTGGACAGTCTCCTGCAGCATCCTGCTGGGCAAAATGGGACACGGCCCCCCCCCCCCCCCCCCCCCCCCCCCTTTTTAAAAAAAAAACCAAACCCCCGCCCCCCCCTTTTTTTTTTTTTTTTTTTTTTTTTTTTTTTTTTTTTTAATTAAAAAAAAAAAAAAATAAAAAAAAAAAAAAAAAAAAAAAAAAAAAAAAAAAAAAAAAAAAAAAAAAAAAAAAAAAAAAAAAAAAAAAAAAAAGGAACAAAGATATTTAATATATTTATTCCCCCCCCCCCTGTTGGGCAAAATGGGGCGAGGTCAATAGTAGACCTCATGGCCCAATTTTTGGTTTAAGGGAAGGCTCCATGGGCCGGTCCTTTGCTATTTCCAGACTGGCCCCACGGGTCGGATCTAAGCACCCCACAGGCCAGATTTGGCCCACGGGCCTTGAGTTTGACACCCCTGACCTAAATCTACAGCATTAGAAATATCGGTAGCTATCTGCTTAAGAGGATGAACTCTCCTACTAATGAGGGAGAGCAAAAATAATGGGGAACCAGTTTCATCTATTAATTGAGGCATAGAATTAAGAGGTAGTAGGAATCCAAGACTTAATTAAGCAAAAAATATAGATATAGCACTGAGAGTTTGAAACAGGAAGACTCGGAAAATCAGATACTGGTTCAGCAGCTGTGCTCTCTGCGATCAGAGCCATTTGCGTTCTTTCACTATGCCCTATTTGTCTATGCGCAAGAACTTTTAGTAACTCCAATACTCTCTCATGCCCAATGCATGTGTGGAACATGCAACTTCTGCTTACATTTCAGAACTACAACTCTTCCCTGACCCCCACCCCCACCCCACCCCAGCCCCAACCATTATGAGAGATGAACAAATCTGAAAACCCACAGCTTCCATGCAGTCCTGGGGAAATTGAGTCTTTATCTACACTACAGCATTAAGAAATAAAGATACCCTTCCCACTTTTCTTAACATAGTTTGTTCCTCTGCCTTAGCCTTCCCAGTGTAGTTGCTGTAAAGCATCAAAAACTTTATGCTTAGTATAGAGACAATATTCTGGGAAACAAGAATAAAATAAAGAATAAAATAACCCAGAGCAGTGTCATGTTGTTACAAAAGGATTACTGCCTAAGTATGTCTGTTTCCTTAAGTCTAATCTCCAGGATACATATTTTAAATAGTTTTAAGTAGTTATTGCCATTTTTCAACGAGTTAGCATGTTTGAAAGTTGAAAAAAAACACGTGTTAATGAATGAGCACTGCTAAATATGAACTAAATCTATCTAGCTTTGCCCAAAAACAGAGTAAATATTACATTATGAATTTGACCAGATAAATCAAGAAAATTTTACAATCTTTGAGGAAGATATGTTAAGGGAAAACAAGAAATGAACCAAAATATGTTTCACAAAGCCTGCTCCTTGGTATCAGTTTTCACACTACAGCTTTAAAAAGTTTATCGCGTTTGACTGTTTAAAACATTTGTCTTCCAGAGATCCCAAGAAATTTTCCATAGATAAGAAAAGGGTTGTCCAAGTAAGCGCATGTTCGTTCATTATAGAACAGTTGTTAAGATTTGTTTTTCTGCTTGCTATGAGATGATTCCGATGGAAGCTTCAGAACACAACAAATACCAATAGCCTGGGTATGCAGTGCATGAGATTTCCCATTTCCTACAAATTCACTTTTTAAAAGGTGAACAAATTTTCACTTTTTACATTCTGCTCAATACGGTGGTCCTCCACTTACAACCATTCATTTAGTGACCATTCATTGTTACAACAGCACTGAAAAAAATGACTCATGACCGTTTTTCGCACTTACGACCACTGCAGCATTCCCTTGGTCATGTGATCAAAATTCAGATGCTCAGCAACGGGTTCATTTTTATGACGGTTGCAGTGTCCTGAAGTCATGTGATCACCTTTTGCAACCTTCTGACAAGCAAAGTCAATGGGGAAACCAGATCCACTTAACAACCTGGTTACTAACTTCACATCTGCAGTGATTCACTTAACAACTATGGTAAGAAAAGTTGTAAAATTGGGCAAAATCCACTTAACATATGTCTTGCTTCGCAACAGAAATTTTGGGCTCAATTGTGGTGGTAAGTTGAGGACTACCTGTATGCCGGTTTGTTTCTGATTTCTAGAATTACGTGCACAGCTGGAATCACATTTAGGGTTGTGCAAAACGTTGGATTCAGTTTGGAAAAGATGCTTCCAAATGCAATGGGAGCTGAAAGACTGCAGTGGTCTGCAAATTTTAAAGAAGGCCATCACCTTCTCAGGTTATACAGCTGCAAACAAAGCTTATTTAGCAAATCTCATCAAGTGCTAGATCTGCACTCCTACATATGCCCAAACATCTCTTACAAATTATATCCAAGGCCCTGCACAGTCTTAATGCTATTGTCTTTCTCCATGGATCTCCTAATGGAAATTAAATATAGTCATATTAAGTTAGATTGTAGTTGCCTTGCGACAGGCAACCTGCATTTTATCTATACATTTATTTACTGGCCCCGCAGGCCCAATTGGCAAAAGAAAGTTCAGGATTGGTCTATATAGGTTGGATACATGCAGAAGAGGCTCAGGGAGGGTGAAAAACAGGCCTCCCGGAGGCTCCAGAAGACCAGAAACAGGCCCATTTCCTGCCTCCAGAGGGCCTCCAGAGCCCAGGGTGGCCATTTTTGCCCTCCTGGAGGCTGGAAGAAAGCCTCCAGAGCCCGTCCCCCCTGTCATGGTTCAGGAGACCGATTAGGCCATGACCACCATAACCACGCCCACCCAGCAACAAATTGCTAAAATTTTTGAAGCCCACCCCTGGATTTTTATCTGTAAAAATCAGTGTGTAAGCCACATGGGGCCATTTTGAAAACTGAAGAAATACAAAACTGTAATAAACAGACAACATCTTATGATTTCTCATGCCAGATCTCATAAAATCCACTATACGTTCTGGTGATTCTGCAGTGCACTTGGTCACTGGGTGAAATTGGGCAATGCCATTTGGTATCGGAAAGTTGCTTATCTCTGAGCTATTTGTCTTTTACCCCATCTGACTAATGTATTGGCTTCTGATAAAAGAAAGCCTCTTGTTTTAATTTAATGCAGAATGTGCAACAGTTTACATGATCTAATTTCAATACCGAGAAACTGAACTTGAATTAAGCAGACCAGATATATCTGCAATTTGAAGATGTTGTTTTTAAAATGTTTCACTAAAATCACATTTATCATCTAGAAAGGGTAAGTTTCAAAGAGTTGTATGCATTTGTTGGTAATAATTCTAAAAATTAAAAAAAAATAGTTCTGGCTCATCCAGAGTTGTTTTTACAAAATACATACACACACATACACGATGTGAATATTGATTGAAATTCCTGACATTTCCCATGGTGATAGTTCCAAATGACAACATTTCCAAGCACTCTTTTATGAAATATTTTGACATTTCAACTTTCTATTCAAAGAAGGGGGAAAGAATATTGCCAAATGTCAAATTCTTGCAGAATAATATCATTATGTGCCCCCTCCTCTTCTTTTGACTTTTATTTTCTGGATCAATTTCAAAACTAATTAAAAGTACCATCTTTATTACAACAGCCTCTACTCTTAAAGTATTTTAGCCTTACCACAGCAGTAACTCACAATGAAATATACTTTTGGATTAGGTATAACATAAAGAATACATAATTCTGTTTTTAATGTTACTCTGTTATCTTTTCCAAAATATTCTATAATACAAAGAGCAAATTATCTATGTTGATTCTGAACTCCACTGAGATCAAAGAGATTTATGAGTAAATGTGAATGGTCTCCCCAAATCTGCGAGAAAGGTTTATAAATAAGTGAAATAAATATTGACATATGTTTTAGTTACAGCAGACCTTACCTACAGAGAATAGAAAATAAAAATAGAGAAATAGAGTCTGGCTAGAGCATAAAGGTTTAATTTAAGAATGGATTAGCTTGCAGTGCCTTCAGGAAATTTCCTGTTCATTCCAGGAGAATGAATACATATATGAACTGTTCCCAAACTGCCCGCATTTGTCTACATTTGTTACTAAGGCTGGGAATTACCTTCCACAGAAAGAAAAGCAGAATCAAAAATGGAAGAGATGTTCTGCAAGATTAAAGCCATGCAACAGAGAGAACAAGCCAAAAATATCATGCCAAAAAGCCCCAAGGTGTGTTACAAAAATGAAAACCCAATGAAAGTGGCTTTATGTACAAAATTATAGAAGATGGAACACGTATAGACTAATATATTTTCTTTTCATAACATTAATATAATATAATAACAATAAGAGAGTGCACTGGAGTTCATATGCCTAAAAGAATAAATAGCTGTTTCTTTCAAATGGGGGAATAGATACAACGCCATAGGGAATGGGACCCAACAAAACAGCAGTACCATTTAGACTTATATACCACTTCACAGTGCTTTACAGCACTTTCTGGGTGGTTTATAATGTCAGCATATTGCCGCCAAAAATCTGGGTCCTCATTTTACCAGCCTTGGAAGGATGGAAGGCTAAGTCAATCTTGAGCCCCATCAAGATTGAACTCCAGGCTATAGACAGAGTGAGCCTGCAATATTGCACTTTTAACTACTGTACCACAAAGGGGCGATTTCATGTGCTGTTTTGTAGGGATAGTGACAGGGATCTTTAAAAGGTCAGCCTAAATGACAACATGGCTTTAAAGATGCCTCTGTCCTGCAGCTGTCAAAATCTCTCTTTGGAAAGGGAGAGAGGCCTAAGTGGTTGGCAATGTTTGTGGACATCTTGTATGCAGTAGGAATGTCTGAGAACAACATGGCTTACATAGAGCAGGCAGAAATTATGAATAGAGAGGAAGAAGAAAGAGAGGGATGTGTTTATTCTGCTTTGTTATACATGGTATGAATGTGTGTTTTTTGTACACAATTTCTGTTAGTTTAAGAGTTCACAGAGTAAGGAGAAAGGTAAAACCCCTATTTTCACTTTAGTTTATTTACTTTATTGTCACTGCACCTCGTACAATGTAATTAAATGCCATCTTCAGTCTACATTATAACTATAAAAATAAAACAACACATGTCCTTCACATTCTATACAATTGAATTGAAAACCCAATGTTGCATTAATATTGCACTATACAGTATAATTCAATATAGTTACTGCCCTGGTATAGAAGCTGTTTTTCAGCCTATTTGTCCTTGTTTTTATTATTCTGTACTGTCTGCCAGATGGTAATAGTTAAAAAAAAAGGGGGGGGGGTGCCCAGGATGAGATTGATCTTTAAGAATGTTTTGAACTTTCTTAGGGCAGTGGGAGCTATAAAGCTCTTCCAAAGAGGGGAGAGGGCAACCAATGATCTTCTGGGCAATGACATTAACCCTCTGGAGTGCTTTCCTATCTGCTACTGTGCAATTGGCAACTGTGCCAGCAAAAGGAAAAAAAGAATCTCTCTCTCCACCACCCAGATCATCCATTCTGGAGTTACCCAGAAGATACTAATGGACTACCAGTGACCTATGAATTTAAAAAGAATATATGTATAAAGGAGTACGGGATGTGCAATCAGTATTTCTTATACTTAACTGTTATGTCTCACCTGTACAAAGGAGGTGAGAAGTCCAAACTTCCACTGAATACAAACAGGCAAGCAAATCCAGCAATTATAGAATTAACTCCTTTGAGCTGATAATGTTCTTGGCAGTCTCACACACACTGTTTGCCAAGTCCGACCAGATAAGAGGAATATAAATCACACAAGCTGCCACAACACAGAATACACACCGAAACTTCTCTGAATAAGCAACACGTTGTCCCGAACGAAGCTCCCAGAGCAAACACGCCCACTTTTATTCCCTGTGGGGCATGTCAGTCCCTCAGCTCAGTCTCTGATTCGTCCCTTCTTTCTGCGTTGCAGCTCGCACTTTTGCCTGTGACATTGCCTCGCATCAAGCCAGCATTCCTCTGCTTGATTCTCAGTCAGAGACTCTGATACACCCTCCTCCTTTTCCTGATTAGCCTCAGGTCTTCCCTCCCGGTTATCTGCCGACACATGAGGCACAATCAGGGAGGAAGGCATTGCTGAAGAGGAAGGTCCTGGGGAGGAAGGCATTTCCAAATCCTCCTCTTCCTCATTGTCCGAGTCTTCGTCCTCTAACAAAGCAGGCTCAAACCTCAGAGCCACAACACTTAACAATGTTAAGGTGTGTGGACTTCAACTTTCAGAATTCCCCAGCCAGACAGGGAAGAGAAGAACAATCAGATTTGACTCTTGGATATGCTGCACTTATAGTTTATGCCTATTGGGTTGGTGTTCCTGGGTTTCTTCATGTTTAACTTATCTAGTTTCTACCTAAACAGCATGGAAGCCAGAAAGATTTCTACTTCCAATGCCAGCCCAAGGTCAAGAAGAAACCGAGCAAGAGGTGTACAACTGGGAAAGGAAGGGAGGGTGCACAACTGGAGTATATTTGTGTGTCATAGAATTAGACAAAATTAGTTCTAGAACAATTGCAACTGTAGAACCCAACCAATTAGAGGCAATCTGGAGAACATTTGTTGGGTTTTGCTTCTCTTCATTGAAAATGTGGTTGTGCAATGCAGTACACTGGCAACTGTGCATTAAAACCAGACATCCTGTTATGCTTTGTGGGATCAAAACATATGGTAAGATGAGCCATCCTATAAATAAAATAAACAAATAAATAAATAAGATGTGCTTAACTGATGAGTTGTTTCCTTAGAGATGAGCAGGGTCTCCTAAGCAGCCATTTAGGGTTGGCATCATGATAGACTGAAATTGCAAACATGTCCCTGGCACAAAACAGACCCATTGGAGATTACAGCTCTTTGTGGTGTTACTTCCCAAAAGAGACAGCATAATATCCTTTTGATAGTTTCTCTGTAAATTTGAGAATTGGAGTTCCTGGAAGAAGAGCAGTCAAATCTCCCTTAATATTCTCAGAAATGAATATTGGGGAATGTGTTCTGTAAAGTTTGGATGGAGCATAGCAGTTAATATTCATACAGTTGTACAGGCTTTGAAGTGCATGTTGTGGGAAGAAAGCATCAGCTGAGATATTTTCCTCTTCCTTTACACTAGGAAACTTGTTGGCAGCTTTACTGTTGGCAGCTTTACTGTAGCTATACAATAATAAGTTTCCTTGTCAAGATAACACAGTTGTTTGGCAGAAATTACTTTAAGAAAAACTATGCGTTTTCTTCCTTAATAAATAAACATGCACAAGATTAAAAAGCTGCAAAACAGCTCTTGAACAAGATGTTGCATTCTTTAGAGAAATCCTCTCTCTGTTAGATTCCACATTGCAATGATAGCATCACAATCACATTTGAAAGCATAATTTCTTAAGTTTGCATTTATGTAAGCAGAGGCCTCATTGTTATAAATAGAAGGCAAGAGTGATTCCCACTCCTCACAGTAGCAACCTTACTTCCTTCTTCTCGATGCATATGAAGCCCTCTTTTAGTGTGGTCCACATGCAATGGTTTGAGAATAAATTGGTGCAGGAGATTTGCAAGTATACTGTTTCCGGATGAATTTCCTGATACAGGTAAAGTAATTACAGCCATTTGAAAGTCAGTATGAATTAGTAAATCCTTGGAGTTCTAAGAATGCTTCCTCCATCTACATCAGAGATGGTATTCAGTAGGTTCTGACCAGCTCTGGAGAACTGGTAGTGGAAATTTTGAGTAGTTCAGAGAACCGGCAAATACCACCTCTGACTGGATATTTTACAGTATCCTTCCCCTGCCAAGCCCACCAAGCCATGGCCATAGAACCGATAGTAAAAAAAATTGAATCCCACCACTGCCCTCTATCCAGTGGTGAGATTCAGCCAGTTCTCACCACTTTGGGAGAACCGGTTATTAAGTTTCTGAGCAGTTTGGTGAACTGGTTGTTGGAAGAAATCATTAGGGCAGAGAACCGGTTGTTAAATTATTTCAATCCCACCAGTGCCTCTATCTATTGATTTACTTCATAGATTAGGACACAGTTAATTTGTTTCATTGCCTATATTCAACATGATTTCCAATTTATTTCAACATTAGCTGCTCCCTGTGACTTTAGTGTTTTCTAGACAAACAGCAAAAATATTTAGGCTGCATCCTCAACATATTAGAATGGTCATTAAAACAACAGTTCCCATTTTAGAGACCATCCAAAATATTATTTCTTTGCTTGAAGTCCCTGTGTTTTACTTCTTTCAGGTTTTAGAAGGGTGATTGCACAGTCTACTTTTATAGCCCATAGTTTTAATAATCTGTTTCTCTCTCTGGGCTTTCTATAACCTTTCTATGACCTGTACAAACTATTTTAATGTTTCAACTTTTTTTCCCATTAGCAATTATTATACAGTTGTTTGCATATGTGAGGATAACTAATGGTGAATAAGTGGAGACTTAGAGCAAATCCAAAGTTGCATTAATAAGCATCAATTTATGCATAAAAAGGAGAGATTTCATATAACAATCCCAAATGAGAGACATCTGAATGTACCAATGCAAACTAATTTGTATTTCCCTAGACATTTTCTTTGCACTTTATTAAATTCTGTGACTTCCTAAACCAGGCGTCTCCAAACTTGGCAACTTCAAGACTTGTGGACTTCAACTCTCAGAATTCCCTAGCCAGCATAGCTGGCTGGAGAATTCTGGGAGTTGAAGTCCACAAGTCTTAAAATTGCCATGTTTGAAGATCCCTGCCCTAAAACTATAAAAACAAAAGCAATTACACACCAAAATTTATAATGTATGTATTTTGAAGTGAATTCTTTAGGCTGCTAAACCCAAGGTTTCACATCACATTATGTAAGTAGGTTTACCCAAGTGAATATAATATAGTTAGTTAGCTTTAACCATTCAGTCACCCATTCAGCACTTGCCTATTGTAACACTATAGGCAAGTGCTCACCATGTTATCCTCTCAAGCACAGCTTGTTTTAGTTGTTAGATGTATCAGCTTTGAGGGTATCAAGTCAACAGGTTCTTTGCTTGCCACTTCTTCCTTATCCACTAGCCATTCCTAGCATCATTGACTTCTCCAATGAATTTGCACAAATGACATGATCAAAGTAAATCAGATGTAGTCTTGTGATCTTGGCTTCTAGTGATGTTCCTGGTTTATATGATTCAGTACATGTTGGTTGCTCTGGCTGCCATTGTATATGCAACAATTTATGCCAGCACCACAGGTCAAAGGCATCAATTCTTCTTCGGTCAACCATTTTTGGTATCCAACTCTCACACACATACATCATTATAGGGAAGACTATTCCCTATAGGGAATAGGGAGGGCTCTAACTAGCCTGCTTTTTATATCAATAAATACAGAATAAATGAATAAATCTCATAGTATTAAGATAAATAAGAAAAAAAAGATTGAAATTCAATAAATTATACCTGCACAATTTTTTCCATTTAATGAGGAGGTGTTTATAAATGAATTAAGACATCTGAAAAGGCCTGTTAATTCACACCCACTAGGTATAAAAACCATTTAAAGTATAATTCTTGCCAGATCAAGAATCTTCTCTAGGGATCAGTAATAATGAAGGTTCACAGCCAATTATGAAGATGCATCACCAGTGTTTTATAAATATCAGCAGCTTTTCCTTCATGAAAGCAGGAACTCAGTAATTCAAGTCATCACTGCTTACAGCCCTCAACCTTTCAAACTGCAGACATAAATAAGTACAGTAGGGATAGTCCTAGAAGGGAAATCCACCCTTTGCTAATGAGTCAGCATCTTCTAGCATTAGGTGTGAACCTTCCCCCTGCTCCCCACCCAAAAAGATACCCAAAATGTTTAGGACTAATTTCACACTCCGTCTTCACAATGGGATTTTTCATTCCTTTACCTAACAATTCATTTCTAAAATTTCAACTATTCGGTACATTAGAATCAAGATCTCATTCTATTACACCCAATGATAATAGTAATAATAGAAACTTTGTTAGCATACCCAGGGAGTTCTAAGCCTATAATAACAAGAACATAATGCAATAAATCTAAGATCCATTTTATTCAGCACACTCTTTCCAGTATGCAAGAACATAATACCGTGTTTCTCATATAATAAGGCCGGGTCTTTTTTTTTTTTGAGCCCTGAAAAAATGGCTAGGCTGTCTTTACGGGGTGACTTAATTCTCCCCCTTGAATCTTTGGGCGGGCAGCGACGGCTTGGATGTTGACCTCGGCGTTGGTAGGGCACTTCGCCGTATTGGGGTCAACGCAGGCAGCACCATATCCGGGTGTGCAACAAAAGTACTTCCTAATGGCAAGCCCCCCACCATTCCCCCATTTTGCATGTTTTAATATAGGCCTTAATTTGGGGGAGGGTCTTAATTTCATTTCATGCCTATAAAACCTGCTGGGACTTCCTATTGGGGGAGGCCGTATTGTTGGAGAAACAGGGTAGAAGTTTATCATTCATATTCCCAAACAAACTGATACTTAGATGCTTATCATGCAGATGGACCTATATGAATATAAATTGATAGTTTTGTCTTGGAAGAGATTATCTAGTCCTTGTAGTAAACTGTAAATATGAACTACCTGAAGAAGTACTCCCATGCATCTGTCACAAATGCCGTATCACCCACTTTCATTGGTGACCCTGAATTCTAGCATTATGCAAGAGAAGGGGAAGATCTCTTCACCATTATTTTCTGCCTCTCGTGTTGCTTTTTTCCTCTGTGCTAAAAATCCCAATATCTTTTAATTATTCACTGTATAAAAAAGAATGCCAATCCACATACATTTTGGTTTCACAGAACATAGAACAATTCCCTTCTTTGCAACTTCTTTCTCTACAATATTCTTTCTGAGAAATGATGATCAGAACTGTAATCGTATTCTAAACACTATTGATTGGTACAGTCCCTGTGACATTGATATAATTCATTCCTTAATGATCCTAAAATGGAATTAGTTTTTTTATGGTGTACTACCTGAAGAAGTACTCTCAATTGGTGTTATTATTAAGGCACCAGGCTAGAAACCAGGAGACTATGGTTAGATGGGTTCTAGTCCCACCTAACTCACAAAGCCAGCTGCAGGGAGTAGGCCAGTGTCAAAAACCGATCTGAAATCCAACAGGCAGGCAGGCAGGCATACAAACTCCACTACTTACACTGAATGTTGCTTGCCATCTATATGCCTGTTGCCTGAATTTTGAAAAATCATTTTGGGGATTGTTGCTCTCCTTTTCCCAATTTAAACATTGACTCTGCTTAGCTAGCTAAGCTTCAGGATTTTTTTTCTCTGTTAAATAAGACTGGCAGTGCCCTCTATGGCAGCTCTCTGTATAAATGCACAAAACGGTACTTTTGGCATCAAGTTTGCCTAATTGTACTTCTGCTTCTACTTCTGCTGACTGCTGTCTGCCTACAATTTGGCAGCTCAAATCTCATCAGGCTCCAGGTTGACTTAGCCTTCCACCCTTCCAAGGTTGGTAAAAATAAGGACCCAGATTATTGGGGGCAATATGCTGACTGTGAAAAATGCTTAGAGAGGGTTGTAAAGCATTGTGAAGCAGTGTATAAGTCTAAGTGCTATTGCAATTCTCCATGTTCCCAAATGCTATGAAGGGTACAAGAGGAGTGTTTTTAAATGTGGAGGAGGCAAAAGGCACAGATGGTTCTCTCTGCATCCACTAGATGAGATAGCTGCAGGATCTAACCAAATGCAGAAGCAATGCACTCTGCTATACAGTCCAGTTCTCATAGGATAATGCCCCTCAGAGACAATGGATTCAGATAACTAAGAAGCAAGGTTACAGGTTGGCTTGATCATGTTTCAACTGAAAAGCTTCACAGAACTGGTAGTGAATAGCAAGAATTCACTTTTTCCCTCTTGGCCATTCAAAGTTTATGTCTTAGTTGGCTGCAGCCTCCAGAGATAACAATCCACCAGCCCAACCTGAGGATACTAGATTAGAATCATACAGCATCTGTAATTAAACTAAGCATGGAATCTGTAGCCTTCTTGATGTTACTAATTAATAGGCCCCTGCAGATTTAGGAAATACAGGTAGTCCTTTTGCAACCTCCTGACCAGCAAAGTCAATGGAGAATTCCCTTAACAACCATGTTACTAAGTTAAGAAAACTGCAGTCATTCAGTTAATAACTGTGGCAGAAAAAGTCATAAAATGGGGCAAAACTCGGTTAACAAATGTCTTGCTTAGCAACAGAAATGTTGGACTCAACTGTAATTGTAAGTCAAGGACTACCCATACAGCCAACAGCGAGATATTCTGCATGTTTACTTCAGCAAGATCTGGATAACTACTAACTGCATACCCCTGAACAAAAAGAAATATCTCTATTGCTTTGTGCCAATGGTACCGTGTAGAATTCCAAGACACTCCCATTCTCTTCAAATTATATCTTCTGAATGAATTATATCTTCTGAACAAGAAAGCAAATAGTGGGAATTCTCTCGATGCCTTGAGTGAGTTCCCTGAATATAAGGATTTCCTAACAATCTCTTTTCCCATCTAGGGAGTTACTTCTTTATACAGCTCTTAACTTTCATAACTTTCTTTAATAATGTCTCCATTTGATTCAATGAAGAAAAGAGCACACGGCAATCAGCAAAACATTGATCGGTATGTGCTTCTCAGTTTTCTTTTCTCGTTATAAGCCTGCCTTTGTTTCTTAACTACTATTTTAAAAAAACAGCCATACAGCTCCTTGGCCTTAATTTCTTTCTCTTCTAAGGAGAGTGGGAGGCTGTTTCCTGATTTTTTTTAGCAAATCTGGAAGCCATAATTTCACACAAAAACAATCCTGAGGAAAATTAGCTGAGCTGCAGTGAAAATTTCTAAAAGAGTAACAGGACATCCCTGTAAAAAGCCTATCTATCTATCTATCTATCTATCTATCTATCTATCTATCTATCTATCTATATCTATCTATCTATCTATCTATCATCTATCTATAATCTACATCTATCTAAGGTGTCCATAGAAATAGATAATAGATAATAACATGATAGATAATCATCTGTCTATTTCTACGGCCATAGCAGTGACTTAGTATGACAACCGAGCATGGAAGTTGAAAAAGGGGCTGAATATCAAGAAGGAAAAGGAAATGGCTATTCTGGAAAGCAGATGATTGGCTGAAACCTTGAAATGAAAGATTCTACTGCAACATTTTACAGCTGATGCCACTTTTATGCATAATTATGTACATGAACGTATCTTGAACAGTGTAAACATATCTGAAGCATGAATTTATTAGAGTCCATATTTAATACAAAAGTATGGAATGTTCAGACCATTCAAATGCTAGAAAATTGTTATATGGCAAAATCCTCACTTCTGCACATGTAAGCGTAGATACATGATAGATTGAGCATAGAAATTATTATATTTGGTAAAATCACTTGTAAAGTCCATCTATTAAGGAAAATGTCACTGAGAAGTTCAGGGTGTAGAGGAAATAGTTTGTGTAAAATATATCTCCCTCTGACTTCTTTAAAAGTTCACTAACTGAATGAAACAGAATGAATATTTAAGTTCAGGAAAGATGAGAAACTGTGAAGAATGTGTTAAGTCCTGAGCATGGGCGCAAGGAACGGAGATGAGGCATCGAACTGTGACTTCAACTCTTTATTAATGACTTCAGAACAGAGCAAAATACTTGGGCAGCAGCAGCTCTTTTATAGAGCTGGCTGCTGTCAAACAACCATTGATTTGAGTTTACGCTCTAAGAAACGTCCAATCAGAGCGACCGCTGCTAGCCAATCAAATCAGCCAGAAATGACCAATCACGACTCGCTATTCGCGGGCCAATCAGAAGTGCAGGATTACGAGCCTGCTGTTGAAGTAAAACTATTAGGGTTGTTAATACGGTTAGTTAGTTCGTAACAGAATGGTTATCCTAGGTCAAGATTTGCTGGCCTGAATCAAACAGTCTGAACACCCACTAAGGTAATTTACCTGGCCTAAGATAGGCCTGGTCTCAAAGGAACTAAGACTGGAGAAAGTATTTGACAGCTCCAACCAATTCACAGGTAAAGTGTGAACTAGAAACAAGGAGACTTACTGACACATCCATCTCACAGCTGTAGTGTGCATGACTGGTGAAGGCTTTTTAGCACTTCCATATTATTAAGATGTTTTCCCAAAACTCAACACTAGAGAATTGTCTAGTCTGAAACAGACAACTAGATAAAGTCTCCCCATCACTTGTTAATCAAAGGAAAGACATAAGAGTATCTGAGAAAATACCTTAGTTCAACCTCAGACAAACCAAAGACTATTACCCCATTTAACTTGGAGCTGAAACAAAGTGAAGTTTGTGCCCAGAACAGAAAAACACAATTGGCCTAATAGTTTATGATGCAATTTGCACATGTAGAGGAGATGCTGTTAGAAAAATAAGAGCCTATCTAACCTCAGAACACTTAAAAAATTGCTGTAGTAAAACTATTCCCAACCTATATGAATTCTTAGAATTGTTTTGCAGGAAATTTCTGTGAAACTAAAGACATATAAGAGTTTCCCTTGGTAAGTATGTCCCACAAATTATAAAAAGATAGGAAAAAGGTAAGCTTCTTTCAAATTTGGTGTTTAAAAACCTATAGAAAAGGGGTTAAAACTTGTGTATGTTTAGTAAAATTATATTATTTTAACTGTAGGAAACGAAGACCTTAATCACTACAGGGCTGATGAATATTTCTATAACTGAAAGTTAACTTTATCAGTCTCACACACACATACACACACACAGAAGTATGTGTATAAATAACAATTTCACATCTGCCTTTTTGCAGCATACAGAAGCATTGAACTAAATGTATTAGTAAAAATACAGATTCGGTTTCCATCATTTGATGATGTTTCTGTTCCAACAAATTCAATAGGAAGTAAGAAAGAATTCTCCAAAATAGGTCATTTAGAAATCAACCTATAAAAAGATTTAATCAACAACTTGATCAAGGACAGGTCAATAAGGAGCCAGTTGTCTTAGACTTATTTTAAAATAGACCAATTACAAATCTGCTTAGATAAGGAACCAATCACAAAACAGTTTTCTTGAACCTCTGTAATATGGACCACTCGCAAATCAGCTTATCAGGCTTAAATGCAAGAATTTAGTCAGTCTTTGTTCAGTTACCTGTGGATTGTTGAGGGGTATGCCACAAAATAGCTTACTCTACCTCTGAAGATGCTAGACACATCTGTTGGTGATATGTCAGGACAATAGAAAACGAGACCACAGTCATTCAGCCTGAAAGCAGATATTAGGAGGGTATATATTTTCAGTTATTTTTCCATAGTCTCTAATAATGAGAGAATACACTTTAAAAATATTTTCATTTGTTTCCCTTGTTCCTTTATTTAAATTACCCAATTATTCTGTAACCCAAGAGACAGAATCCTAATTAAGAAATATATAAATTGGCCTGAAAGGGCACTAGCAAGCAATCATCACTCCCTGTTGTTGTTTTTTGTTTTGGTTTTGCTATTTTGATTTCACTTGAAATCCGCATATTCTTAATATACTTTTCCACATGTACATTTAGTTCTAATCCATCACCTAAATTTCTTATGCTGATTTCGTTCTCATTCGCCCAAGACTTGGAGGGATGTATGTGTTAAACAGAAGACATGAAAAGTATCAACATATAAGAAATAGATATGAATTATAGATATGGGTAGAAAAATACTCATTGTATGATGATAGGAATGACAAGATGTCAAGGACAGACATGTCTATTGATAACCCAAACTCCGTTCACAATTAGCTGTGGCAATGCCCACTGAGTTTCACTGAGCTCTCAGAACAAGAAAGTTCTCAATATCCTGGTACTAACTCCTTGTTTGGGTGAGCCAGTCCAGTCCTGTGATTCTCCCCAAAATCCCAAGGATTATCACTGCTACTTTACTTGGAGGTTTTTAGGAAGAAATTGGACAATAATAATTTGTCTGAAATGGTGTAAGGTTTCCTGCTTGAGCGAGAGGTTGGACTAGAAAACTTCCAAGGTCCCTTCAATCTCTGTTATTCTGTGAATTGTATGGAAGAGTGTCTAGCTGTTGAAATAAAAGCATTTGAAGGCAGATAGAATTCAGAAGTTTAGGCACTTAAGTATTGGTCAAGTTTAAATAAGGAACAAATAGAGTTGTTCCATATAAATTGGTTATTACTGAGCAGCTGATTCAGTAGGTTTACTGATGAGATTTAGGAAGCTAGTCTTATGAATTTTTCAGACCCAGCTGGCAGCTGGAAAGAACCACTTGAAGCCCCCTTCCCTAGGAATCAGTTTTCCGAGTGATTAGAAACTATTTGCAACAATGCTCAATACTTCTTAGTTCAGCAGGACGTAGATTTGCACTAAATGCCCTTTCTAATGCCATTCCATTAGTATTCAATTTCATGGCATAATGAGTGACCACCAAAGAAATCTACACCTATTCCCTTTGTTTCGTCAAGAGGTAAAAAAAACATGGTAGCTCAGTGGCTAAGATGCTGAGCTTGTCAATCAGAAAGGTCAGCAGTTTGGCAGTTCAAATCCCTAGCACCGCATTACAGAGTGAGCTCCCATTACTTGTCCCAGCTTCTGCCAACCTAGCAGTTCGAAAGCATGTAAAAATGCAAATAGAAAAATAGGGACCACTTTGGTGGGAAAGTAACAGCGTTCCATGCACCTTTGGCGTTTAGTCATGCCGGCCACATGACCACAGAGACGTCTTCAGATAGCGCTGGCTCTTTGGCCTTGTAACGGAGATGAGCACCACCCCCTAGAGCCAGAAACAACTAGCACGTATGTGCGAGGGGAATCTTTACCTTATACATTATTACTCCCTTAGCCTTTTTTCATTTCATTTTTATTTTATTTATATCCCACCTTTATTCATTTATTTTATAAACTCAAGGTGGCAAACACATCTAATAATCCTTCCTCCTATTTTCCCCACAACAACAATCCTATGAGGTGAGTTAAGCTAACAGAGAATGACTGGCCCGAGATCACCCAACTGCCTTTCATAGTTAAGACCTAGAACTCACAGTCTCCCAGTTTTTAGCCTGGTATTTTAATCTTTAAACCAAACTGGCTCTTTTTTGATGGATAAATGTGGTGGAGTTCTCTGAGTGGCTCACTAGCAGGGTAAGCTATTGTATTACAAATAGGCAGCAAACCCCACTTTCACTCACTGATGATGTTACCTTAGATGCAAGATGAAACATCTGCAAACCAACAATCAAGCTCATAGATCCCCAACAACTCCACAGTTCAGTCCAAAACTACAGCTATTCTCTTCTTTGGAGATATATGGCCATTGTCTCAAAAGAAACATTTGTATTCTATTAGATGTTTTGCCAATTACATTTTTACAAAACACTCAAGCTGATCTTCCTGATAGAAAGCCCAGGGAATCTGTAGACAAAATAGACAATGGCTTCAGATACTACAGTATATTAAGAAAACAGAAAAGATAAATGCATGTTGCCAAAATTTCCTACCTGATTATAGAGTTGATTATCAGATAAACTAAACACAATGCAGATATGGTTTACCTTGAGGATAACACCCAACTTTTAGACAGAATTTGAAAAGAACCAAATTCTAGATATAATCTAGAATTTGTATCACCGGATTATTAGGTTATCTATTAGGAATTAACTGGGTTCCCTTCATTTTTCAAATTGCATTTTGATGTCAGCCTTTCAAAAACTGTTACCACTCAAACAGTTGTCAGATGGTCTAGGTGAGATTTTAAAACAACTTTCAGTACAATGGAACAAAAGTTGTAATTCAGGCTCTTGTCATGTGCAAATGAAAATTGCTGACTTTTTCAGATTAATTTGGAAGATTATTTTAAAGATGTATTTCTTTAAAAATGAATATTTGCAATGTAAATATCTACCATTGCAACATAGTATGGTAATGTGAACAATTACAGCTGGAATTCATAACTTTATAAGACAAAGAAGTAATTGTACAGTAGTAATCTTGAACCTTTCTTGGGAAAATTTATTGCAGCCACTGCGTTCTAGTAGGAAATGTTCTGAAATGAAAAAGTGGAGTTGTTTAATGCCAAATTATATATCCCATGCGATATTAGTTTCACAGTATGGCTTGCATCATTAAAAATCTTCCATGTTCTACCAAGGCATGTGGAAACTGTTATTTGGACTTAGAAGAAAATTGCCAGAGACACTAATAATTTTGTTATGAAACAGGTGTGACCCTCTAGTGTACTATCAACATTGTGCATTTTCTTTCAATGTTGAAGCCCTCTTCACTGAAGATATACCAAAGAACCATTGGGGCTATGACCAAGGCAGATCCCACTGAGCACCAATCCAGAAAATATAAACATAACAGAAACAGCCCTCTGAAAAATCTGAAATAAGATGACATTTCACATAAAAAATCAATGCAATTTGGGGACAATGGTAAATGAGGTCTATGATAAGTTCTCCCAGTGAAAATGAAACACTTTCAGAAGCTCTGCTGTTCAAATTTACAAGAAGAAGGATCATCAGATAGTTCTGCAGGTGTTAGAGCAGAGAACATCAGATTCCAATGTAGAGGATTAATGTAACTGGTGAGCCTAGCAAATATGGTGTATTAATCATGATTTGTGACTTACTTAGCATTATGTGTAAACTAGGCCAGAGTTGGAAGGGACCTTGGAGGTCTTCTAGTCCAACCCCCTGCTCAGACAGGAAACCCTATACCATTTCAGACAAATCTTTGCCCAATCTCTTCTTAAAACTTCCAGTGTTGGAACATTCGCAATTTCTGTAGGCAAGTCATTCCACTGATTAATTGTTCTGTCAGGAAATCTTTCCTTAATTCTAGATTGATTCTCTCCTTGATTAGTTTCCATCCATTGCTTCTCGTCTTGCCTTCAGGTGCTTTGGAGAATAGGTTGATCCTCTCTTCTTTGTGCCAACCCCTTAGATATTGGAACACTGCTATCACGTCAGCCCTAGTCCTTCTTTTCATTAAACTAGACCCACCCAATTCCAGCAACTGTCTTTTATATGTTTTAACCTCCAGTCCCTAATCATCTTCACTGCTCTTCTCTGCACTCTTTCTAGAGTCTCAACATTTTTTTTTTTTACATCGTGGTGACCAAACCTGGATATAGTATTCCAAGTGTGGTCTTACCAAGGCATTATAAAGTGGTATTAACAAAAGTAATGATTAAGATAAGCAATGATAATTGTGACTTGGCTATATAAATACTGGGTTTGTCTCTGACACACTTAAAGAATCAGGCTAACTTGTTGAGTTCAGGATTAAAGTGTGAGAGATAAATAACTCTGGCTTCATCCCCTCCTCTCCTCCCTTCCCGACCCTATCAGCCTTTATAAAATGGAAGGGCCAACCCTGAATTTCACAGTACAAAGCCATCTATAAACATGTGAAAGTGAAAAATAATGCAGTTAAACAGGAGAAGCAATATTTCACTGTTGTTTCTAATAAAAGCTGTTGAAACTTTTGATGGCTGGATCCTGTGAGTCCCTATGGTTAATCAAATTGCTAAGAATGGAACCTGTTAAACTGATTTGTTTTGTCCCACCAAAAGGAAAACATTAGACATTCTGGATAACCCCAGACAATTGTTCTGATTGGTCACATCTAAAAAAAAATTATGTCTGAAACTGAGAAAATCTCAAGGGAGTCATTAATGGGAACAATTCAATCATTTTTAAGGTATAAAGTTAATAGCTCAGAAGAAAAATAGATCTTAAAAGAAGCAGATTTTTCTTAAATTTGCATTAAATTAACAATACATCGGTTAATATTAGTTTTCTAAATTTAAAATATCTAATACTCTCTGTGACCTTATAAAACGAATACATATTTTTAAAAATATTAGTATTGTATTTCACTTTCCCATTATTGAGAAATGAACTTTCTTGATCCACATTTGCATATAGTACTTGAAACATATAGAGGAATATATGCAAAAATCCCAGGATCTTAATTTCTGTGCAAAAAAGATTGCAAACTACAAATTTAGGCATAATTAAATTATGCTGATTATTGATGTAGTTACTTCACTTTATAAATATAAATTTATAAATCACTTTAATTTGGCCAATGTAACTTTTGTATATTATTTGTTCCTCAGTCTTGTTCATTTTATTGCCACATTAATCCCCATGGAATTAACAATTTCATGCACATTTTATTTAACAAACACTTTATCCGGTTTCAAAAAAGTGTAACATCAGAACGTGTTCTAATCTTCCCTGTCCTTCAGCAGATACAAATCATTTTGATTTACTTCCAAATGTAGAGCTAAGCATTCCTAGAAATATAAAAGCAAATGATAATTAAGTTCAGAGATATGATACACATTCCTAAATGGAGGAAGATGATAATCCCTTTGATATCAATGGACAAAGACCTAATGTTCTTAGTTATTTAATCTTCTGTACATTTTAATCTCCTTGCTTTAATGTAGCCTAGGGTTTATTTACTTTTATTAACTGTTTTTATTTTATAAGCTGTGATGTTTTTTAAAGACTTGCTGTAATTTATTTTCATGTTATTTTACTTTTAAAAGTTATTTTGGGATCTTGTTGAAGGGCAGGTATAAAACAAATAAAGACATGCCTAAATTAATCTTTAGGCACAAGAAGCAAAACAACATTTTTTTAAGGCCAAAAAGAAAAAAGTTCTAAGATCTGTAGGCGGCAGACTTTCCATATGCATTACTTTTTGTATCAAATGTTACTCTTTTTTTGCTTACATGGTAAGCATAATGTCAGTAATCTTTTTATGCAAACAAAAACATGATCAAAAGTTTTGTTGTCCCAAGGAATTAAAGGGCAAGGTGTACTTTCAGTTGGATCCGCATTCAACACATGAAATTCACTTGTGGTCAATACCATATCAAACATGAGTAGGTGAGTAATACCATTCTTTCCTAGCAAGGAAGATAAACAACAAATCAGAATTTCAAAATTGAGAAAGAAGGACTGTCTTTATTTCATTGCCAAGTTGCACGTTTAAAATAATCATCAGTTGTGTACCTGCAAGTTGAGACATGACAACTGGACTTCTTTTCTTCCTGGTTCGAAGTATTTCCCTGCTTATCCAAGTAGCTTCTTCGATCTCAGCATGTTGGTTAGGGAGAGCCTATACACAGGGGGAGTCCTCTGGGGTGGTTTCATTTCTCCCCTAATCTAAAGAGGCTCCTTAGATGAGCAGGCAGAGAGTATTAAGCAGGGGTGGGCAATTAATTTCTGTCGGGGGCCACATGGAAAATCAGATCTGCGTTCGAGGGCCGAACCAAAAGCCTGATGATGGCAGATGAGATTCTGCTGAAACGTTGCTACAACTTTAAAAGCACCACTACTATGACGTGGGAAAATACCCGAACAAAGCTGAATGCCATACATGTAAGTACCCACGAAAACTTAAGAAAACAAATATATATATATATATATATATATATATATATATATATATATATATATATATATATATATGTGTTGGCTTGTTCGGTATTTTCCCACGTCATTGTAGTTGTTCTTTTAAAGTTGTAGCAATGTTTCAGCAGAATCTCATCTGCCATCATCAGGCTTCTGTATAGTGTTCGTCTGTGAGTCAGACTTTTACAGACTTTTGTAAAAGTCTGACTCACAGACAACACTATACAGAAGCCTGATGATGGCAGATGAGATTCTGCTGAAACGTTGCTACAACTTTAAAAGAACAACTACAATGACGTGGAAACTACCCGAACAAAGCCGAATGCCATATATATATTTATATATATATATATATATATAGTAGGCAGATGAGATTCTGCTGAAACGTTGCTACAACTTTAAAAGAACTACAATGACGTGGGAAAATACCGAACCAAGCTGAACACCATACATGTAAGTACCAAAACTTAAGAAAACACACACACACACACACACACACACATATATATATATATATATATATATATATATATATATATATATATATATATATATATATATATATATATATATAAAATATATTATATATATAAGAAAAAGTAACACCGCGGCTGCTCCTGCTACTACTTTCCACGCTTTCCAAACGCGAGTCCCAGGAGAGAACAAACAGCAAACCGCGCTCAGGGGCATCCAAGCCCACCTAAAGCTAGGCCGCTGCTGGTGGAGCCTTGCCCTGCCTTGGTGCCCGTTCCCAGCTCGGCGGTCCTGCTTGGGCGGCACTTTAAAAGCCCTCCTCCTCGCGTACGCGCCCGACGAGCCACTCACCACGACGGCGGCTCCCAGCACCCGAGCAACTTCCCAGCAATTTGCGGCTTGCTTTTCCTCGCGGGCGCTCGCGCCTGGCCCCAAGCCGCACAGCGGAGGGAAGCCCGAGCGCCGCCGGTCGCCTCCTCCAAGCAGCCCGCCTGCCCACCGGGCGGAACCCTTCCCGCTCCTCGGCGGGAAGACACTCCGCCTGCAAACTTTGCCTTTGCAAAGTTTAAGCCTGAAGCCCAGAAACCCGAGCAACTTCCCAGCAACTTTCGGCTTCCTTTGGCGCCGCGAGGAAAAGGAAGCCGGAAGTTGCTGGGAAGTTGCTCGGGTTTACGGCTTCCAGGCTTAAACTTTGCAAAGGCAAAGTTTGCAGGCGGGATCATCCCACCAAGGAGCGGGAAGGGTTCCTCCGGTGGGCAGGCAGGCTGCTTGGAGGTGACCCAGTGGCGCTCCAGGTTTCCCTCCGCCGCTCCAGGTTTCCCCTCCGCCGCGCGGCTCCACCGGGTCGCCTCCTCCAAGCAGCCCACCCGCCCACCGGGCGGAACCCTTCCCGCTCCTCGGCGGGAAGACGCTCCCACCTGCAAACTTTGCCTTTGCAAAGTTTAAGCCTGGAAGCCCCGGAAAAAAAAGGGGGATCGGCGGGGACTCACCTTCGGAGAGGTCGCACTCGGAGGTGATTTTGAATTCCCAGCCGAGGCCTTTGCAAAGTTCTTCTTTTCTTTCCTACCCCGAGAGCGCTCCATGCTGTTTTGCAGCTTTGGGGGCCACGCGGCGCAGGGCAATGAGCCACGCCCAGCGATTTTTTTTCAGAGGCGGGCCGGATTGGACAGACCAATGGGCCGGATGTGGCCCGCGGGCCGTAGTTTGCCCACCCCTGGTATTAAGGGTCATTGCTCCTAAATGCTTTCTCCTGTGTGGGGGTGGATCATGAATTGTGTCTTTCTTGGTGAACCTGTGAAGTGGTCTTGATCTTCCCCGGGACTGATGCAAGAGGAGCATTTAAAAAATGGGGCAGAGGTTGTGTTTGAGGCCTCCACCTCTACTGAGGGAAGGATTTTCCAATTTGGATAAATGGGTTCCTTCACTCCTCTCTCAAACCATGGCCACCTTCTAACACAGTTGGAAGCCATTCCTATGGTAGGAGGGTTCACCAAAATATTAATAAGAATTAGCAACTAGGAATCTGATAGTGAGCAGATGACATTATTAGCCCTTTTACTGTACTTTACCCCCTGTTGCCACCCAGCAACACTACTATAAATCACTTGTTAAGAAGATTAGTTACCATCCAGGGAGTCATAAGGATTACAAGTAGCTAATTAAAGACCCATCCTTTCTTTCTCCCCCACCAAATTAAACATCTAAAAAGTCTTTGGGTGATATTTCTTTTAATATCAGATCTGACATTTTGAGGCAATGTAGCCTCAAAATAATATTTACTGTGTTTGTCTTTCCAAGTAAGAGTAATCTGCATATTGTTATTTTGGCTTTATGTGACAAATTGCTGGAATATCATGTAAAAAAAAATACAATGTGCCAATGTTGCTCTTTCGGCTACAGATATCTTCTCTGTGCGACCCACATCAGCTTTGCCAATCACTCACATTTCAACATGTGCATGATTGCAGTTCTTCCTTGACATTCCGGTGACATACATAGTAATTTGGGGGGGGGGGAGGAGAAGAGATTCTTATTGTAGAGAAAGAGAATGCAATTAGATATTCTAGGATGTTTATCCTAACTAATTGCAGGAAGGTTAGCCATGTTTTAATAAAGTGCTAAGATTCCCATGGAAAGAGCGGGAAATGTGGTATATTATTCAGTGAGAGCATTTAGGATGGGTTACTGTCAGTGATGGGATTCAGAGGTGGTATTCAGCAGGTTCTGACCAGTTCTGGAGAACTTGTAGCAGAAATTTTGAGTATTTCGGAGAACCAGCAAATATCACCTCTGACTGGAGATTTTACAGTATCCTTCCTCTGCCATGCCCATCAAGCCATGCCCACAGAACCAGTAGTAAAAAGTGGGATTCAATTTTTTTTACTACCGGTTCTGTGGGTATGGCTTGGTGGGCATGGCAGGGGAAGGATACTGTAAAATCTCCAGTCAGAGGTTGTATTTGCCGGTTCTCTGAACTACTCAAAATTTCTGCTACTGGTTCTCCACAACTGGTCAGAACCTGCTGAATACCACCTCTGGTTACTGTCCAAGCAACGGTCTACTTTTCCCTACAGCTCTGAGATCTGGGCTGTAAGATTGCTCAATGAAAACAAAATTATAAAGGAAATTGTGCCATCTTGCGGTGATCCAGATTTTTGTAGTCCAGTTCAGCATCATTATGATGCAGAGACCCATAAAAGATTAGCATTATAGACTTCTAGAGAGCACAGAAAATATTGACGGAACTGGATCTACATCTTTGGGGATGGATTATCCCAGTTTTGTGAATAGCTTTGTAAAGATTAGCCTGTTTTTAAATGTTTGCTTCTGAAAAATTGTGTTAGTTTTCTTAGCCTTTTGGTTAGTAAATTCCTCTGTAGCAATAGATAAGCTCATAAATGGGCCTACATTGACAGTTAAGCTCATGATTATCCATTTTCTACTAGCTGAGTAACCTCCAGGAATCTCTATCAAGCTGTCCCAATGGCCAGACACATTAACTATAACTGTGAACCCACATCAAGATCCACTTGGATCTCAAGCCAGTAAGAACCAATAACAGGAGATTTTGATCAGTGAAAGAAGACTGATGTGCTTTCATTGCTTGCACACAACTGGTATACAAAGAAGATGAGATTTGCGGAGGTAATTCTTTATTCTGAATGGATGCTTCACTTTTTGTTTTTCATCCTCCTGAAAAAAACTTGCATGCTCTATGAAGTGCATGTTATTTTTGCTAACCAACTCTTCTATGCATGTATCTGGGAGTTATACAGACTGTTGTAATGCCCAAATTTAAGATGTACATTTTAAAATTCTCTAATAAACCTACTTCACATTCCCACCGCCATTTCAATGATAGAGAATAAATGAATAAGGGCGGCTGAGAAGAGATGTAAGACCAAGGAAAGCTGTTGTTGCTCTCCTTTGAATTGTTCCTATTAGTAATATCAAGTAAACTAATTTTAATAGTTATTTGAGAAGAATGTGGTATCCATTAGTCTCTAATATCTGTTCAATCAAAAGTACACCATTGCAGCATTTTAGGTTATTTGCGTAAAAGTGTTATTGCACAAATCTGCACCTTCTGCATAATGATATTACTGCATACAATTATGGTACATTGAGATAAATTTAACTGCCTCATCTTAAGTACTTCAGATCCAGTGGACATGACCATTGTTTGGGAAGACTGTCAAACAGAAATTTACTCTGTTGCACTTAGTTTGCTAAGATTCACTAAAGCAAGGATTCATTATATGTTTTAAGTCTTTGCTTTTGAGACTGTGAACCAAACAATCTGTAAGAGATGGATGGAGGAATAGATGGATATGAAAGATAGATGTGTGTGTCTGTGTGTGAGAGAGATATGGAGGGGGGGGAGATTTTCTGTCCCTTCAAATCAGTCATTACTCTTTCTTGGACAAGTTCATGTATTATTATTATTATTTTTGCAAGATTTTGAAAATAGTTTGCCCTTTGTGCCTAAACTCAAGATCTCCCAGTTACTACATGTTGCATTATACCAACTGGATCTCTCCAATAAATTGCAGTTTCCGGTTTTAATATGAGCCCAGGAATAAGTCCTTCCTCCCTCTCTTTCCGCTCCCATCCCCATCCCAGCTTGTTACTATCCCAGTAGAGTTGGGAGGCACAAGGTGTACCTCTTTTGTTTCTCCTCTGATCTTGCTCATTCCTCATCCCAGCAAGGTTTTGGCATTGCTCCCAAGTCGGCGCTGTACTGTTCTATCCTTACCATTGTGACACTTTGTTTCACACAGTAAGTCTATCCAGTTAAAGGATAGGACACTTTCCCTTGTGAAGGCACTTCCACTTCCCTATTCCTGAGCTCCTACCACTCTTGATGAGCATTTACAGAATTTTTGAAAGTAGTCTGCAATGAATGGAGGAAGGAATGGTCCTTATACAGCAATCATGGTACTTTATAATAATTTTGTAAAAAAAACTACTCACCGAAGAAAAACACTTGGGTCTACAAAGGAAGTGCTGAAGGGTTTGAAGGGTCATCTTCAAAATATTCTTGTTTGGGGAGTGAAAACAGTGGTTGTGGTGAACTTCCCTTTATAATAGTATTCCAAGTTCCAGGAGCCTGTGTGTATGGATATGGATATGGATATGACATGTACATGTACATGTATATGTACATCAGAGGTGGGTATTCAGCAGGTTCTGACCAGTTCTGGACAACCGGTAGCGGAAATTTTGAGAAGTTCGGAGAATCGGCAAATACCACTTCTGACTGGCCCTGTCCCCATCTATTCTCTGCCTCCCAAGTCCCAGCTGATTGGCTGGATCTTCTTTTGTTGCCCTGAACAGGAGAACAGAGCCGGAAAGCAAGTTATTGGGGTGAGGAGGGAATGGGGATTTTGCAGTATCCTTCCCCTGCCACATCCACCAAGCCACGCCCACCAAGCCATGTCCACAGAACCGGTAGTAAATATTTTTGAATCCCACCACTGATGTACATGTATATATGTGTGTGTGTATTTGTGTCTCAGAGGATGCAAAACCTGAGACATTCATGTAAACCCTTCAAGCATCAAGAGAAGAAAATAAGAGTATATGATGAGAATGGGAAGGAGGAAAAAGAAAAGGAAATAACCTCTGCAAGGGAAGGATGCAGGAAGAGGCATCCAACCACACCAGTCAAATACAAGTATTTGTGGCAGTAATTTCAGTAACAGTTGCCAGATGATCAGAGGCTTTGGTTCAAGAAGAGGGGATTTGAAGGTTCATGTGCAGCAGCTCTTACAACAGATTTTAGAATTCTTGGTGGAGAAAGTATGTTTTAAAATATTCCCCGTTTGCCTTCTTTCAAGCAGCGCCTGAGCAAGTTCACTCATCACTACTTTATACAACCCCCTGGAATTTTGGGCACCACTTTTGAAGAGGAAAAAAGGTATTAATTAAATCTGCCTTTGACTAAACTGAGTTCAGAGGGGGAAAATGATATGGCATACGTATATTTATAGAATTAAAGTACTGGGTTCTATTTAAGTTCAAGTTCCACGGTGAATATAGAAAAGTGGTTGGCTTAAAGATAGGGTGGAGAAATGTAAATGAGAAACAGGAGTGATTATGTTGTTAATGGGGCAATGATTAAGCACAGGCACACATGGGAATGGATTTTCCATCACCCAAGTTTAATCAACACTGGATGACCTCCTGAAGGTTATTCTTTAAGTAAACTTAAATTAATTTTATGTAATAGCTAAACAGAGAAAGTTACTTATCTCAAGACACCTCTGCCTAAATGAAGTTAAGAGCCCCATTTGACATTAACAGTTTGTAACAGAAAATCTTCTAAATCTTTTCTAAGCTGAAAAACTATTAGTTCCTAGTATAAGAGGAAACCTTCTAGAATGTGTGTTCATCTTGACAGGACAAGTCTAAATAAATAAATATTCATTCATTCATACCTGTATGCTACCAATTTCATTTGACTCTTAGTTGCTTACAAATGTCCATCATCCATTCAACAATATGAAACATCCACAATAAATACAAATATTTCATTTAGTTTTATTAAACTGAAATGTTCACATTCAGTAATAAATATTTAAATATTCAGTATAATGGGCCCAATAACGCTTCTGATAGTATCATCAATGCAATGCATATGAATTTGGGCTATCTCTGGCAAACAGTGGGGTACAGAGTGGGCTTGACATGCAATGACCAATGAGATCACGAAGAGTCAGACATGCCTTAGCGACTGAACAACAATAACATTTCTGTTGGTAGGCTAGTAATTCCTAATAGTTATATCCCATTAATTCATTCAGTTTATTTGGCATCAGCAACAGCATGTCCTTCCTAGAGATAGATGAATAGGGCTCTTGGAAAGTTCTTGCAACTCTTCTACTAGGAATTACAGGAACTGTAATCCCAATGCGCCCAGAGGGCACCATATTGGGAATTCTTCATTAGAAAGTATGAGGCATTTTATTATTGATATGAAACCCTGAAATATTTCATGGTCAAACTGTCTTGTTTCAATTATTCTGGGCTTATTTTTTTAAAAAACAGATCCGTGGCCACTTTCAGTGGATCTCTTATGAATATTTCAGTTGTTTCAATACTATGAAGGTCTTTCATTTTGTAGTTTTGAGTGAGTTAAGGTTCGCTCCCCCAAACTACTTTCAGTCTATCTAGCAGAACAGTATGGATTGTGACATATCTCCTGCTACTGGTTTAGACTGGCTGCAGTGATGAAGGAATGGTGTAATGAGAAACAACAGCACTGAAGTCTATCACCAGTTAGAAGACTGCTCACAGCTGCTTGCCTGCCTCATAAATTATTGCTGATGCTTCAAAAAAATTATTTGTTATCAGGAACTTGAAGTTCACATTTTACAAATGTGATGTAAAACTCAGTAATTAAATAAACCCCACTCCCATATCCTGTATATGTTGTTAGCTCTGGATCCTGCATACCAAGATGGAAGATCTTCATTTTCTCCAACAGGGTTTGACATAAGAGACTATCCGAAACTCAGCATTTATTTAAGAGTATTATGGGGAAACACTAATTAGGAATACTTATCTAATAAGCTCCTTTCAAAAAGAAAAAAAAATCCTGGGGACTTCTGGTTTGAGCTTCTTCGGCAACAGACTGAAATCTGTGATCGAGTGCAATTTTGATCTGTGCTTGTTGCTAGAGCGCCCCGAGCCGGCTGGTTTCAGGGCTAAGCCACCCCGTAGAGGTGGTGAAGAGGGAGAAGACTGCCAGCAGGGTTGAGAAGAGTCACATCTCTCCTCCCTAGCTGGCCATTACTCCCTTTCCCGAAGGCGGTTGCAGCGAGGGTCAGAAATGGCCACCTCAAAGAAGAACTTGACTGGAAAAGAATGTGCAGGAGGAAGATAAGAAGAGAAAGCTTTGGCTGACCGGGTCAAACTGAAAAAGCAACAATATAAGGTACCCTGGAATTTGAATTATAAAGAACAACATTGTTCCCAAAGAAGACTTTGAAGCGGAGAATGAGAGAGGGAAGGGAAAGGATTTGGGTTTTTTTCTTTTCTTCCCTATATTGACAACTAAGAGATTTAAGCAAGAAACTGGCAAAAATCCACTTTGACATTAACAGTTGTTAATGTTAAAATAGTAATAATGTTAAAATAGTAATAAGATATGGAATAGAACACAAAGATGAATATGAAATTGAATTTGTGTCTGTATGGAGAAGTGATAACTCGGGACCATGCTATTCTCAAAAAAAGAAATTTTACTTGTATTATGTTTTGTGAAAACCCAAATAAATTTTTTATTAAAAAGAAAAAAAAGTCCTAATCACAAATGCAGTGATTGGTAACTCAAGGCCAATTTCCTCCCCTGCTTTGCCCTGCACGTGCTTTCTGTCCTTCCCTATTTTCCACATGGTTATTGGATTGTATGCATCTAACAAAATCCACATGTTTGGGAATACTATAGTACTTTGAAGTCTTCTCCTCTTTCCCCCATCAGTCCTTTTCATTGGGAAGCTCAGTTTTGCCCCTACACACCGCTGATTGTTTGTATAAAGCCCCCTCTCATCCCTCACCCTGGAGAAGATGGGATGGATTTCTTGCTACCTGCCAGAGTCAAGTACAAGCATATTTCAAAGATCTCTCCTTCTTCCTGTTTCTCAGTCATATTTTATTTGCCAATTGAAATGCTACCTAAGTTATCTCTAAAAACAACTATTACAGACTGTTTAAAAAAAAATGTTTAAAGAACTCTGGGCAATCTTTTAGGTCCTGGATACCACTGTGTAAACTCAAACAACAGCACAACCTATTCATTCGTCCAAAAGTGCATGGAATCCACAAGTTCACTAAATCTAATGTAACTGGAGTGAAAACATTGTCAGGTCTTGTGATATCTTGTAAGAGACAATCTTCCACAAAACCTCATGAGATGGGAGTTGTTGAAATGCTATGTTTCTTTGCAAGGACCCTAGAATCAACACAAACCCCTAGGAATTGGCTAACTAGCAAGATTGGAGCCTTTTTCTATTTTTAAAAACTTCATCTTAACTAAGAGAGCTTAAACTCTTAAATTACTGTAAAGCATCCACTAAATGGAAGAGGAATATGTACAGATTTTTCAAGTGGTTAACCAAAGAATGCATGAAGAAATAAACATATACAGTATAAGGACAATATACATTCACCTATAACTGTTCTTTTTCTTTCCCACAAACACAAACACATTCTTTTCTCCCCCTTAAAGGCAGAAAAGCAATGATGAGGTCCGCATGAATCATATTCTTTGATCCTGATATATCTGTACAGAGAGGATGTTGCATTTTTGTTTTTCCACCCCATGGATGCCCCTAGATCTGGCATCACCCATCTTGGTAAGTTTCCATAACAGCAGCTCTAGAATATGAAAGAAATGTATTTATTTGTTCTTCAATGCTCAGCTTTCAATTCTCAGATCAATGCCATGACACTGAGACCTTAATCCTTTCTTGTAAAGTCACTTTTGGTCTGGTTAATTTGGAAAAAATTACATGTACACAAGCAACCATATGTTTTACAGTTTCAGTTGGAATATGACAACTCTTTTTTTTTTTAAATGATAAATCCTGCTGAAGGAGACTGGTCCAGGTTACCAGTCCAGAATCCTTGCCCCAACAGCTGCAAATATTTAAAGAGACTGAACTAGTTTCTATCATGTCTCATCTAGTTTGAACCTTCTCCCACATTTCATTGAGTCCAAGTAGGCAAAAAAGAGATCTGCTTTTAATCCTTCCCCATGTGGCAATGTATGAATTTGCTCTACAAAATGCCTGTTTATGAGCAAAAGCATATGCTTTTGACTTAAAGTGTGTTTATTTCCCAATTCTTCTGGATTTTTTCTGCTGCCCCAATTTCCTATATCCCATCCCACTCTTTTGATTCTTATTTCATAAACACAGCAAGTTTAGTGTTAATGATTCCATCATTTAGTAAGCAAAACCAGTAAAAGACAATAATAAAAACAAGACAATGTAGGTATATAGTTGATAAATAAAAGAGAAATCTAATGATAAAAACCATTGATAATTTTAAAAAGTTATTGATTAGTCTGTCAAGCCATTAAAATAGTTTTTTTTTATCTTCAGTTGAAAGCAGTTCAATGAATAGGAATGTCACCTAATAGCAATTATATATAATTTATGAATACTTAATAAAGTTAGCATTTATTTGCTAAATACATTTTAGTGGTTAAATGCTCAGCTGAGATTGGGAAGAATTAGCTTCCGGTCTTCACTCAACAATAAAACTCACAAGGTGATTTTGGATAAGACCTTCTTGGTCCAACCTCACTCAGAGTATTGTTGTAAGAATAAAAGGAGGTGAATTCACCATATGCAGGCCACCTTCAACTCCCAGAGACAAGGGAGATTACAACTATAATGAACAGTAATTTCATTTTTATTGTAAAATACTAAGATTACTATTTTTTTGAGAAATGCAAGATAGACTAATTTCATGAGAATGATTATCAGATGATTCAAAATTATATCTATTTATGCTCTAGTTAACTAGTCTAAGAATAATAGTCTAATAATGCTTTTACCCTTAAGGCTAAATGTATGTATCCCTGAGTTTAATTGAAAAATCATAATTTTAGAAGTTAAGAATTAACTGTAAATTTACAGACCAGCATTGTTTTTCTCTCATAATTGATATTTGGAAAACTGCAGATAACTCAATCCTATCAAAGAAATGTTCATTTTCTCCCATATTAACTCCACCACTTTCAATTCTCTATTTTGTCCAGCAGCAAGTTCACACTTAATGTCTACCCTCTACAAACTTTTTACACAAATATAGTGGAATTCGCTAGCAACTCAAAGCATTTAACTTAACATGCAAGAAACATTTTTTCCTACAACAATCTCTCTTTGGCAAAGCCATAGAATACTTTACCGCCACGTCTTAGTTGAAAATGGGATCATGCCAAGAATGAGATAAGTGTAGACAGCCTTGACTGGGAAAACAAATATGCTTTCTGCAGAAGAAATCATAGGCTTTAGCAGGAGTCACTTTAATTTTAAAAACACAGCAACAAACAAAGGACATTTATCAGGTGCTGGGAAGATGACAATGATGATGATCCAGCATCTCACTTTTAAGAAATACATTCACTCGAAACAATTGGGAACAATATTAGCAAACAATTCATGGGAATAAATGCTATGAGATATCCAGGATTTTGATGCCTCTTTCAAAATGGAATAGGATGCTAAACAAGCAATCTTGAAATCCTTTACCAGGACTGTACAAATCTTCCCAATGAATGCTTTGTAACGTCTCTTCAAAACATTAAGGCAGCTGACACTTTTTCCAGAGGAATGTACCTGTGAAGACCCCTGGCAGCAGCTTCCAAATCAGCCAGGGAAGCCTTGAAGAAGTGAAAAAGGTTTACTGGTTCAAACACAAGGTTCAGGATGTAGTCTGGTATGCTGTGAAGCAGCTCATTGTACAATTTTACCTTTTGGTGCTAATTATTGCCTGCCATACAAGGTATACTTTCCATTGGTTAATAATCCTTTCATAAACAGCACAAAAAACTAAAGTTCACCTCCTGTGATTTGTTTTCCTTCTTACTTCAAAACTACTTATTTGAAAAGCTGCATGCCTCTTTGGGTGAGGAGTTTTATGACCTGAACTCTACTCTTCCCTCCGTAAAAGACTCTAAGGAAATAACTGTCCCTGAGGATGAGGAGAACATTTGGTAATCTTAGCAAGATGAACGGTTACAGGAACCGGGCATGGCTAGTCTAGTGAAGAGAAGGCCCAGGGGAGACATGATAGCAGTCTTCCAATATCTGCGGGGCTGCCACAGAGAGGAGGGCGTCAAGTTATTTTCTAAAGCATCCAAAGGCCAGACAAGGAATAATGGGCGGAAACTGAACAAGGAGAGATTTAACCTGGAAATAAGGAGAAACTTTCTGATAGTGATAGCAATCAA
The DNA here is from genome assembly GCF_049901735.1 of Notechis scutatus. Lineage (NCBI taxonomy): Eukaryota > Metazoa > Chordata > Lepidosauria > Squamata > Elapidae > Notechis > Notechis scutatus. Next base: position 77,846,885 of record NC_142010.1, on the reverse strand, counting down.
CCAATGGAACAGCTTGTCTTCGGACATTGTGGGAGCGTCATCACTTGACAGTTTCAAGAAGAGACTGGACTGCAATCTGTCAGAAATGGTGTAGGCAGGGTCTCCTGCTGGGATGGGAACTAGATGATCTACATTAACTCTGTTAATCTGCTAATTTCCACTCCAACAAGTAGTTCTGAAGCATTCCCCGGAACCCACATTCAACAGGAGATTTGACAGAAAGGTCAGGCTTGTGGACAGACTGCCAGGTGTATGTACACTTTATGTGTGCAGAGGAAAGAAGCCTCAAGCCAATCCCTGTGAGGATCTGCAAGGGGGCAAGTTGTATGGTGATGCCAAATGTCAGATTCGAGTAGCCAAGAGTTGCATTTGTAGATGATGTCACTGATGCTTTGTCTTTGGAATAGTTATGGTTTGTGGCAATTGGTACTGAGATACATGACTTATTTTTATGCGAATCAAGTTTGAAGCTGCATTTCTGAATAACCCAGTTATGCACAAACATTCCCAGAATACCATAAGCCAGCTACAGGACTAAAAGCCAGTGGGGATGGATTGATCCAAGTAAGCAACATTGTCAGTTTGAATATGAACATGTCTAAGTGGTACATTTTTGCTCAGAGCAAAAAAGCAAGTAGCAACATGGATTCTGATGTGCTTCCCTTCACACCCACTGCTACAACCTGGAGAAAAAAATAGCAATACGAAAACCTTCCTTTGAACTAAGAGGAGATGACTGTTTCCTAAGAAATCTGTTGAAAAGCTTAGAAATTAAGATTTCTCATGTTAAGTGAATTCAGCTCTACCTTCAATGACATGCATATGCAGAAAATGTGACTGGAGTTTTGTTACACCCAGCTGGAGCCATTTCTAGAAGAATGTGTGCCTCAAATCTTACTGCCTAAAGTTATTGGGAGTCCTGAAAAACAACTCCCGCATTTAAAACCTTACAGTTCGTGCTGTATTAAAATGCTGATAATATATTTAGGTTTATTTTAGTAGAACTCTAAAGGGGTCCAGAAAGCATAATGCTGCCATTATAAACAAAATTTAATAGCTTTATTCCTACTGTGGATAAAGCAGGATTTTTGACTAATTTATTTCATTGTATTATTTCAATATATTATCCTGCCTTTTTACATAATTAATCCATACATTGGTATGGATTAATACAATAATACAATAATCCTACAAATACAATAATCAGTGAAGGCTAATTTTCATATAATTATCATATGACAAATATATAGAAATAGAGTCCTTCAGAATAATTGGGGTTGATTTGAGAACCAAGGACACATTCGGTGTCTTTGGGACAAATGGAATGCAGGACAGAGATAGGAAGATACAACAGTGGACTGGGCACCCAAAAAATATTCCCCAGATGGGAAGAAAGGAAGATAAAGGTGAGAAACGCACGCACATTTATGCATGCAGCACATTTATGCATGCATCATGGTCAGGCAACAGTATCTGATAAATTTTTAGTTAATCTTATACAGTATTCTAAGTATTCCTATCTGAAGCAAACCATTGAGAAGACATCTCCAATGATTTTTTTTAATGAAACTTGGCAGAAAGTTGAAAGTTAGGAGTTAGAACGTTCTGTGTTACCTGAAGTAAATGCTGCACTTTGCTTTACATTAAGACAAATCCAGTAATTGACATGTTTGGTATCTAAATGGGCTTTTCACCTACTCCCATTTTGATAACTGTTTGGTTTAGCTATGATATGAAACAGAAATTGTATTGACCTGTTCCTCTATTCTGATCATATTTGAACTGGCCAGTTCAGCTCTAAGGAAAATGTAAAATTGACAAATAAACAAAACAAGACAATTCATGATTAGTCCCTTAACGTCACAGAATTTTAGAGTTGAAGGGGCTCTAGGAAGTCATCAGATCCAACTCCCTGCACATTACTAGATTCACTGCTCTACCCCAATATATGATTATCCAGGCAGTGTCTGAAACTCTCCAGTAGAAGAAGAAGAAAAAATTCCAAGGGGTATGCTGTTCCACTGATTGATAGCTCTTATCATCCAGTTAAAAGAAACTTAGCCATGGGATTGCAGTTTTACACCTTGGTTTCTTTCCCAGAGCTACTTAATACATATTGGGATTGACAGTGGAATTTCCCAGATTTATGGTATTGGGTAACTTAACCTTCCTTCCTTCCCTAGGCATGAAGTCTGAAGCATCTCAAGAGTTCATGGCCACAGAACCATGACCAGGTCATTGAGGACTTGACATATAGTACATCAGAATCACATACTGTATTAGATCTGGCTTTTGTCTCAGGGCAGTGATGACATGATCTGGACCTCTGATTGGCATGGAGATATCCTCTGCTATTCCCTACTATAAGAAGGCTGGACTCAACTTGACCTGATGGGTGCTATTCAGTTTCAGAGAGAATTGGGGAAATCCCTCAGGATCTAATACACAATTCAGCTGAGTTGCCTTAAAATGAAAGGGTGACATTAGCCTTAGATTGCATTGGGTTAGTGCAGCTTTTCCCCTGCTCATGGATCCATGGATTCCCTTGATTCTCAGAGGGCATCAGGGAATGAAATGGCAAAATAGATAATTGAAGCACCAATGGAGGAAGACTGTGATCAAGTCCATTCAGACACAGCCTATATGAAGGTCTATGCTGGGGCAATAAGAATGGCAATATTTTTTCTCTTGTGACATTCACAAATTGCCACCAAGGGTCCTGTTTAGGATGGCCTAGTCCCTGTTAGGGAGGAAATGGTCAAAGGAGCATCTAAAATGTTCCTGTGAAAACTATTCCAGGAATCTAATGATTAAAATCACTCAAATCCATTCTGATGATGCACAACTACCGTGTTTCTCATATAATAAGGCTGGGTCTTTTTTTTTTGAGCCCCCAAAAAATGGCTAGGCCATCTTTTCGGGGTGACTTAATTCCCCCTTGCATCTTCGAGCGGGCGGCAACAGCTTGATGTTGACCTCGGCGTTGGGGCACTTCGTATCGGGGTCAACGCTGGCAGCACCATATCCGGTGTGCAACAAAAGTACTTCCTAACGGCAAGCCCCCCACCATTCCCCCATTTCGCATGTTTTAATATAGGCCTTAATTTGGGGAGGGGCTTAATTTCATTTCATGCCTATAAAACATGCTGGGACTTCCTATTGGGGGAGGCCATATTGTTGGAGAAACAGGGTATATATCTCAGTCCTAAATGTCATGCTGTCAAAGTTTTGTCTCAGTGTCTAGAGGTTATGAAGATCTAGATGGGGAAGAAGAAACTCAGATTCAATTGTAGCAAGAACAAGTGATTATTACATTTGGGAGCCACTGGACTTTGGAGATTTTTCCATCTTTATTTTGGAGATTTTTTCCATCCTTTTATGAACTATCCCTCAATGCACAATCTGAGAGTTCTCTTGGAGTCATAGATTCTGCTTGCAGAACAGGTGGCAACCCTAGCTAGGAAAACCTTTGCCCAAAATTCATCTTATATGCCAGTTACACCAACTGATGGATCAGTAGGTGATACTCACAAGTCAGTCATATTTTAGTAATCAATACGTTCTACATAGGACAGCCCTTGAAGAACACTCAGAAGCTAAAACTAGTTATGAACCCACCTCCATTTACCAAGGTAATAGTATCACATGAGATACACTACCTACCAATCAGCTTTTGGCTACAAGTCTGCCCTCTTAAGAGGAAAGACTTGATCAAACAGGATTTGCATACACTGCGTCCTATTTCTAAAATAGTGAAACTTGGCATGACCAAGGATGGGTGCCTTTTATAACACTGCACCTGCCTGGAAGATAGCATATACCCCTGCCCACCTTACCCACAGATCCAGATGGCTCCATTTCTTATGTCATCTAAAAGCCCGCCCCCCCATTGGGCATTGGGCTAGGATTTTAAGAGAACCATCAGTATATGTTAATATGTGTGAGGTAAATTTTAAGCCCAATACTGCAAATGTTTATACAGGTATTCCTCATCTTACGACTACAATTGTGCCCAAAATTTCTGTTGCTAAGTGAAACATTTGTTGAAATGTGTTTGAATATTAGTAGCTCAGATTGGTAGTTAGGCTGTTGGTTCGAGCTTGGCAATTTGGTTGCAAATGTTTCGTCACCATTCAAGGAGACGTTGTCAGTGCCTTTTGAATGAAAATATTTGTTAAGTGAGTTTTGTCCCATTTTACACTTTTCTTGCCAGAGTTTTAAATAAATCACTGCAGCTGTTAAGTTAGCAATTGGGCAGGGGGTTGGATTAGATGACCTACAAGATCCCTTCCAACTCTGTTAATCTGAATCTGAAGGTGGAAAGTGAACTTGATGTCCCCATTGACTTTGCTGGTCAGAAGGTCGCAAAAGGTGATCTCATGACTCCCTGGGACACTGCAACCTTCATAAATATGAGTCAGTTGCCAAGCATCTGAATTTTGATCACATGACCATGGGGATGCTGCTATGGTCATAAGTGTGAAAAACAGGTCATAAGTCACTTTTTTCAGTGACATTGTAAGTTTAAACAGTCATTAAATGTAAGTTGAGAACTACCTGTAGTGGTTTTCTTGCACTATTTGGACTTTATTTTTGTTCTTCATATTTTTTATTGCCAGCTGCCCAGAAGTATTTGTGCACACTGTTCTATTCAGTAAGGTCACCTCCTTTTTCAATAATTCAGAAAATACCAGATAAGGAATTTGCTTTGTTGAACCCAAAACACACAGCCATTGATAGAGGAAAGTTATAGCATTTCCAATAAATGATCCACATGATCCCACACTTGCTGAAAAATTGACCTGCTGATCTATTCTTTCCCTTTGCCTTAAGTTTTTGAGGGTTGGGTTTTTTGTTTTGCAATGATAAAGGAAATAGATACAGTGTTAGAAAGAGATGGGTCGATTATAAATGGATCATAATGCCATGGCAAGCTTCACCTGCTGAAATCTCCTTTTCTATACAGCACAAAAGTCTCTAGGAAAAATATCTAGCCCAGAAAAGAAATGTAAAAATAATTCGCAATAGCACAAAATGATATAGGTGTGGGGGTGGGGGAGAGAATTGACTTAGAATAGAATAGAATAAATAGAATAATTTGGAAGTCTTCTAGTCTGGCAGTCGCCAACCGGTGGGCCATGAGAAAATTTTGGTGGGCCGCAGAGAAATCTCACCCCCAGAACACCCCTACAAAGCAATTAATCCAGGCTGTGCAGAAACACAAGGCTGCGCCGCCCACATGGTCCGCGGGAACCTTCCCTGCCCACTCACTCCTTACCCGTTAAACTTGCCTGCTAAATTGCTATTTTTCCTTTTTCTGACCATCATCTTTTCTGCTGTGCTGGGAGATTTAGATTAGCTAGGAAGCAGGAAATGGTGGGATTTCTTGCTTTCTAGCTAGTCTTTAGATCTTTGGCTCAGCAAAGCCAAACCTCCCTTAGGACTGAAGGTTTGCTTGCAAGCAAATTCAGTGCAGACTCACGGCAAGCAAATTTGAGAGACTGAGCTAGCCGATGGCAGATAGATAGATCACTGAATGATTCTGTGAGCAACTCAATCTGCCTGCTTTGCCTGATTTGGGGTAAAAGTTGCTCTTTTTCTAAAATAAAAAATTCAATATTTACACGAATTGTGTGTTGTGAGCTAATTTTGTCAGTTTGCTTGGTAGCAAATTTTATGAGTTTGCTTGCAAGCAAATTTTATGTGGCAGACTGAGCTAGCCGATGGCAGATAGATAGATCTCTGAATGAATCTGATTCTGTGAGCAACTCAATCTGCCTGCCTGCTTTGCCTAATTTTGGGTAAAAGTTGGTCTTTTTTAATAAAAAATTCAATATTTATATAAATATTTATAATATTTACATACAAGCCATGCCCAGCCATTCACATGACCACCAAGCCACACCCACAAATTAGGCCATGCCCACAGAACCGGTTAGTGGTCCCTGGAATCTAAAATTATGAGTTTGGTGGTCCTTGAGATCCAAAAGGTTGGCAACCCCTGGTCTAGTCCAACCCCCTGATTAGGCAGGAAACCTTATACCACTTCAGACAAATGGTTGTCCAATCTCTTCTTAAAAACTTCCAGTTTTGGAGCATTCACAATTTCTGGAGACAATTTCCACTAATTAATTGTTCTAACTGTCAGGAAATTTCTCCTTAGTTCTAGGTTGCTTCTCTCCTTGATTAGTTTCCATCCATTGCTTCTCGTCCTGCCTTCAGTTGCTTTGGAGAATAGGTTGACTCCAGGGGTGGGATTCAACTGGTGTTACTACCAGTTCAGTGAGGGTGCATTTTGTGTGCGCCTGATGTGCGCTGCGCGCACGTGTACAACATTTGCAAAAAACCGTCAGCTGTGCCACCCAGACAACTGACAAGTGCTGCGTGCGGGTGCGCAGCATTTGAAAATCCTCTGCTTTTCTGCTTTTTCAACTTCAGCTGTGCCACGCAAAGCAGCTGAGATTGAAAAAGTAGGAAATAAAGGACAGGCAAGAGCCTGGGTGGGCAGGTGGGCCAAACAGACAATCAAAAGTCACCGCAGTGAACCAGTTCAGTGTCTGCTGCTCTTCAGAGCTACTGGTTCTATAGAACTGAGCCAAACCGGTAGCATCCTACCCCTGCTTGACTCCCTCTTCTTTGTGGCAACCCCTGAGATACTGGAACACTGCTATCATGTTACTCCTAGCCCTTCTTTTCATCAGACTAGACATACCCAATTCCAGTAAGTTCCAACTGAGGCATGTTTATTGTAAGCCTCAATATTTGGAAGTGAACAAATTAACTGGGGGGGGGGGGAGCCATGGCCAAGTAACAGGGATATAGATAAATAAATAAAAACATTTGTCATGTTCTAAAATATGAGTCTCTTGCTCCCCCAAATGATTGAATGTCTTGGAAAACCTGATTATGTGGATTATAGGCAGTCCTTGACTTACAACCCCAATTGACCCCAACATTTCTGTTGGTAAATGAGACAGTTGTTAAGTGAATTTTGTCCCATTTTACAACCTTTTTTGCTGCTATTGTGAAATGAATCACTGCAGTTTTCAAGTTAGTAAAACGGTTGTTAAGGGAATCTGGCTGCCTCATTGACTGTTGTCAGAAGGTCACAAAAGGGGATCACATGACCCCAGGACATTGCAGCCATCATAAACATAAGTCAGTTGCCATGCATCTAAATTTTGATCATGTGACCATGGGGATGCTATAACTGTCATAAGCATGAAAAACTGTCAAAGTCACTTTTTTCAGTGCCATTTAACTTCGAATGGTTACTAAACAAACTGCTGTAAGTCAAGGATTACCTATAGAACGTTATTCATTTATTTTCATCCCACCTGTATTGTTTTTCTGTATAATTGGCAGTGAACATGTTTCTTTCTCTTCCTATTTTCCCCACAACAACAACTTTGTGAGGTGAGTTGGGCTGAGACAGACCGGCCCAAAATCACCCTCTGCCTTCTATGGATTTTTAAAATCGAATTCACATTTTTAAAAATACTGAATTAAAAATGAACTTGGTACCTGGCAACATTTAAGAAACCTTTCAAATAGACTAAACATGTGGCTCTGTAGAATAAGTCCTAAGTAATGTAGAGACTGAATATCTATTTATAGCAATGATTCTTGATTATGAGATTTTAGGTGGGTCTACTTTCGTATAGGATGATAGTAATTGTGAAGAATTAAGCCTGTTTTGTTTCATTGTTGGAAGTTGGAATGAATACAATCTGAGGATACTTGAAGTATGTATTATGGTAAATCAACATTTGTTTTTTTTTAAAAAAAAAACAATCCTTAGTGGTTTATGGCCCAAAGTGCTCACCCTGCCTTGTGAATCAGATGGAAAGGTTGGCAGTGGCTGGTCCTCTCTTGACCACCAAACCATTGATAGATTTGAAGTGATTCGTGTTTTCAAAACTGGGGTTCTCCTGTCCAAGCATAAGCAAGATCACTGTCTCCTATCCAGGCCAGAAAATCTTTTCAAAACATGGGTCTACTTTAGTCTATGTTTTCAAAATGCTTTCCTGTTCCCTCTTGTATGGAGAGGGGGATAAGTACAATTCTCTTAGTTTCTCTCGAATATCATCAAAACTGGTGAATTCGATATTTTTAAGATTAAGTGATACCTGTGAGTCATCATTTTACTTTTGTTTATTGCAATTTATATGGCAACCCACTCACACCTGACCCTGGAAAGGTAGCAATCATTAAAACAAAAGATTTTAAAAAGAACAAACATTATCGCGTTACTTTTCATACACTTTAACTATTCAAACATACATAACAAGATGAGGAATTTCTATTCTATTGATAGTAAAATTACTCTTATTTTCATAAGTGATAATATGAGGTACTATATAAAAGAATATCAGACTCTGGGATATTGAAATATCAGGGGGAAAAATCAAGGATAACAATGCAAACATTCTTCATATGATACATAGAGAATTTTCCAAAAGAGAAGAGATTGCCTCCTTTATTCATTATGTTGATAGTCTAAGAAAACATTACTGTTTTCCTTGGCAGCTCACATTCCGCTGAATTCCAGAAATATTCCATAATACTAAAATATTATTCACTCTCCCTTAGTACCCTGCTTAGTACGCTGAGTAAATATATATTCCAGTCAAAGTTCATTTTAAATGAAATTCACAAGATGCTTATAAAAGGAGAACCTACATTATAACTCAATCTACAAGTTCAGATTACCAGGGGGAAATTCCTATTAAACTATTAACACCATAAATTGTAATATAGACTATATTGAGACTGTGTCACCATGTTATGCAGAATTGTGTTAATTTAGGAAAGGAAAAATAACTCTATGTATGAATAAGGTGATAAGCGTGATAAGTTACACAGCTCTAGTAACCCTTTGCCTGGCAAGCATACTGCAGTTCTGGTGGACAGATCCGTATAAACTGTGGAACCCCTGGGACTTCTAGAGCAGTGGCCCCCAACTTTTTGGGCACCAGGGACCGGTTTTCTGCAGAACAGAGAGGGGGCATTATTTTATGTGCTGCCTGCATCCCACAGATGGGGCTTTGCTTGCTTTTGCAGCCCGGTTTCTGGCATGCCGTGGCCCAGTTCTGGTCCATGGACCAGGGGTTAGGGACTCATGTTCTAGAGCAGGGGTGTCCAACCTTGCCAACTTTAAGACTTGTGGACTTCAACTCCCAGAATTCCTCAGCCAGCTGTTGGACACCCCTGCTCTAGAGAATGATAAAAGACACGGCATTGATGGTTGATTTTATAGATATTACAGTTAGGATATACTTGCATCAATGGAACTAAAAATAATAATAATAATCATAGAGAATCCTTAGTACTCTGTTGGGGAGATATTGATTAAATATTCCTAAACCCCCCCCGGAGCAAACGCCCCCCCCCCCCCCCCCCCCCCCCCCCCTGACTTCTTAGTGCACAATGTGACTAGGTGAGACAACCCAGGAGCAAATATAGTACACAGAGGTTTGTATTTACATATAGTGGTTTTATCTCTACAAAAACATATATACATACAAATACTTTGAGACAAGCCTTGAACAAACAGCAATCGGTAATCAGTACAACATGGAAGCATACATGGAGAGAGAGATATGCCATCACAGGGCCTCTCTTATATTACAGTCTCTTAAAGCTGTAGCAGTCAAATAACCCTGCTGACTCATTGCAACCATTGCATCATTGTTACAGAGTTACAGTATTACATTACAGTAGCTAGTCAGCTATTAAATCATCATTACCCTGACACATATTTTATTGTTTAAGTGCAGGTAGTCCTTGACTTATGACCACAATTGAGCCCAACATTTCTGTTGCTAAGTGAGACATTTGTTAAGTGAATTTTGCCCCATTTTATGATGTTTCTTGCTACAGTTGTTAAGTGATTCACTGCAATTGCTAAGTTATTAACACAATTGTTAAGCGAATCTGGCTTCCCCACTGACTGTTGTCAGAAGGTCACAAAAGGTGATCACATGACCCTGGGACACTGCAACCATCCTAAATATGAGTCAATTGCCAAATATCTGAAGTTTGATCATGTGACCATGGGGATGCTGCAACAGTCATAAGTGTGAAAAATGGTTATAAGTCACTTTTTTCAACGCAGTTCTAACTTCAAACCATCACTACATGAACTTGTTGTAAGTGAAGGACTACCTGTCCAGTGAATATGACAGACAGAGCTTTGGACATCTTTCTGGTGAGTTTTTGACAACACCTCCTCTGGCAGAAATAACATCTTCCAAATATTTCCTTTGGCAGAAATAACATCTTCCAAATATTTCCTCTGGACAGTTAAGAGTCCTTCTGTTCTTAATTTTGGACTTTTCCCCTACTTTTCTTTGCAGAAGTCTTCTCAGTCACAAATAATCTTAGGCCTCTTTGCATGTACTGCAAATTTGAAGTGTCCTCACAGATTTTCATTAACATTCCAGTCTGGAAACTGTAAAATTCATTCCAAATCCTTTGCCTCTTTCTTATAAGTTCTTGGAGGTATGTTTTGAACTGTTCCCTTGCTAAAAATCCCTAACCCCTTTTCAGTTTCAAACTGTGGGTCCCCTCAGGGCCTATTGGAACTTCAAGACTAACAATCACCTACATTTCAATTAGCATTCAGCATCCAGTACTTTTTGGCAGTTGGATCTGAATAGCCTCACTTCCTGCCATATAATGTGCATAAGAGCAGAGAGCAATTGCGCTGTGCCAGTTTTTCTCTTCTATTCAACTAAAAACATTTTTCTTGGATCTTTTCTTTGAATTTTTGTTGCACAGAAAAGAATGACTGATTATGGGATTTTTCAGGGTGTTAGATCCTGCAAGCACAGGTATCAAATTCAAAAGAAGTTAACCACAGTATGCACCTATATTTTTAGGTGGTCTAAGCCAAGATGTACTTTATTATTATTATTAACAATAGTCAAATTATAGTACAATTCTATACATGTCTACTCAAAAGTAATCCTCACTAGGTTAATAGGAATTACGCATGGAAAAGGATTTGTATAGGAGTTATGGCTTGCTGTAGGCTAGCTTGGCATGGGCACTTAAATGCTTTTTTATTTTTCTATTTTGTAAAGGAAAAATATATTATGATCTTTGCATAATTGGCTATGTTTATTTTTTCTTCAACAAGTAATTCTCCTTTCTGGGATCAACTGTCCCACTTCACCCTTTATATCTTTTAACTTCCTGGTAAAGAAGGGCAAAAATGATTCAAGGAGTGCTCTCCCATTGGCCTACAACTGAAAGATACATTACCCAAACCCAAAAGCTTGCTTTCGTGCTATTAAACCCACTTCTATTTTCCCTTTAGCTGGAAACTGTAGGTGCTAACGTGAGCTGAGAAAGACTGGCCAAGGAAGAGCAAGAGGCATGTGAATTGCTCTAATGGTTTAAGGTTTGGCTGTTGTTATCTCAGAAGGAGAATAGATAACAAAGTAGGGCTTCTTTGGCTCCATATACTGTTATCTTCTCCTTTGCTCTTTCAATCCCAATGGAGATCAGAGCTTACGCTTTATTATTCACAAAATATTTACATTATGAGTTGCATCTGTATCTGTTGGCTACATCAGCCCCATTCTTCAAATTGTTAAACTTTAATGATGGAGAAAAGAGAAAAGATCACCAGGTGTCCCACTTTCTATCTCTACTCTGTGGCCATTACATACAGAAGAGGATTAAAATTGGAAAGACTAAAGCAGTGGTCGCCAACCAGTGAGCTGGGGACCACTGGTGGTCCATGAGAAAAATTTGGTGGTCTGCAGAGAAATGTCACCCCAAAGCACCCCCCAAAGCAATTAATCCAGGCTGCATGGGAACACAAGGCTGCGCCAACCACATGGACCGTGGGAACACAAGGCTTGCGTTGCTTGCATTGTGAACAACATGAAGTAGTGAGGGGAGGTGGGAAAGGGTGGAGGGAGAGAACTTGCCCCACTCAACCCACACACCTCGCCTGACCACCGGGCTGCTTCTTTCCGCTTCTTTCTTCTGCTTTTGGCTGCATGCAAGGAAAGCAGCAAAAGTCTTTCCTTCTCTCCCCCAAACTCTGCCAGAAATGAGTTTTTGAGACCCTGCAAGGCATCTTGCTCCAAGAGGCTGTGCCGGTGCGACAAGTCTCACAAAGACTCATTTCTGGCGGAGTTTGGGGGAGAGAAAGAAAGACTTCTGCTGCTTCTGCTGCTTTCCTTGCATGAAGCCAAAAGTCTCTCTCTCTCCCGCCCCCCCAAGAATGGAGCTGGAGACAGTATCCTGCAATCCCAAGTAAAGAATTATCAGTTGGTAGGAAAATGGGGTGGGGAATTTTCCTGCAGACCTTTTTTGGGATTTTCTCAGGATCACTGGTCCACAGGATTTAAAATTATGAGTTTGGTGGTCCTTGAGGTCCAAAAGGTTGGTGACCCCCGGACTAAAGCCCTTCTCATGGGGAAATATTCCATGGGGAAGAATTAACCACAATCTTGTTTCCCATGGTTCTATATAGGTAGATATATAAAAAAATGAAAATTCTTGCATGTTGTATAGTGCAAAATAAACATCAAGGTGTATTATTGATAACTAAACTGAAGGGCAAGTGTGCTTGCTTTGAAGTGGATCTAGGACTTGATTGGAAGGGTGTTGGGTGAAACTAATTTGAAAATTACCCATAGTAATTTCCCAACAATAGTGTGCCTGGTCTAATATCTATAGAAAATCACTCCATAGAGATCTGTTTAAATGAAATGTCTTTAGTACAGCTCCCCTGGAAGAAGATATCTTGATCCCAATGAAAAGAAAAAGAAACTAACATTTATACATGCGGTTTATTTCATTCAAATGTAAGCAGATTTCAGCATCATCATTAATAACAAATTAATTAGAAGAAATAATGGCAAGAACAAAATCCACAGTGACTTAGTTGCCAACATAAAATAAGTCCAAGATTGCATAAATGTTAGGATAGTAACACTGACTTTATGCATAATTATTAGAACATTTGTCTGATAATACCTTTTCCTTCTCCCTCAAGCCACATTTCAATGTACCCAATTTATTTAAATTGTTACCATCACCTTTTTGAACAGAGCTTACCAAATTTGGCAAGCAGTAGCCACTTGTTTATCAGAATATTTATAATGTATATAAGAATATTGTCAGCTTTAAAATAGAACAGATTAAGAAACCAATAGGTTAGTGCTACTTTTATTGTAAAAGTTCTTATTGTTCGGTCTACGTTCTCTTAAGAGGATGCATCTGCCTCTTTGCAGATATCCCTTCATCGCCACAAAGAGATGTCCACCAATCCTTGTTCAAATGGCAGCAGCTCAGTCCAAGAAGAACAAACCGTGCAAATATATAACTAAATTGTTAACGTAGATTACTAGGTAAAGGTATGCCCTTTCGAGTTTGGAGTCTTCCCAATTTGTTGGCACACTCTCAGAATTCCCATTCAGTATGACTAGAGACCATTCTGGAAGTTACAGCCACAAATACATCAGGCTAGAGGAGACTTATGCTCAATAGCCTTGAAGGTCCTGCCATATGTTAGGAACAGATGAATTCTGCTGCACTTTAGTCTAGTATACATGGCTAGGAATAACATCAAATATGTTGTGATCTAAGCACTCATGCAAACACCATATTTTGATTACTCAAATTCTTTGCTTGTCCCTGTTCTACAGAAACCACAGCATGTTCTTTTTCAATGAAATAATTATTTTCAGCTAATGATAAAGGAAGGAGCCCTTAAAATGTTATTTTAAGGAAGCTAGGTATACTGGATACATTAGGAGTCCAAGGTTTTTTTAATGTGGCAAGACATGCTCAGGGATTCCAGCATTACAGTTAAGGTCTTCATCTACCTTACATTTTTAGACAGTAACTGGAATGGCTATAGAAAATCAGGGGAATTTGAGGAATCACTGCAAGTTGGACCCAGACTTAGTTGTCTTTACTGTAGACTAATACTATCATTCTTCTGATAATATGGAGGGAAAATTATGGAGTGTATTACCTCTAGATCTATATTTATCAATATGGCAGCATCTATCTGACAGAGGATGATCTCAAAAAGATAAGTTTTTGGCTTATTCTGCCAAACAAAAAGCTAACAACTATAGGCAACAGGCAATAAAAGGATGTTGGAGTTCGTTTTCATGCTTAGTTAATTTGAGATTTATAGAAATGGGGATGTGGTCTGGCCCCTTGCCTGGAAGGGGCAACACTAGAATGAAGCAGACAGATATATAACAAGATGTTCAATAAGATCCTTGAACATTGAACACAATCATTTCCCCCCACTACCAAGACAGAATTGCAAGGTCACCTTCTGTTAATGAGGAGCAGCTACAAATAACATTGCCCTGTACAATTGAACAGCATCCAAACACAATTTTAAATTAGTATTTCCAGCTCAGTAATACTTCTTGATGGGTTAATGCTTCTTACTAAGTAATACATTTTTAGAAGGAAGTATTGGCTGGCTATTGTTGCTTTGAGAGGGTCTGTGATAAATGAGATGCATAGATTCACATCTAACTCCCACCTGTCAGTGATGGGGCTTGTGGTTCAGTAACAGCTGGAGAGCTGCATTGGACAGATTCATTATCTGGGTACACCTTTGCAGAGGGATGCACAAGTGACAAACACTCCTTGAAGCTCTTTTGTATTAGTGTTGATTGGCCCTTCAGCTGTGGTCCTCCATAGAGAACTTTAACTTACCAATATATCTAACCCTGAAAGTGTTCAATTCTAGCTTGGCTGTTACTCCTGATTTCTTTGTTTCGAGGAGTTCAGCATTGGAATATCCTAGAGAACATCAACAATTTCTCAATATTGTCACTACCGATGCCTGATTTGTGCCCACTGATTCCTTTTTTTTTAAGAGATTGGACAATTTGTTCAGTTAAACAACAATGTGGCACTGTTGACAGATGATGCCAAATACCATAATATAGATGGAGATGCAGAGGTTTAATTTCTATGAGTATCTATGAGATTTCCATAACACCTCAGCAGTGCCATAGGCTGATAGCTTCCATGCCACGCCGCATTGAGGCAGTAATTGCTGCAAAAGAGACCCAAACCAAGTACTGAGTACATATGCATGCTTATACTTTTCAGAGGTCCAATATTGTTCTATGTTCAATCCTTGTTTTATTGATTGCATGCAATATTCTAATTTTCTGAGATTGTGGATTTGGGGTTTTCATGAGCTGTAAGCCATAATCATCTCAATTATGACAAATCATGGCTTGAACTATCTTGCTTTGCATGTAATGAGTCTATCTCATATATTAGTTTCACCTTTTAAGGTGCATTACTGAAATAAATGAACTTTTGCACAATATTCTAATTTTTCGAGTTTCACCTGTAGTTTTCTCCATTTCTTTTTCTTCCCTTTATTTCAAGTACTGCTTCTGTACTGCTTTATTTGTACTTTATTTCATGTACTTTATACTGTACTTTATTTCAAGTGCTTCTGTACTTCTTCAATCCTTCTGATTCTAAATGGTTTGCATTAAAAATTTCAGCAGTATAAAACAGAATTAAAATAATATCAAAAATGCCCAAAATAGTATCCATGCCATAATCTATAATCTCTCCGAATAATCTTATTCATCCATTACAACAAGCAGTTAATCACATTTGTACTGATAGTGGAATCCTACATTCTGAATACATTATTATTCCTCACTCCATCAATCCGAAAGCTCTTGAAAATTCTAATAGAATCTGTTTCCAGTGGGGATTCCAGAAAGAGGGAATTCTTGCAGAAAATGTTTGCCTTTGAGTCTCTCCCATCCTACGTCTTGTGGGGCATGAAGGGTGTAAAATCTCAGTAAGAACTCTCACAATAAAGGTTATGCATCATTTTGTTTCATTTGCAGTGGAAAGATTTCAGTTATGCAACCAAGGCTATTATACTATTCTGTTCAGCCAAATGCCTATATGCTTCTTTTAGAATCCTTCCCTACATAGGTCTATTTAGAAGATTGTTCAAAGGTGAGCAAGTTAAGGATTCCAATTGTATTCATCTTATGAGCTGTGAATAGAGCCTCCATTGAAATCTTTCCAATATAATATAAATAACAATTCCCCTGCTCATATTTGCTATATATTTGGTTTTAGTTTGTAAATTATTGAAGTTACTATGAAACTTGGAAGGATTAACTGATCTAAATCCTCTTTTTCCAATCTAATTTCCTTTCAATGATTGGATTTCAACACCTAGCATCACAAAACTTGATCACCTATGACAGTGGATGATGGGAATTATGTCTTTAACTTTTCAAAAGCCATGGAGCTACCTGCAATAGCAAGAATTTAGGCTGTTTTGATTTTTTTTTTTTTTTTTTTGTTTAACCAATTCAGGAGATTATTTTTCCTGATAGCATCTAGCTTTGATCTTACCCGAATTTTTCCCTATGAATTAATTTGACTTAATTTTTCCAAGTAGACAGAAAACATATAAGAACAGAAATGAGGGCAAAGTATAATTTAAAAAATATTTAACATAACAATGTTACAGAAATATATTATCTGGTCTCACAAATTTTGTTATAACCCATGAAGTGTGAGCAAAAACAGATCATCCTTATAAAATCCCACCAAATATTAACTCAGGTGCAAAACATATAATTTAGGAATATACTGTTTACACTGGAGTTGGACTACTTCTGTTTTGTAGTCCATTAGGGATCAGAGAATTTTTGAGAACTCTGCTAGGCAGCAGATTGTCTTTCAATAAGCAAATTTCTGTTCTCAGTTAAATCACTCAGTTGCATGAATTGCATTATTTGCAATTCATTTGCCTGAGATAGTTCAGCATCCAGCCAGCCAGACTAGGCCGGACCAAACACCCCAAAATAAGATTCTCTAGACCACTGCATCAGTGGTGGGATTCAATTTTTTTTACTACTGGTTCTGTGGGCATGGCTTGGTGGACGTGGCAGGGAAGGATACTGGAGTAAAATCTCCAGTCAGAGGTGGTATTTGCCAGTTCTCCGAACAACTCAAAATTTCTGCTACTGGTTCTCCATAACTGGTCAGAACCTGCTGAACACCACCTCTGCACTGCATAGTATTGCTATAGCCCAGAGCTGTCAAATTCTCAGCACGCAGGCCAGATGTGTCATGTGCTGGCCATGTCCATGCCCGATTTAGTGAAGGGGAAAAAAACTCCTGATACGTCACATGATGCTACCGTGACGATGTAAGTTTGACAGCCCTGGTCTAGCCCATCTTGTGAAAATGACATTTTAAAAAAAGAAACTAAAATAAATTAATACTAGCCTTAAAAAGGAAATGCTGGGAAAACAATATACAAAAACAAATTTTATTGTTGAGTTTCAGAAATTAATTAATTAGTTCTTAAAAGAAACTTGCCATTGAGGAAAAGAACAGCATTCTTCAAGCCATCACTAGCTCCCAAGCAATGATTTGCCCCTGTATACATTTCAGGGTTAGTCATTTTATCTAACTACATAGTTGGCATGTACTGCAAATATTTGCTGCATCAAGTATAGTGTAATTTCAATCAGAGAAGATTCTGTATCTTTAAGACATTTTATTTTCTGATCCTTTTTAGCATGCAAGACACCATTCTTCCAAAGCTGGCTACATAATACTGATGGTACACAAAGCATCTCAAAAACTATAAATTATTCATATTCAGGTAACCCAATTTTCCCCATTCTCATACCCAGATGAGTGGAAACTACTGCTTCTGAATTCCCAGGCTTTGTCATCAAAACTTTTGGATGACATTATTTTAGAGACAACTAGAATAGAATATAGACTTACCTGAATCAATAAGTCATAACTAACTTGGTCCAGGATAGGTAAACTGTTGTCCTCCAGATGTTTGGGATATTCCCATCATCCACCAGTATAAAACAATGACAAAAGGTTATGGAAGTTGTAGACAAAACATCTAATGGGTGCCAGGTTGTCTACTGATGTTTCTCTATTTACATCACACACACACACACACACACACACACAGATGATTTACAATTAATTTGCCTCAGTACATATCCATTCTTACAATTTGTAAATCTGATACTGTAGTGTAATATGCTTCATGCTTTTGCAAATAAAATACTACATTAAATGGATGCTTCCAAACGAATGTTGTGGAGTATCCCCTAAAACTGATTATTGCTATATTGCTCCATGTTTTGCAAAAACTTGACTTTGTTCCATTCTAGCTAAATATCTAGTTTTAAAGTGAATATGCATTTCAAAAATAGATATCTATTTTTAAATAGATATCTATTTAACCCCAAATTAGAAGTTTCCATAATGAGATAAGTATTTGTTCCATAAAAATTATTTGAAAAGATATCAGCCTGCATTTTCAAAGTAGTAATCATCAAATTTCATGCAAAATACATCTATGATGGGTGGAGGGGATAAGAGAACAACACCCCCCACACAAAAAAAACCTGAATAAACATTCAGATAGGACCTAACAACCAGGGGTGGGATTCTACCAATTCGCACCTATTTGCTAGAACCGGTTGTTAACATTCTAAGCAGTTCGGAGAACAGGTTGTTAGAAGAAATTACAGGCCTAATCCTGTAAGGAAGGCAGGAAGGAAACATTCTGGTGTTGCTTACAGAAACTGCAGGGCTAGACTTCCTGTCTCAGGAGTTTTGCTGGGGGGGGGGTTTCCCCTCCTTTGTGGAATGACCATTCAAAGTTACAATGGCACTGAAAAAAGTGACTTATGACCATTTTTCACACTTATAACTGTTGCAGCATCCGCAAAGTCATGACAGGCCAGGCAAGGAGATGTGTGCCTCGATGTGAGTGATATTGAGTTGGCCATGCCCAGCCAATAAGATGACCACCAAGCCATGCCCACCAACTAAGCCACGCCCACAGAACCGGTTGTTAACAACTACCCTTTTTACATTCACCTGTATTAGGATGGGGGGGGAGAGAAAATAAATTCAAGATTACACTTCTAGTGCTGAAAAAAATCCATTCTATTCTGTCACACTAACTCACTTGTTACAAGCATATGCTCAACAAGCCTATCTTCAGCTATTCTGTTCAGGTTTAAATTGACTCCGATTCCTCCAAAGCTGTGTCCTACTTAACAGCAGTGGTGAGAGCATTGTTGGCCATTTAGATGCTGAAGGAAGCCTGACATATGATCTCTTGCCCACAGAGAGGTGATATCCTCCGTCAGCAGTTCCATGTAAAGCCTGCTGGTTAATGGTTGATAACTCTTACCCAGATTAGTATTTAATCAAAAACAAATGTGTTATAGAAGAAATGTTTGAATCTATACCTACCCACACATTGGATGCTGGGCGGGGGGGGACTTTTCTGGTATGAAAGCACAGCACGTGGGGGAGAAGCCTGTTTAATTTGCTGAAGTTAACTAGGAAAGAATGCTATTTTTGGCTTTCTGTGCAAAAATAATGTTGTGTCAAGTCAAGCACTGCCTGCCAGTCTGGTTACATAGCCTTTTACCTTCCTTATATCTACTCAGGGTAGGTCTTACACAGTGGTAGGATTCAAATTTTTTTACTACCAGTTCTGTGGGCATGGCTTGGCGGGCATGGCAGGGGAAGGATACTGTAAAATCTCCAGTCAGAGGTGGTATTTACTGGTTCTCCAAACTACTCAAAATTTCCGCTATCGGTTCTCCAGAACTGGTCAGAACCTGCTGAATACCATCTCTGGTCTTACAAGATCCGTTGAAATGAGAACCAAATGGCACTAGCAGGTGCAATGGTTAGAGAATTAAGCTAGGGCCAAGGCTATATTGGTTCTCTCACTTGTGAAGATCACAGTATACTATTGAATCAGCTATTATCTCTCAGACCAACAACTGAGTTCTTTCTGAAGCTAAACTGAAGCAGTAATAGAGATGGAAGGTAAGACAGGATAAACTCTCATAAATTGTGTAAAGATAAAGGTTTTCCAGGTCCAGTCATGTCCAACTCTAGGGAGCAGTGCTTATCTCCGATTTTTAGTCAAAGGAACCAGTGTTGTCCAAAGACATTTCCATGGTCATGTAGCCAAGGCACATGGAATACTGTTACCTTCTCACCAGTGGTGGGATTCAAATTTTTTTACTACCGGTTCTGTGGGCGTGGCTTGGTGGGTGTGGCAGGGGAAGGATACTGTAAAATCTCCAGTCAGAGGTGGTATTTGCTGGTTCTTTGAACTACTCAAAATTTCCACTACCAGTTCTCCAGAACTGGTCAGAACCTGCTGAATACCTCCTCTGGCCCTGATCCTGTCAGCCTTCATGAAAGCTTTGAAGATATGGCTCTGCCACATGCTTGGGGACCAGCAACGGTGAGGAGCTCCAACAAGGGCTTGATGCAAAGGTGGACTTTGGCTATTCACCATGGTTACTTTTGTCTTCTAAGCAGTTACTGACAATTTACATTTTTGTAAATTGGTTTTTATTGGACTTTATTTTTAATTGTTGTGAGCCACCCAGGGACACTTAGGTGAGATGGATGGCCATACAAATTGAATAAATAAATAATCAAATTAAATTACATTTGGCTCTCCTCCTACCTGAGCCCTCACTGGTACTAGTTTTCTGACAAAATTGGCCCTTGACTTGGAAAAAAATTCAACCCCTCTGATAGAGAATAATTATATCTTTTTAAAAAATGAATATAGACACTAACCCTAGCATTCTTACATCATGGGGCAACCGCTAAAGTACTTTGACATAAGGCAGTAGTTAACATGGTAGAGATCTTAAAAGGGCATGTCATTTTGTCACAGGCATACTTTTGGTTTTCTCCTGATAGTTTTTCAAAACCCCTTATCGCCAAAGTTCCTGTGACAGAATTGCAGACCAGATCAAACCGACTCCTTTAAAGAATAAGGAAAAAACTACTATGTTATGGGTCCTTTGAGGATACCTTGTTCTTTTCCACTGCAAGGCCCACTTGCTGCTTTATTGTAGTCTGCTTTGTCTGAATAGACGTGTTCAGAGGATGAGGGGACAAAAAGCAGCTCAGACAAATCATGCCCTTTGGGAGGGATAAAACTGGCAGCAGCTGCTCTGATCTCGGAGCCAGAGCTCGCCATGTGGGTACTTCTCTCACAAAATCCAGCCAACTTGAAACCCACTCACTGATTCAAACAGCAGCAGCAGCTCTGCCGAATGAGAGCATCACAGGCCTTAATCCATGTGCTCAAACATGAACCCCTTCTTGGCTACCTGGAGCGGATGGCAGAGGCTTTTGTCTGCTGATTGGTTTAGGAAGTAATGAGCAAAATCATTTAAAGACAGGAGGTAAAAGATTTTAAAAAAGAAAACTAAATAAACCTAGTTTACTTCAACACTATTTCTTTTTCCATATCTTGCAACGCATCCTTTCATCACTTTATACGTTGCTGTAAATTTTCATTTCTCTCTTTTTAAGGATCAGTCATCAACTCCATCTAACCAAGACTTTCTCAGTCTTTGTCTTCCTCTTGCCCCTCTTCTTTTGTATGTGTTTCGTTTTGTAATTCAGTCCTCATTCATTCTTGCTGTGGGACCAATCCACCTCAATGTCCTTCTTTCATATTTATCTCTCTCATGAGTACAGGTAATCCTCAACTTATGACTACAATTGAGCCCAAAATTTCTGCTGCTAAGTGAAACATATGTTGAGTTTTGTCCCATTTTATGACCTTTCTTGCCACAGCTATTAAGTGAATCAGTGCAATTGTTAAGTTAGTATACAGTAGTTAGGTGAATCTGGCTTCCCCATTAACTTTGATTGTCAAAAAAGCAAAAGGTGATCATATGACCACAGGACCCTGAAACCATCATAAATATGAGTCAATTGCCAAGCATCTGAATTTTGATCATGTGACCACAAGTGTGAAAAATAGTTATAAGACCCTTTTTTCAGTGCCATAATAATTTTGAACGGTCACTAAATAAACTTTTGTAAGTTGAAGACTACCTGTACTCAAGCCATATTCCTTCGGTATTCCTGATTCTATTTTTTTGTTTTATCACACACATTACATTCTCACCTAGAGATTTATCTGTGTCATCAGATGACCTTAAAGGTAAAGGTTCCCCTCATACATACGTGCTAGTCGTTTCCAGCTCTAGGGGGCAGCGCTCATCTCCATTACAAAGCCAAAGAGCCAGCGCTGTCCAAAGACGTCTCTGTGGTCATGTGGCTGGCATGACTAATTGCCAAAAGAGCACAGAATGCTGTTACCTTTCCACCAAAGGGGTCCCTAATTTTTTACTTGCATTTTTTACATGTTTTCGAACTGCTAGGTTGGCAGAAGCTGGGACAAGTAATGGGAATTCACTCCATTACGCAGCGTTAGGGATTCAAACCACCGAACTGATCAACAAGCTCAGCGTCTTAGCCACTGAGCCACTGCGTCCCTTTGTGGTGTTGTTAAGGTGACCTTAATGTCATCACCTTTAGCAAGTTGTTAAGGGGACCTTAACAACTCGCTAAAAGAATGCAAATGTCCAGCTGTCTACAAAGAGTATAAATCCTTCCATTCCCCACCATCCAGTCAGAGCTGAAGAAGCTTCAAACTTCTTCAAAGAAAAAAACAGAAAGTCCAGTTGCCTCTTGGGGCGGGGGGAAGCACCTTTGGGACAACCATGACCTGGATCACTGAGAATCTCCATAGATACTTTCTTTCACATTTTTCCAGCTGTACCCAACTCTCATTTCCATGTAGTGTGAGTGGAAGAACACTCTTATACGTAGCCGGTTTTACTGCTTTTCACAAATATCCATCCTCACACTACAATAGATCTTATTTTTATACCAGCAAACAAAACAATTTTAAAATGTAACATTGTTATTTATATTATGCAGGATATGCACTCAACACACCACACTAATAGGCCTCAGCAAATTGGTGCCTTTAGGACGTGCTGAACTCTACCATAATTCCCAAATAACATGTAACACATCTGAAGAGCATTTGATTGGGGAAGACCATTTTAACCCGCTCCTAATTGCCTCAAACTCCCATTCTCTTATAAAACGTGCTGATTTTTCAAATGACAGCAGCTGATTATATTGGAAGGAATTATAATTTTGGCATTGGAGGCTCAGAATTATCAAAACTAAACAAGACGTCTTAAGAGCATCTAATTAAGGAAGGATTCCTTAAAACCATGGAGCCAAACATTTGTGAATCCTTGTTTACTTTTGTACATTGAAAAGTCTCCTATAATTTATGTAATAAGCAAGATTTTCTTTCTCAAATAATATTCTTCAGATAGGTCTCTGTTTACATTTAAGTCAACTTTAAAGTCTTCATAGAAAGAACATTATTTAAACTTTTGGCCTGTTTATTTTCAACTTCATAAACATTCAGTCTTAGATCATTAAATGAAACAGGATTTTTTTTAAAAAAGCCATTCAACATAAAAATTCCTATAGCAGATAACAAGGTTCTCAGAAATTTTCCCCATAATTTCGTTGAAATGAAATTTAATTTCATTTATCTGTGAATTTGATTTCTGTATGTATTCTTTCCATCTGTCACTACTTAATTATTAAGGATGTGGACAATTTGGAAAGTTTTTTTCTTGTTGTAATGGATCCTAGCTACAACACAACTAAGTTCTGCTTTGGTTCCTTCAAAAGGACTAATTCAATAAATCTTATTCATAAAAGGGTCAGTGAACAAGATAAAATAATCTAGAATTACTTTCAAAACTACCCTTCTTTATAAGTTGTGCATGAAAGCATTGTGAAATTACATCATTTTCTGCTGCTAACAATCTTGTGAGGTATGTTAGACTGAGAGTTAATGATATATAAATAAATATTTGAAAGGATCCCATTCTAAATCCATATTATCTACTATTCTACATAGCCTAGGTCACAGGCCTAGAAGACATCTTCACAAAGTGATATAAAAAAGAGGTTCAAGAAGATGATAACAAGAAGGGAAGCAACATCACTGGCAAGAGTTCACCGGACAGAAGCTGCCAAATTTTACTTCAAACTTTTCAGAAACACAAGCACTGTTGTGAATAATCCATGCTTCCTGATGAGAAGAGCAAAGGGAATTTTGAATATACCCTTGTTATACTAAATTTTCCTGAACTGTCAGCTTCTTAGCCAAAGTGGATTGTTTTTAAATAAAAATGCAGAAGGCGTAGTCAGTAAAAACAAAGTTGTAAACTTATTCATCCAAGAGTGAATTGTTTAAATCTCAAAATAGGACAGCAGGATGTGCAATAGGGGAGTGGGGAAGAGAGCTAAAATACTACTGGAAGGAAGAACGTGTGCCTACTGCTAGGATAGTAAAAGATGGAGTTTTTATTATTAAACCTAATAAGCAATATAATAGTAATGGACTCCCTTTCAATGAAGGTTTTCGAATAAGGGCTGAAGGGTCACCTGTCAGAGGTGATTAACTGGATTCCTACACTAAGCAGGAGGTTGGATTAGATGACATGTCACATCCTTTCCAACTGATAGTTGATTGGATTCTATGACAAGCTTTACAAACTGCTGTCAACCCACTACCCAGTATAGTATGCATATTGCACCTAAGGTACACATTTCTTGGCAATGGCTTGCCATTGTAGTCAGCTGCCCCAAAGTACCTCACTGAAATAGATGTTCCAGTTGTTGCAGTGCAAGGTAGTACCATATTTGCAGCTCAGGGGGAGGGTACTGGAATGGGCAGAAGACAAGTGGTGGCACTACTATCAAAAGGAAAGAGGAAGACTTGGAGGACAATAAGAGGAATACCTGGTTTTCTTTCCTCTTCACCTGGAGGATCATCTTAGCTACCTCCGTCTCTGTGCAAGAAACTGGATAACTGCTACCAATAGTCTGGTAACATAAAACGCCTCCAATTTTTACAAGGAAATGCTCCAAAGTACATTTGGCTTATATAGAGAATGATCTCATAGCCAGGATCTAATTTGAAATATGTGTTGATTTAAACAAGTTGATATGGAAAATGGCCCCTGAGGAACAACTGTAAACCACTGCAGCATGCAACATCTAAAGATTCGCAAGTTGTATCCTTCTTCACAACGTATAGTCAAATTAAGACAAAAGGTGGGTTGTCAAAATGGATAGATGGAAACTTCCGGACATTTGGCCGGTGTCAGCCTCAAGATATCTTCTGCATCCTATCTACTACATCTTCTCTGCTGCTATGCTATGCTATTTCTTTCGGCTGTCATTTGCAACGGGGGGAGGGGGGACTTGGAGGGGAAGAGAGCTGGAGGTGTTTTGCATTCCTTTGCTGTGGGTAGCAAGGGGAGGGGGTGTATGAATTCTTGTTTTTAATTTTCCATTTCTTCACTAGCTTCTATCCTCTTTTGCGCAGCTGCGAAGTTTTATCAAAATATGTCAAGGTCAACGGACAGAGGCCTCATCACCACCTGAAGATGCCCACATGATCATATTCAGAACTTTTAATTGGAAGAGTCATTTGGACTTTGGGGGGTGGGAACAATTCCATTCCTTTGTATATGTGATCTGCGTGCCAATTCCTCAGATTCGGAATTAAATCTGTAGCTTCCACTTTGATTTCCAGTAAAAGGATAACTTTGCTCTAACCCATGGAGTCTGAGTATTTCTTTCTTGGATCTTGAAGGGAGCACACGCTGACAGCCGGCTTACATCTGAATAGCTGTAAATGCAAACATGAGGTTTCATGGCACTGGCAGTACTTTAAAGTTTTCTTTTTTCCTGCTAGCTGGATTGATCTGCCAACTACGTAGCAGGAATGGTCGGAAAATCCAATCCTATATGCCTTTTCTTGAAAGTAATTTCCACACTTTCTCTTCTAAAATATAGCATGTTGGGATCACAACTACTTAAGGGTGTTCAGTGTCAGCATTCTTATCTGGGCTGCTGTACTTTAACATGCTACATGCAGGACTGCCTTTCAAGGCCATTTATAAGTGATGATTTAATACAGTAGGAAAGATTACAGGTATTCTTCAACTTAAAGCAGTTTTTTTAGTGACCGTTCAAAGTTACAATGGCACTAAAAAAAAGTGACTTATGACCATTTTTCATACTTATGACTATTGCAGCATTCCTATGGTCATGTCATTTACATTCGGATGCTTGACAGCTGGTTCATGATGGTTGCAATGTTCCAGGGCAGTGGTGGGATTCAAAATTTTTTACTACCAGTTCTGTGGGTGTGGCTTGGTGGCCGTGGCAGGGGAAAGATACTGTAAAATCTCCAGTCAGAGGTGATATTTGCCGGTTCTCCGAACTATTCAAAATTTCCGCTACCGGTTCTCCAGAACTGGTCAGAACCTGCTGAATACCACCGCTGTCCCAGGGACATGTGATCATCTTTTGCAACCTTCTGATAACCAATGTCAATGGGGAAGCCAATTTCACTTCACTATCGTGATACTAATTTAACAACTGCAGTGATTCACTTAACAAATGTGTCAAGACAAGTCATAAAATGGGGCAAAACTCACTTAACAAATTTCTCACTTAGCAACATAAATTTCTCACTTAGCAACATAAATTCTCAATTGTGACCGTAAGTCAAGAACTACCTGTATAAACCGGAGTAGATAGTCAGACTATATCTCAAAGATACTAAATCAGTTGTGCTGGTTCTTAGTCCATTTCTGAGCACAACATGGGGTCTTGTTTAGTTTTTAAGGCCCCAATTAAGTTGGGACAAGAGGAGCTAGAGAGAACCACTTCCTTCTATACCTTGTCAGTAGTCCCAAAAGTCTAGTCTTGTCCTGCTTTAGTAAAAACTGCACCAATTTAGAATAAATGATGACCTACAAACTTAAGAGTCAAACATAGCAAGAGGAAAAAAACAAAGGCACCTGAAACCAAAAGAATTCTTCAATCCTGGTTTAAAGCTTACCTGCAAACAATAGGTGATTGGTAAGCAGGATCTCATTCACAAATAGTTCATTGCTCACTAAAGTCCAGTGATTAGGCATTCCTTTGCATGGCTGAGAGTCAAGTCTACACCATCTGTTGCCTAAACCTTTAGGTCCTAATTTCTTGTATCCTTGAGAATTTGTCTTGTTCCCAATATATAATACAGTTATGGATATTAGATCCCAGGTTCAGGAATTAGAAACGTCACCATTCAAAGTGGCATTGCAGTTCCTTAAAAAGAACTATCCATGGTTTGAAACTGTTTCCAGCTCATTATTGTCACTGAAGACCCAAATAATCTTCATGGTTGGGAATACCTATTGCCAGCTTCAGTTGGTATCTCAACTACACCTTTTCTTACACAAGAACAGCCTAATTACAACTTCCCGTTTAGTCTCCACATTTAGTCTTCTGCCATGGTGTCTTCTGTCTTCTGCCACTCCTGCACTTGGTCCATGCAGGTCCAGCTGCTGCAGAATACTTAGGCCCATGCACACATGTTTATACCTCTGATGAACTAATTGCATTGGTGAACAAACTGCTAAAGCAGATTCAGGGTTTTCTTACTGTATAATACTAAGAACCTAAACAACCTAAGAACAGGAATACCTATCAGAAGATTTTCACATAGTCGGTCACAGAGAACATCTGGAGAGATACTACTGCCAAACGCTTTCTGAAAACTCTAGAATTCTCTCTCCTCTGAAATTTGGGAGGCAGCTTCTATGCTACCTTTTAGATCTCTGTTTAAAAAAGAATTTATTCACCCTGGCTTTCCTTCCTGGTATGAATACTAATTCTTTTTTCAATAGCCTTACCTTTTAAAAATGTATGCATGATAGAGATACATAAACTGGATATTTGCGTATTGTTTTTCTATTTTTATAAAACAATCTATTTATATTGTTTTATCATTTATTTTAACTATTTGAAGATGCTCCAGCATGTGAAGTGGTATATATAGTAAATGCATTTGACAGACAAAAAATACAACCTATAAAGCAAAACAAATGCAACAAAGTTTAATCCAGGACTGTTTGAAGATTGAAGCCAATATTTTGTTTATCTACTGAGGTAATTCTGACCAAGGACAAATATTTATCTTTAGAAGTATTTGAATTAGGGAGACCTTGAATCTAATTTGATAATGAGTAGGCTATATAAAGAGAGGCCTTAAAGGAGTGATAATTGTCAGAACATTTTATAGACAAGTACTTCCTGTATAGCTTAGAGGTCAATGTGTGATACCATAGTCATATAACACAAGAGAAGGACATCGAAGTAGAAAATACCTACTGTTTTATCCAAAGGCTGCATAATGTCAAGATATCCAGTGTGATTGCATAAGAACAGCCTGTCCAGATGGTGTCCACCTGTTTGATGTAGGAAATTATTCCATCCCATTCTCAGATGAAAAGCCGGTGGGAATATGTTATGTTCAGATCATACTCACAAAAAACTTACGACTTGACAGAAATAACAAGATGCGGTTGACTTGTTTTTTTATACAATGAATAAAATGTTCCAGCCAGAATCTTAACTAAATTGCTACTCTAATTATTATTGTGTGTTTATGTAAACAAGATGCTGGCAGGTAACAATTTCAGAATATCTGATCGATCAGAATATTGGGACCATTAACCTAATATCCTGAACGTGTATTCATACAGGATGATATTAAAGCAGATTAATGCAATATAATTGAAATCCCATGTGGCAAGCTTATTGGCTTCTGAGAACATTGTGCTCTCTTGCTCTCTCTTGCTCTCTCTCACTTTCTCTCCCCTCCCTCCCCCACTTCTCTCTCTCTCTCTCATATACCATCACTGTCATACTTCTTAAACATGTGCTTTAAGAAAATTAAACCTGGGCCACATCCAAATCTCAGCTGATTATAAGTAGCATACACATCACCTTAATCAGGCTGTCAGCATCAGGCTAAAATATTATTGAATTCACATAGTGCATTAAGTTACGATTTATCTAACAGTAGCTTATAACATTTATTTATCAAATTTATATAGTCAGTCATTCATCCCATCTAGACAGTGCACCACAAATGGGTAAAACCACATATAAATACCACAGTTATAAAAATAAAAGTATTATAAAAACAAACCCTGGAATCAAAATAGCCCTCCAAACAGTTCTCTTATTCCTTAGGAGCCCCAATCCTGATGACATAACCAGGTCTTAAGGGTCAATGGGAATATCAAAAGGAATGGAGGTAATCTTAATTTGTGGGAGAAGATCGTTTCACAAGGCACATACCACAGCTGAGAAGAACATCTCCTGGGATTCACCAAATATAGGTCTCTAGCTGATGGTATCCATAGCACAGAATGGGACAACTTGCCAGAGCCAACATGCCACAACCAACTTGCCACAAGGGCTTTATAGGTCAAAAAACAGCATCTTGAATTTACCCAGAAACAAAATGCCAACCAATGCAGCTTGCAAAGCAGAGATATAAATGCACTGTTGTAGGAGCACCCATGATTGCCCACACTGCTACATTCTGCTACATTGCTACATACAAACTTCTCTATACTCTTCATGGGCAGTCCCATGTACAGCACATTTCAATAGTCTGTTGGGCATGAGTGACTATGAGCAGGACCTGCCAATCCAGGAATGTATGAAAAATCACTTCCACCAAGGTCCTCTGAAGCTGCTGTACAATAGCAATAACACTTAGACTTATATATGACTTCACAGTGCTTTAC
This sequence comes from Notechis scutatus, assembly GCF_049901735.1. Classification (NCBI taxonomy): domain Eukaryota; kingdom Metazoa; phylum Chordata; class Lepidosauria; order Squamata; family Elapidae; genus Notechis; species Notechis scutatus. The sequence continues at coordinate 77,817,300 of NC_142010.1, read as the reverse complement.
AGCCTTCTCTAAGCAGTTTCCAGAGTCAGCATATCGCCCACAACAATCTGGGTCCTCATTTTACCCATCTAGGAAGGATGGGAGACTGGTTAGAATGCCACTGTGCCATCATAGCTCTTAAATCACCTTCTCTATATTTTATATTCTTCTCTGTATTTTATTTTCTTAGATGTTTGAAATATCCAATAGCAAAAACTCTCTGTATACCAAAGCACTCCAAGAGACATAATCAAGAAATAAATATTTAATAATTCCTAGTTATTCTACTCACATATGAATGCAGACAAAATAATTTAGGATTTTTTTTTCCAGAATCCTAAAGGCCCACTTCCTCCTTTAGCCATAAATTCAATTTATTAGCATTCTGCGAGTCATAAACCAAGGATTTGACCCCCACCTTCAAATAACCTATAGCATTTTACAAAGCAATGACATGCATTTTCAAAACAATGTTTCCATGCTCATCTTAGATTCTTTGTACTAACTAAAACATCAAGAAAATCAGTGTTGTTTTTTCATGCAACCAGCAACCCTAAAAAGGAAAGTCATCTCTTTTTTTTATTTTCATGAATAAATGTCATGAAAGATGCATTGCTAAATAAGGGAAACATCAAGCAGATGCAAATTTTAACAGCTTAGTTTGAAGTCTTAAAATTGGTATGTGCTAGCTACACAAATGAAGACAAAATTAATAAAATGGTCCATAAAGACTTTCTATCAAATTAAAATGAAAACAGTATAACCAGCAAATGGTAACAGTTTACTAATATGGCTACAATCTGGCTTGATTCAGCCCAGGGGAGCAAAGTTGAAAATCAACAAGAACTGCAAGTTAAGGCAACAAAAGATTATTTCCATTTCAGAGGAACTCCAGCTTCTTCTTTACTAGAAGATTTCTATTCACTTTTGGGAAATAACTCAACCATATACAAACTGAGACCATTTCCAAAAGTCTTAATTAAATCCCCATCCAAGCATGGCAACATGTTGTCACTGAACTATGACTGAAAGGGGAAATTATTTAATATCTTAGGAGTTTTCTTGTCAGCTTGAATTCAGCTCAGTTTTCAATCTACAACACAGTGTTTCAATCTTGACTCCTTTAAGCTCTGCGGACTTCAGTTCCCAGAATTCACCAGCCAGCATGGCGGGCTGAGGAATTCTGAGAACTGAAGTCCACATAACTTAAAGGGGCCACTGGTCTACAGAACCCCTCAATGACACCAAAACAATGACAAGTAAATAACGATATCATCACCCAAATACCGCTTTCTACATCATCGTATTGCAATGGCTGACTCAGGTATGTCAGTCTCTATCTACTGTTGTGAATGGACATCATCACTCCAAGATGGCAAGCAGACCTGTCCCCCCAAAACATTGTATACAATGACCAAATTCACCAGTGGGACGGGCATATTTCAAATTCCGTTCGCCAGTGACCTCACTAAAATATCATTGACATTTCTCATAACATTCAGAAACAACTTAAAGTTGTTCCTTCCTTTTTTCTTGATTACTCAATTTCTGTATTATGTCTCCCTAAGACGAAGATCCACTCAAATGCATCACATATGAACATGGCTTTGTTAGGAAGCTGGACATACAAGCTTAAAGCAAGAGGAACCACACCCCAGATTCCTCCTAAAGATTAATGAGTGGCTGCAAGCATTGATTGTCATTAAATTGGCACAATGTGTGTTGAAAAAATTCACTCATTTCTCTTCTTTGAGAAGTTGAAACAGCACTACTGTTACTGGCATTTTTAAGCAAACTAGAATCTGGGAAAGCAGCCAAACCTTTAGTTTTCTTCAAATATGTTTTAGGGATCTGTTAGATCATAAAAATAAAATAAAAGTTGAGATTTTGTGAAAGAGCAAGCCCTTCTAGGTTTTATTCCCAATACCTTGATAAAACTATGTGGCAATCTTGTTTACCATAGCTACAGTGATGCTACATCAACCATTCCCTTCAGCAAACATGCAGTTCTACCTTTTAGAATCTAGTGGCCTCTACATGGAATAGAACTACAATCCCTAAATGTCTATGGAGATTCTCAGTCATCCAGATCATGGTTCTCCCATAGGTGCTTTTTCAAGAGGCGACTGGACTTTCTGGTTTTTCTTTGAAAATGTTTCCTTTCTCATCCAAGAAGCTTCTTCAGCTTTGATTTTCAGATTCTCAGAGCTGAAGAAGCTTCTTGGATGAGAAGTGAAACATCTTCAAAGAAAAAAACAGAAAATCCAGTTGCCTCTTGAAAAAGCACCTTTGGGACAACTCCAATTCCTAGAATTCTAGCCAGTCTGGACACTGATCCCTCTGGCTGTGGATGCTGAGTTGCCAAGTTAATGTCAGGCCTGAGGCACATTCCCTAAACATTCACTGCTTACTGCTAGTATAAGAAGGATCTCCTCTTCATCCTTTTCATGTTAGTTGCAGGGAAAATAGTTAAACATCATAAATCAAAGCATACTGTAGTACCATGTGTCAAGCAATATATAAACATGTTGTCACAAGAAGAAAATCCACATTAGTTTGCTGGCACTTAGCTGCCTGAACTGAAAATGTGTTTTTTTTCCTGAGCACTATTCTCACCAAGTTCTCCTTAGCAAGATTTATTAATGTGAAAGGAATAACAATGGAAGAACGGTCTTCATGTACATTTGACTTTCTGAATCTTTTTCTCATAACCCTATGTGCACTGAAGAGGAAGAGGCTCTTCTCAATGAAACTGAGGAAGACTACAGCTGGTTGCCTATCCAGTAGTCATTTGAGTCTTTATTGATGTGAGAACTAATCTTACAATAGAGTCTAAAATTGAAATTAAAGCACAAACCCAATTGTGCTTTAAAAATAGAAGCAAACGTTCAGTAGTCCCACACACAAAAACCACTTTTGTTAGCAATTTGTCCACAACCTGAGACAATAAAATGATATTTTTTTACAAATTGAACATCATGCTTGATAAGGAAGGAGGAGAAATACCTGCCATCACTTCTAATCAATATGAATCACCGTAAGCATAATTTCTCATTCATAGTTACCAGAAAGTCTCCCGCTACTTTGGCAGAGAGAAGAACTGTGGAAGCACCTTCAGCATCAGCTTCACCTTCTCCATTGGTGCCAAGGGGAGAGTTAGCATATCCTGGAGATTCCAATGATGGCACCTATTTCTGGTAAATGCCCCAGGATGGTGAACTCCAATATTGAAAGGTGAGAAACTAACACTGTATCCAATAGCTTTGCCCTTGCTCTTCAATTGAACAATCTTAGCTGTTTGAGACCTTTGCCATTTAAACATAACACTTTGGAGCATGGGAAGAAATGGTTCTGTTTCTGTCCTACCACATGACTTCTATCTTGACCATTTCAGCAGTTTAGATTGGTTAGACACAGAGGAAGCCCTAATTGTGAAAGCTATTTTCACATGAAAGACCAGAATGTAGTTGTGAAACTTATCTTGTTACTTTATTTCAGTGTTGGCATGCTTCCTTCCCACTTGCATTGCTAATAGTAACCACACAACACAAATGCTGAGATCTCTGGTTCTAAAATGCAACCCTAACTACTCTTGCAAGAGGGTAAGGATTATTGATTCAATGAGATTAACCTCTGAGTAAACATGCTTAATATTTCATTGACAAACAGGGACTAAAGCAAAAGTTTGACACCCTGAAATAACCTGGTAATATGAATTTGAAAAGCAGGTTTCCTGTAATAAATCTAATTGCACATCTTTGGAATACCAACATACAAATCAGCACTGAAGTAAAAATTATGACCGTGATCAAGCATAGTAATTACATAGTCTATTAAATTATTTTAACATAAAGAAGTGCCTGATTTTAAATCATTTTAGAATCTGCAGTAATGCTGAATTAAATCAAACAACAAATTTTCAGAACATCAACCTTAACATTTTTTATTTCTTGGCTAACTCCAAAATCTCCAACACCAAGAAAAGATGACTAGCTTGAATGAAAACAGAAACTGTTCATGTTTTTTTATCAATTGTTGAACGTTTGGTTTTATGTCTAATTATCATTTATTAATTTAGAAACCAATGATCACTGGCAGCATGTTTGATAGAATATTAAAACTGTTTTTGGATCTGTAAATTAAATTCCTTGTGATAACAGCATATTTTTGGGGAAACTAATAACATTACCCCCAAAAAATTTTTTTAAAAGCTAAGTGTAATTTCTTAAAAGGTCCCATCTCTAATGTTTTCAATGGAAACTCCCACCACTATCTATCTATCTATCTATCTATCTATCTATCTATCTATCTATCTATCTATCTATCTATCTATCTATCTATCTATCTATCCATCCAACCATCCATCCATCTATCCATCTATCCATCTATCCATCCAACTATCCATCTATTCATCTTGCTATCATCTATGTATCGATCATCTATCTATCTATCTATCTATCTATCTATCTATCTATCTATCTATCTATCTATCTATCTACCCTGTTTCTCCAACAATACGGCCTCCCCCAATAGGAAGTCCCAGCATGTTTTATAGGCATGAAATGAAATTAAGCCCCTCCCCCCAAATTAAGGCCTATATTAAAACATGCGAAATGGGGGGGAATGGTGGGGGGGCTTGCCGTTAGGAAGTACTTTTGTTGCACACCCGGATATGGTGCTGCCTGCGTTGACCCCGATACGAAGTGCTCCACCAACGCCGAGGTCAACATCCAAGCTGTCGCCGCCCGCCCCAAGATGCAAGAGGGGGGGAATTAAGTCACCCCCCAAAAGACAGCCTAGCCATTTTTTCGGGGATCAAAAAAAAATAAGACCCGGCCTTGTTATATGAGAAACACGGTATCTATCTATCTATCTATCTAATCTATCTATCTCTATCTCTCCACACACACAGGAATTTCTCCTGGACAGGCTCAAAGACCAAAAGGAAATGTACAAGAAGAAAAATAAAGAGCTGGAGAGTTGATTATAGACAGGAGGGAAGTCCAGTGCACCATTCACACCCCTAAAACTTTCTCCAGTTTTATCAATTCTGTGCAAGTTGCATTCTAGCATAGAGTTCATTGTTATTCCACCTAGTTGGACTCTAAATCCTGCATCACAGGGCATCTGGGGCATGACAGCTGTGTTTCTTCCAGATCAATGTCCAGAGACTAAGCAGATGCATCAGCATGCACATATCATCAATATATCCACCACAGAGCTATCTGAAGGGAGGAAACTTCATCTGCAATTCTGTTCCAGATAGTTCTTTTCAATTACTAATTCAGACTAGAATGGAAAGTTGGGGGGGCGGGAAACCCACCCCAGAAGAAGAAGCCAGTGACAAAGCACTTTCACAATGCTGCCAAGAAAACTGCATGGACAGAATTACCAAAGTTCAGCTTGACTCAAAGCTTTATACTAGAGTGACAACAAAAGTCAGGCTCCCACTTTTTCCCCATGACTGTTGTACAGAGAAAAGTAGAGATGCAGGAAGTTCTGACAAGCTGAAATACAGTACATTGATCCTATGATTCTCAGCTGATACAACTATGTACACTTTATGCCACATGTTTGTACGAAATAAAATACCCACATCCACTAGAATCATCAGAAAGCCTTTGACAAATACTCCCTTACGGTAGAGGAAAAATCTAAGGGTGCTGATACAAAACAGAGCACAAAGCACATTTATTCTGAATTCTAAAAGATCACATTGCAAACTAGTATTATTGAGTGAATTTCACCAAATATTAACAGGAAGAAATTGTGCCTGACTACAGGAAAAGCATGGTACAAAGTGGTACTGATGTAATGGAGAACCTGAAGACAGACAGACAGACTTGTGTGAAATGCTACAAAAATGTTCTACGTGGTAATCACTAATTCAAAACAAATTATGAACAATTTGCTGACTTTAGATTGACATGTTTCTGCCTTAAGAAGGTTGTCTATTTGCAACAAACCTTTGTATAAATTACTAGAATATGGAATTCAGCAACCTCTGTAAGATCACAGGTTTCTCAACCAGATTGATCTGAATGACAGCCCAGTCAAATGTTATTGTTAACTTTTAGCAGCTTTCACTACTGTATTAACTTAAGAGCCAGACATATATAGAAAATCATTGTTATTAACAGCATTAACCATCAGTGCCTATCAAACAGATGGATCAACTATACAAGATACTGAGGAATAGTCTTATCTGATATAAGATTTTAGTGCTATTTAAATTATACTAACTAAGACTATATGGAGTATCTGCAAAACAACATATATAAATTGTATACAGGTGTACACTTTCTACTTTAATTTATGGTGGTGCATTTTAAGGTGGGGGAGTGCAACTACTATGCTGGTTTCTGTTCCAGAGAAGCATCAAGTATTTCTACTACAACTTGCTAGTGAAACATGCAACAGTCACAGTAGTTCCTGCTGTGAAATTTCAGTTGTTTAAGATCATTGTTGCTACTGGATAGTCCCTGGATTTGGAACAATACTGCCCTACTAATGTGATTGTGAGATATATAAGAAGAAGGTCAGAGGCTGTGCAACAATTGCTCTGGAATGAATTGCCCTCCTGCTTACTTTAATGCAAGCTGCTTGCTTTCTTCAACAATCTTAAATGACAGAATCATTCTTGAAGAAAATTCAATTCCCAAACAGGTCCTGGGAACATTCCTAAAATGTGTTCGCTCAATATAAATTAGTGGAGGGCACATGGTGATGATGATGATGTTATCTGTTCAAGTTGACCCTGACTCTTGACAGTTCTATAGACCAGGTTTCTCCACATCTTCCAGTCTTGCACTATTGAGTTTTTCTATGTTCTGGTGTCAGCTTTGATAGCATCCAGCTACCATGTTCTCTGATAGCCTGGTTTCCTTTTACCACTTTTCAACATCATTGCTTTCTTCAGTGAATTCCCCCGCATGATATGGCCAAAATAAGCTTAGACGCAGTTTCATGATTTTGCCTTTTAGTGAAATGTCTGGTGTTATGTGCTCCACTAGTTGCTTGTTAGTCACCTCTGCTGTCCAAGGAATATGCAGGACCTTTTTCCAGCATCACAGCTCGAACAGTTGATTTTCTTCCTTTCTTGTTTTTTTAAGGTCCAACTTTCACAGCCATAGGTAGTTATGGTTCCCCAATAGAGCAACCTAATCTACCTTAAGCCCCTCCCTTGTGACAAGGGGGCATCCACATGTAGAAGGACCTTAATGAGATCTATCAAATCTATCCTATAATTTTCTCTTGTTATTCCTTGAAGGCTTTTAATATAGGGATTAATCCTACCACTCTCATTAAGCTATGAAAATCTGACTTATTCCATTTTATGGAGGTGCCAAAAACGTATAAGTTGTAATCACAAAACTAATACTATGGAGACTGAAAGAATAAATAAGGCAAAAATGTATACTTTTAAATCCATACATGAATGGATTTATTCATTCATTCATTCATTCATTTCTATTTCCTCCTCAACTTCTTCAGCCACAAAGCCTGGCCACTCTGTACAAGAACGTAGCAAGCTCTTTTCACTTCATTATAGTCACGGGCACAAAGATCATTATTATTAGATTAAAAAATGATCATGTGGAAGGTGAAGGGGTTCATTACCAGCTATGGAACTTAAAGAAAAAGATGGAAAGTATTAGCCCTTCAAGGAAGACCAGATTAGACGCTAGTACTACTTTATTACAAGTAGCATTATGATAACAGACTCTTGCAAGCCTGAGTCCTTTTCCTCCTCCCTCCCTTTATCTTTATGAAAACTGAGGAGGTCCATGTCAGAGGTGCTTTGTCAAATTGTATTTCTGCTCCCGACTCAGATTTCTTTTATCTAACCATTGCTTTGCTTATGATCTCAAGATTACTCCTTCTGTCCACTACAGAAAGCGAGAGACATTACAGGGGACTCGGGGCCAGAAAAATTGGAAGACTAGATATCTTTTTGTGGCTATCATCAAATCACCCATCTAATTACCCTGCAGCCTCACCTCTTGCCCCTTTTCCTAATCACAGCCACCATTATTTCTCATTACTATCACTCCTACCTTTGTCTTCTCACTATAACCAACATCCAAGAAAGTGTCATGCTGGCCAATTGCTCTGAGTGAGCTGTTTTAATATATGCATGCTGTATGGCCATGTGGAGTTTTGGCAATGTTACAAAGTAGTTTGCCAAAACCTTCTTCCAAGATATTTTTCAACTTCCTAATCTAGCCAAGAATAAACTATTTGTTTAAAATGTTTATATTTTATATTGCATTATGTTCTTTAAAAAGATCTACTTCCCTCCTGCCTGGCCCCCACGATACGGTCGGCTAGATACTACAGCTTGAACAAGAGGTCTGGCACATTATTTCTCATAAACCCTAACCCAGGGGAGGGGGGAAATTAGGAAGGTTTCCAGGATGATGACTCAAGGCTTGCCCTTATGGACTCATTAGATGGATACCACTGAAATTGTCTTTGTTTGGAATGACAACCAATGCTGTCTTGTGGTGCTAGTTTTGGAACGGTTTCTGCATGATTGCAAACCACTTGTAGATATGCATGTAAATAATCAGACTTACTCCCGTGGGACTTTCAGGGAAGCAGCGGAGAAAACAGCTTTGCCGAGAATGCAGCAATGAGGCACTGGCGAATGGACTGGTTCCTCAGAATTCCTCTCAGGACAAGGAAAGGATTGGGATTATTAACAAGTTCTCCAGATAGTAGCTCTTTACAAATAGAGCATAAAACAGTAGTCTCAAGTGGATTTAGAGCTCTGGAAGACAAGGGATCACCAAATTTGTCCAAACTGCAATTTGCACATTTATAGATAAAAGGTTTGTATATTTCCTTTCTTGATCAGTTTTATCACATCAAATGAATCTTCTTCAATTCCTAGAAAATGACAGTTAATACAAATTTAAATAAATGTCACCAGCAGATTTTAGGAAAAAGAAAGGGATAGCAGTATATGTGAAAGACGATATGAAAGCAGAGCCAATTTGGATAGATCCCAATGGAAGAATTCTGATGTTACAAATTTGGATTAAATCAATTCCAATTCTACTAGTGGTAATTTATGCCCCTAACGATAACCAAAAGGAATTTTTTAAACAATTACATGGGGAATCAGTGGAATTAGATAAAAGGAATATTTGTGTCTTGGGGGATTTCAATGCTATTGTGGACCACCAGAAAGATCATAGTAGTGTGGGGGGGAAGAGAACTACCAAAAACATGTGAAGAAATGATGATTGAACTAAATTTGATAGACATGTGGAGGAAATTAAACCCCGAGAAAAAGCAATTTACATTTTACTCCAACCCTCACCGATCATGGACACGAATTGATATGGTGTGGATGAATGGTGAATTAGTAAATGAATTAAAAGAGATTGAAATCTTACCAAATGAATGGGCAGATCACAACCCGATTCAGATAGTGTGGAAAGGTAGGAAGAAACCAAGGAAAAGGTGGACCTTAAATACACAGTTAATTAAAGAGAAAGAATTTATGAATAAACTTGATGAGGAATTAGACTATTTTTTTAAAGAAAATAATAATGAGGCAACTACAAAACAGAATATTTGTGATACAATTAAGGCAATAATAAGAGGCATAATGATATCATACACTGCTAAAAGAAATAAAGAAAAATATGCCCAACAAAATAAATTTGAACAAAGAATCAAAGAATTAGAAATTCAGCTGCAAAACACCCCAAAAGATTGCAAATTGAAAAAACAGATGATAATAACTAAACATAAATTAAATTTAATTGAACAAGAAGGGATGGTCTCAAAGTTAAATACAGCCAGACAGATATTTTTTGAACAGGCCAATAAACCAAGAAGGTGGCTGGCCTATAAACTTAAAAAAGAAAAACAAAAAATATTGATCTACCAATTAATAGATGAGAATGGGGATGCCCAACAAGGGATAGAACAGAAAAAAGAAATTGCATGTAAATTTTTTGAAGATCTTTATAAAAAGAAGGAGGTAAATGATATGATAAGAAACTATTTGGGTATTACTAAAGATAAAATAATTAAGGAGGAGATGAAGGAAATGTTAATTAGAGATATTATGTGGCCCGAGTTAAAAGCAGCAATAAAAAACCAAAAGAACAATAAAACCCCAGGACCCGACGGGATACCAGGGGAACTTTATAAAAAAATAGGAGAACAAATAAGACCTCTCATGGTGGAAGTATATAATGAGGTCCTATTAGCAGCAAGAATGCCGGATTCATGGAAGGAGACATTGATATCGTTGATTCCGAAAGAAGATTCAGATTCACGACATATACAAAACTATAGACTAATTTCCCTGTTAAATACTGATTATAAAATATTTACTACAATTATAGCAAATAGATTGAAAAAAATATTGAATGAATATATACATGAAGATCAAAACGGATTTCTTCCTAATAGACAAATCAGGAATAATTTAAGGATAGTATTAAATGTTTTGGAATACTATGAAGCCCATCTGGAAAAACAAATAGCCCTTGTATTCTTGGATGCACAGAAGGCCTTTGACAATTTAAATTGGCAATTCCTAATTCAACAAATTTACAATATGAATCTAGGCACTAAGATTCACAAAAGGCAAATATTATAATTAATGGAGAGTACATGCACTCAATAAAAATAGAGAAAGGAGTCAGGCAGGGATGTCCTTTATCCCCCCCTGCTCTTCATATTATCTTTGGAAACATTGCTTACACAAATTAGACAGAACCCAGGAATAAAAGGACTAAAAATTAAAAAAGAAGAATATAAACTCCAGTCATTTGCGGATGATATGGTATTTTTCATAGAGGAACCAATTGAAATAGGTCAAAAATTACTGAAAGAGTTAGATCAATTTGGGGAAGTTGCAGGACTTAAAATTAATAGGGAAAAAATGAAATTAATAACTAAAAATTTAACAGAAAAACAAAAACTAAAATTAGAAAGGATAATGGGATTACAAATAGTAAAAAAAGTTAAATACCTAGGAATTTGGTTGACGGCTCAATGCAAAACTCTAATGGAAAATAATTATAATAAATTATTACAGCAAGTTAAAAAAGTTTTGGAGATATGGGTTAAATTGCAAATCTCCTTATTAGGGAGGATTGCCACTATAAAAATGAATATTCTGCCCAAATTTATTTACTTATTCCAAACAATACCAAAAAAAAAAAATTACTTTGTGGAACTTAACAAGATAATCACCAAATTTATCTGGCAAGGGGAAAAAACGAGGATAAACCATGCAAGATATGAAGAGCAGGGGAGGTATGGCACTCCCAAATTGGGAATTATACTATAGTGCAGCCTCCTTACTCTGGTTGAAAGAGTGGGTAAATCTGTCAAATAAAAGGATCTTATTTTTAGAAGGCCATGATTTACAGAGGGGATGGCATGCATTTTTATGGGACATTGGGAAAATTAAGCAGAAGTATTTCCACAGACATATAATTAGAGATTCCTTATTGGCTAATTGGAACAAAATAAAAAAAAACATTATTTAAAAATCCCAATTTGGATCTCAACGATGGAGGTGATGATACATCCAAATAATCTAGATCTTAATAAAATGATAAAATACAAAGACCTTCTTGATGCGCAAGGAACTTTAAAATCATGGCAAGATCTCCAAGAACAGGGGCTACAAGTAGACCGGTGGGCTTACTTGCAAATTCAAAATAGATATAGCCAGGACAAGAAATTTTTTGGAATTTATACTAAGGCACAACAAATAGATAAAATTTTATTAGGTCCAAATAAAAAAAATATAACTAAATTTTATAATTATTTACTAGAGACGGAATTAGAATAGGAAGTAGTCAAAGGCAACATGATAGCTTGGAGCAGAAACATAGGATGTAGCATTACATTATTAGAATGGGAAAAGGTTTGGACAAGGAATAATAAAATTACAAGATCAGCAGCATATAAAGAAAATGCCTATAAAATGTTTTATAGATGGCATCTCTCACCCTTGAGAATAGCGAAAATGTCTCCTGACATGAATCCGAATTGCTGGAAATGTAAAAAGAAACAGGGAACATTTTTTCATATGTGGTGGTCCTGCACTGAAGCCCAAAGATACTTGCATAGAATAAAAAAATGGTTAGAGGAAATAACGGCAGAGCAAATTGAATTAAAACCAGAATTCTTCCTATTGGGGATATTTAATAGACAAATTCCTAAAAATGTCAAATATATAATACTGCATATTCTTACTGCAGCCCGAATAACCTTTGCACAGTGTTGGAAACAAGCAGATATTCCAACAGAGGAGATGGTTATACAGAAGATAACAGCCTGTGCAGAGATCGACAAGTTAACCTTAGCACTTAAGGAAAAAGAAACATCAGAATATTATAGAAGCTGGGAATGCTGGTATGACTGGATAGAACAAAAATAGAAAATATATTAGTAAATAACGTAAAATGTAAATCATAATTATATATTCGCAATAAGATGTATTTGTAAATGTATCACCAATATTGATAACAAACAAGGAACCATAGACTGTCGAGAATAAAATTGTTAGTTTTTTAATCATTTTCTTTTTTTCTATTTCTTTTCTTTCTTCTTCTGTGTGTTGTGTTTGTTTGATATTTTGGTTTTGTAATCAATAAAGTTTGTTTAAAAATAAATCAATAAAATAAATAAATGTCAAAAGGGCAATTAGAAGATTGATTCTGGGGGGAAAGTAGACTAAGGATCCAGATGGATTTGAAAGAAGATTAGGAAATTAATTACAAGAATCCTTCCTATGGGAAAATGTCATTGTTCTGAATTTTATTTTTTAAAAATGAAGATTTTGAAATTAATTATAAAGGAAACTTCTCATGGGAAAATGCTGTTGTTTAGGGAAAAACATAATAAGAGTGAACTTTGAAGGTTGAACACTAAAGGGAAGCAGAAAAAAACAAATATAATTAAAGAAGAGTTAAATTTGACAGACTAAAATAGAATAAAGCAAAATACTGTAGCTTTGAAAGAACTGAAGGCTATTTGGAGACAATGCATTCAAAAATTAATCTTACAATTCTCTTCTATTATTATAAACAAACTGGATTTAAAAGACATTATAGAAGAGGAACAAGATTTACCAGACAGGATTGAGACTGAGGCCGATTTGAATGTGGAGGTAAATGTAAGTGATAAAATGATATAGAAAAAGATGTTATTTTGGATATGAAAATGAAACTGGTTGGTGTCTAATAATTAAAAGGGATATACAAATAACAAACTAGGAGAGTGAGTTGAATAATTTTGGATTTAAAAGACTTGCCAAAGTTTTGAAGAATTTGCTGAAAGAGGCAAGAAGAAAATAAGAAAAAAATCTAGGACATTATGTATAGGAATTAAAGATCAAGATTGTTAAAAGCAAAGGGAACTAACATAAAGTTTGCTTATTTGATCAAAGTTAAAATGTATATATTGTTATTTCTGGTAATTTTCAATGGACTTTTGCTAACCAGAATCAAAATGAGGTTTAAAGAAGTAGTTTATAGATAAGACATGAGATATGAGAAGAAAAGATATTTGATTGCATGCTCAATGGTAATAAGTTACTGAAGTTACTGTTGCTTGATCAAAGGGAAACTCATTTCTTTGTATATTTCTTTTAGTTTTCTTTATTATATTTCTATTTTTCCTTCTTTTCTATTTTTCTTTATATTCTTTTCTGCACTTTCTACCTGTTCTTTTCATTTGTTAATACTTTTAGTTGCCATTACTTTTTATCACTGTAATTATAAATAAAAAGTACTATTATTCAAAGAAGACTTACTCTCACAAGCTGATAGGAGTGAAGCAAAATTATCTGCAAAGCAACCTGAATGGAAAAGGGAACCAGCAAGCTTTCAGCCTCATTCTTGCTTAACTTCCTTTACTTAAAGGAAAATCAATGGGATACATTCCAATTAAGTTCACTTATACCACTGGTGCTATTTAACTATTAGGTGAGCATCAAAAGATGCCTTTTCCATGTTTCATTCTATTTGTATTTGAATAGAATGTTTCTCAAATCCAATTTATATCAGACATAAATAAACAACATTCATCAATTTAAAACATAAGCCACTTCAATTTGAATTGATTTAAAGGCCACTCATCTGAATGGCAGCAAAGTCTAAAGCTTAGTTCAGCACACTGAGTCTCCATATATGCTATATAGAGTATAGTATAGTATATTCAAATCATCAAACTGTATTTTTTGGTCATTTTCAAGTCTACTATATGAGGGGATTAAATACACCAAATTTCAGATAAGCAGATGCTATAGTTTGTTTTATTGATAGAAATGAGGAGAAAGTAGGAAAAATAGAGCTTTCTTTGAATTTCAAATCAATTTCATCTAAATAGATTCAGATTTTACTTCACTTTAGTTACTTGAGGGTTTTTATAAAAAAAAACAGTTGAAGCATTTCCCTTTTATTTCTTGTAAACAAATATAATGAAGCAATAGAAACCTGCACAATTCCAAATGGTACTTACAATGACTAGGAAGCTATGATTTATACTAAGAGGATTGTATTTTTTTTGCTTGGCTCCAAAGTCATGGACAGTGGAAGAGACTAAATACATAGGACAAATGAATACGAATCAAACAGCTGGTAAAACAGGAGGATTTTGTTGTTGTTAAAATGGATATGCTGCCAACTTCTGGTGACTTACCAAAGTAGTTTTTTAATCAAAGTCAAACCATCAATTAAGACACAAGTAAATAAATAAACTCCCCAATGCCAATATCATTCCCCATATGCTTTTGTAACATCTGGAAGAACATCACAAGGAGGATAGCATTTTTTTTTCTTCCCATTGAATTGTTATTTCATTCTTGGAGAATGCTTGACAAATTGCTTCAGTTTTCTTGTCAAGGATTTTCAGAAGTGGTTAGCCATTGCCTTCTTCCTAAGGCTGAGAGAGAGTAATTGGCTGAAGCCCAGGTGGTTTTGTCCTAAAATGGGACTAGAATTCAGTCTGCCCGTTTCTAGCCAGATAATTTAATCACTAAACCAAACTAGAGGGAGGAATTTTGCATTTGCAAGAAAAAAAAACCCAAAGCTACATAAAAATAGCAATAGCACTTAGACTTATATGCCGCTGCATAGTGCACTACAGCCCTCTCCAAGCAATTTACAGAGTTAATCTCCTCATTTTACCAACCTCAGAAGGATGGAAGACTGAGTCAATCTCGACCCGATGAGACTCGAACTGCTGGCAGCCAGCAGAATTAGCCTGCACCATGGTTCTACAACCTCCTATGCCCAAGAGCTTTCTCCATTTACTTACTTATTTATTTATTTATTTATCTGTAGCCTTTTTTGATATGATAGTCCTGGAAATCCTTTTAAATTTTTATGACTCCATAAAAATGCATTATTTACTTATTTTATTATTCAGCTAAATCAAATTCTTAGTCTTCTTTCAAGAAAATTTTCTTCCTAAGGCAGCTGTCAAAGACAGTGTTTTCTTGTGACTTGCCTCAAAACTCCTTCACACAAAAAAGGCCCAACCTCAGAGCCCAACCCAGAGTTTCTAGGCCCTAACAACTCTGAATGTGATCACATAGACATCACATGATCCCCAACTACGTGCTACATGGCACCACCTTTGGTCCTAGTGCTTTTGCGATACTTTGGATTTGAAAGGCAAAAAGTGGTTTAGAATCTGCCAAGCTGCTCCGATAGCCTATCTTCAAAGTAGTTGCATCTTTTTCTGGAATCACACATCTTCCTTCCCCGGCTGAAGCACAAGTCTAGGAAAAATATGTGTTTTGATTTAAGGTCTTGCAGACAGTCACTAGGCAAACATACACACACAAACACAAACCAGGTATCCCAGAGCAGAATCTGCCAGAATCTGAAATGCTGCACAGCCATAGAGTATAGCAAAATTAACTTCCAACCTCAAGGACATTGTCAAGAGAAACAAGTGTCCCTTGAGAATACAATAGTTGTGTGTGCATTCTTGATGTTGGTTTTCCTCAGCTCAGTGTTCTGATGGAAGTTTTGGTTAAAAAAAAAAAAGTCCATAATACTGCCTGGGGAGGATGAGAATTATAGTCAAATACACCAGAGACAAGCTTCTCTAAAGGATAAACCACCCAATATTTCTCTGTTGTCTTATGAGTCTGTACTCTGCACCTACATACACAGCAAAAAAAAACCCACCATTGTTGATTGGATAATGAACCAAATTGATATGGTTGATTAATGCCATTATCACATAGAAAGAACAGGGGCATGGATTCAAGTCCAGTAGAGCCATCTTGTTGGACATCACCAAGACCAAGACCTCCATCTAGGATAGTTAATAGTGCAGGTGCTTGCCAGAAATTGGTTAACAACTACACAAAATGAAAAAACAACAACCCAGCAATAGACGAAATGGTATCAAAAATTTTGCCTGTTAAATACTTGTAAGCCAAGCTTCTATTAAAGGTATTGGAGTGTTTCCCAAAAAAAGAGAAACTTGGCAACTACATCTTGCCTCTTATTTTTTAATCAGAATCTGGACAGAAATCAGACAACAGAAAGGTCACGATCTAAGCTGAAAACCATTTATCTTATAAGTGCTACCAGCTGTATGTTAGCAAGCTGTTTTCTCTCCCAAACAATATAAATAAGATGAAGTTGGATATAATTAGATGTTCATTCCCTAAAGGAGAACTAAGCAAAGTTACTACAGCAAAGCAGTAAAGATACATATTTCAACTTTTCCTGCTGTGGTCTGGGGTGAAATACTGAATTAGAGATAGATGATAGATGGTTGATAGAATAGATAGATAGATAGATAGATAGATAGATAGATAGATAGATAGATAGATAGATAGATAGATAGATAGATAATCTTCAGGTGAAGAACTCTTAAAATAAGCACCTTGTTAGGTATTTACCCTGAAAATCACAATGACCCTTATATCATTCAGATTATTCAAAACTGATTACAATGAACTTTCCTTACCCTGGAGCTCATTCCCAAAGTGTTAGACTACAGAGCCTATCTTCCCCTTCACCTCTGTGTGGCTGGGGTGATGGAAGTGCATTCAGAGTTAAGGAAGATGGCATAGATACGAGAAGTGGAGCATCATAAGTGAGACACATGTTCTCAAAAATTTCTCCCAAAATTCTGAGCACATTTAATTTCCAGCAACTAGAGAAAATCCAGTGAAACTTAGTTTTGAATATCATCTCTTTTTTAAAAACCCATCTAGGTCTCCAGATGCTCCTCTAAACAAAAGATGGCTAAGATCCTATGAAGAAAGGAAACATGCAGATGATAGCATTAGGTCACTGTTTTTGATGTAGGTCACTATTTTTCAGTGTGCTGAAAAGCTTCCAGAGGGTGACCGAGACTTTCATGTTGATAATTAGTGATTTGTCACAGTGGTTATGTGCCAGTTCAGGGTGAATCTGCTTCTCCAAGAGGCTCACTTGGTTCATCACACTTGACATCATGTAAGAGAACATTTCTTTATTTGATTTCACAATTAACATAGCACATTAGGTGTGATTTGCTGCTGTCCATTTTAAATGCTGAAAATGCAAACTTTCCCCATCGGGAAAGGATAATATAAAAGAGAAAGAAAGAGAGAGAGAGAGAGAGAAGGAAGGAAGGAAGGAAGGAAGGAAGGAAGGAAGGAAGGAAGGAAGGAAGGAAGGAAAGAAAGAAAGAAAGAAAGAAAGGAAGGAAGGAAGGAAGGAAGGAAGGAAGGAAGGAAGGAAGGAAGGAAGGAAGGAAGGAAGGAAGGAAGGAAGGAAGGAAGGAAGGAAGGAAGGAAGGAGGAAAAAGACTTACCAGCCCATCACAATTGCTGATAGCAACAGAAGCATTAGGCAAGTCCGTGATATGCCCCACATAGAGGCAATCCCCATGAAGCGGCTCAGTGTAGGTGATGTTTGAATCCTCCTGCCATTCCACAGTTGCTCCAGGAGCCACCAGCCGGGAATTTGGCCTTAATCTAAAGTGGAATTCTTGTCCAAAAACAGTGACATTGTAAAAAATTTCCTTGCCTGCAGCGTCCTGAGGAAGATCCCTGGTGTCTCTTGGGAAACGCCTCTTTGATGCTCCCGACACGACTTTGGAGACGAATCTGCCTTTTGAGTCTGTGCTAGTTGGGATGACCAGCCTGTATTCCTCTAGATTTCTCAAAATAGAATCTAGAGAGGGAGAGAGAGAAAAAACCATGAGTAATAAGAGTCAGGCTGAATAAGGCTACCACTGGCCGGGACATCTACTTCATTGGTCCCCTGAGGTTAAGGAAAGGAAAATGCTAAGGCAGTCGAGCTGTGCCTTAGTTTTCCAGTTGTTTTATTAAGAAAGCCCCGATGGTAGGCATAGCAAGTATTTAGGGATGGGCAGGGTTTAGGATGCAGCCCCCTCTGCCACTGAGCAAGAGGGACTAGAAACATCCCACAGCTGAACAAATCCATCTGAAGTGATGAGGCTTCTGAAAGCCATCTGCTTTAGGATATGGGGGGGGGAGCGGGGTGGCAAACACCTCGCATCAACTTTCAAACTCTGCCACCAGCCCTACTGCTCAAAGTTTCGATCATTCCCGAACGTGAAGGATGGGGATGTCGATGGAAAAGTTTTTAAAAAGACAAGACAAGCCAAAAGAAAAGAGCCGTCCACTACAAGTTGGCTTCGCTTCCTTCCTTCCAGCAACACAGATGGAAGGAAAACTTCGTCCCTGCCAGGTGGTTTGTTGGAGGCCGGCGCTTCGACGGGCGTCCGAGTTCAACCGAGGTCCCAGCCAGCCTCCCCGATTTGCAGCTGCAAGGCACCCCCGCCAGCTCAGCAAGGATCGAAGAAGGTACACCCCCACCCTCCGGAAAACAACGCCACACGTGGCGGCGGGGAGGACGCCCCGGCCCTTTGAGCCAAGCAAGCCGGCGTGGCGCGGAGAAGTCTAGCGGGCAAAAAGTCCTCCACTCGTGAGTGAAGTTAGACAGGCAGCCTCAAGGGGAGGCGGGCGAAGAAGGGGCGTCTGGCTAATCCCAGCCGGCCGGTTGGGGCAGTTTAAGCCGAGGGAACCCGGCAGCCCGCTTACCGTTCTCCCCGGGACTCCGCGGGGCCCCCGGGGCCAAAAGGAGCATCCAGCAGGCGAGAAGAAGCAAGGCGATCCCGGCCAGAGGAGCCATGGCAGGCGTAGCTCAGCCCAACCCCAGCCTTCAACTTCGCTGCCAGGGGGCTCCGGCCACATTGAAGGCAGCCGGCACCGCCCTCTAGCCCACCACCCAGGCAACCTCAGCCCCGCGGCTCCTTGCCCTGGCTCATCCGCTCCTCTCCAGCGCTCAACCTCAACGAAGGCAGCAGAGAGACACCAGCAGGCGGCTTGCTGGAAAGCACGGGGCGTGCAAGGAGGGAAGTCCGCCTGATTGACAGAACTGCCGCCGCTGCTGCTGCTGCCGCTGCTGCTGCCGCTGCCACCGCTGCCTGCGAGCCTGCCAAGGCCTCGCCTCGCCCGGCCCGGCTCGGCCCGGTTCGGCTAGGCTTGGCTTGGCTTGGTGGCGGTTGTCCCTGAAACTCTCGCAGCCTCCTCTTGCTGCCGCTCGAGACAAAAACTCTGCAGCTTCCTCCGGTTACGGGACACTTTTCCCCAGCCCAGCTAAGAGGCGGTTCCTGAGGGACCCTGAGCATTTCCCTCCACCCAACGCTCAAAATCCTCCTCTTCTTAGAAAGAGAACCAGAAGGGGAGATCGCACCAGACAGAAACCCGCAGATGCTTGATTTGGAATCGGTCGGGGATCTTCTGCCCCCCTCCCGCAAAAAAGATCTCGTACCGTACCTTGAATTCTCCTAACTTAGGAAGGAGAGTGGTCGTCTGATATCCCACCCCCCAAGTCTAATTAAAGACGGCTTTTGCTTTCGGTGTGTGTGTCCACGTAGCACGTTGTGATAGCATGGTATCCACTCCAGAATCGGTAGAATCGGATCCTTCCGGATCAAAATGTGATTGCTAGATTATACTTAAGCCTCCCCTCTGGCTTCACTAAAAATTCCTGGATTTTTCTCATCTTGGTTATCATAAAATCTAGATGGAAATGTTACCATATCCTAATGACTTTTGCATCCCTGCCTTGTATTTGAACTCCACTCCTTGTTTTAGTTTAAGAACTCCAAAATGCATTTATTTATTTTAAAAGTCACTTACAAGGAGTAAGTGACCCTATTAGTTTTTCATATGATGTTGTTACATCTAAAAATTATATGTAACGCTTAACGGTGGTTAAAAATGGTTAAGGTGGTTAAGGAATTGGGAAGATACAGGTTCAAATCCATCCTCAGGGAAGATTCAGGTTCAAGTCTGGGTGACTTTAGGACAGTCACTCTCCAACTACTTCACAATGTTGTGAGAGAAATTGGAGGAAGGAATCCAATACACATATGTGTATTCCACTGTTGCTTCTATGTAGAGCAAAGGTGAGATGTAAATATTTTAAATAAATCTATCTTGTCCCCCACATTCCAAATGGTTTACATAAATACAATAAAATAATAAAGCACACACACATAATTAAAACATAAATGACATCCGTTAAAAGCTTTTAAGTGGAAAAATGACCTGTGACACATGACTCTACTGAAGTGCCAGATCTTTTGAATCCTTATGAAATGAAGTGGGTATGGAGGCCCTAAGAGTTCTGGGAAGAAACCTATTTCCATATCCATCTTTACTTGATCTCACAGAGGAAAGAAAACCTGAGAATGCCCTTGTGGGCCAATGGAACAGGATGGGTGGCTTCTCTCTGGGGAAAACAGTCCTCAAGTATCCAGGATGCATGCCATGTAGGTTTGAATTGTTCCTAGGAACATACTGACAGTCAATGCAATATCCATAATATTGGCTTTCACGTGCCAATGTGCAGGGGGCTACATTTTGCACAAGCAGAAGTAGCCAAATTGACTTCTAGAGTAGCAAGTAGAGCACACATTGCCATAATCCAGTCAGGAAACAATAAGGGCATGAGTTAAGGCTATTGAGACCTCCTACTTTAAACAGGACTCATACTGCTAGACTAACCAAAGCTGGTTGAAGGCCCCTGACCATAGACTCTACCTGATGGGATCCGGCAGGGTTAACTACCACTTTGGTCATTTACGAGGTTCGGTGATTTACAATGTGCTTCTCTGCTCGCTGCCAGCGCGAGCCTATAAATCGTCATCTGCATGCTGCATGCAGAGAAGCAGCCTTTCAAAAAGCCCCTTTTTCCTGCTTTTTTAACCGCAGCTGTGCCTCGCATGGCAGCTGAAGTTGAAAAAAATCAGGAAATAAAGGTCAGGTAAGAGCCCAGGTGGGCGGGTGGGCAAAAACATCAGCAGACATAGAACTGGTTCTATGTCTGCTGCTCTTCAGAGCTACCAGTTCTACAGAGGTGGACAGAACCGGTAGAAACCCACCCCTGCTCTACCTGCTATTCTAGCAATAGCCATGAATCCAGGACAACTCCTTTGTCACATATCTACTACTTCAAAGATAGTGTCACTCTGTTCAGAGCTAGCAAGGAACCATCAAAAAAATCTAAAATACTTCGAACAAACAGGCTCAGTCTTGCTGGAATGCAACTTCAGTTTCATTCATCTCCTCTAGATCTCAACAACCTCCACTGACTCTATACATACATAGAAAAAAAAAACTCTGATTTGACAAATAGAACTTTTGCTTGTACAGTACATAATTTTAAATCATACCACTTCACTAATGTATTGTAGATATGGAGTCCAGAATAAGACTTCTCGATTATCTAAAATGGTATAGGTTCTCCTGCTTGAGCAGGAGGCTGGACTAGAAGACCTCCAAGGTCCCTTCCAGCTTATTCATTCTATGCTATGTTTAACAATTAGTTGAATGTGTTTGTTTCAGTTCCTCTCTTGACCCACATTCTGACAGCATTATCCATCCCCTGAATCCACTTGCCCACCTCACATCTCACAGGCCACCTGGAAGTTATCCTGAAGATCTGGTGGGTAGTTCAGCTATAGCCTTGTTGGCTGACTGGAATGAGCAGATGAGGGCTTTAGATCAGATTTATCCGAGATGGCCTCCCACTAGGATCTCTTTGATCTCTTTGTTGGCTCTTTGAAGAAGATCAGGAAATGAAACACCAGAGAGTGACCTAGAACACAGTTGGAGAAAGACAAAGAGGGAACCTAACCAAACATGAGCAAAAGCTCATATTATCATTGGTAATTAGAATTGCAAAATAATATCTCATTATCTAGACCCCTTTTAGACAGACATCAAGCCAGGATATAGTTCTCAAACAGCATCAGTCATGCCACTGGTTTGTTTAATCAATTTCTATGGCTGCCCATCTTGCAGATGCAATTCTGGACAACTAACCTTAGAAACAATATCAAAAAATATATAAAAAACTTAGAATCCAATAAACACTCAACAGCTCTTTGAGGTAGTACAGACAAGACTCCTCAATGCATTATTCCCCTCCTTTAGTTTTATCTTTCAGAAAATTAGGAAAGGTCTCTTCAGAGAAGCTTCCCGTGCCCTTTTTCTTCTGTGGGCTGAGATATCTTTTACATGATAGTTGTCTGCAATTCTTCCTGCTGTCTCCCAAGGTCATCCCCACATACTATTACAAGTAATAACATCTCATGGGCAATCTAACCTACCAATCCTCAATCCCTGGAGCACGTTCAGATCTTCAGTGCTTTGCAAGAGGCTATCAGGGTCAGGTCTATTTATTCATTTCATTAAATGTATTCTAGCTGCCCATTCCAACAGACATTTAACCTCAGAGGGTAAGATGTTCCAGAGCAGGGGTCTCCAACCTTGGCAACTTTAAGCCTGGTGGACTTCAACTCCCAGAATCCCCCAGCCAGCTTTGCTGCCAAGGTTGGAGACCCCTGTTCCAGAGGACAGATGCAGCAATACATTGATGAGAACTATCAGAGTTCGGAGTCTTGGGACAGAGGTAATATAAATACCTTGGTTCTTCTTGATCTCTCAAATCTTTCTGTTCCATCAAAAACAATATATTTCTGACCCATGGAATTAGGAGTGGGAGGCACAACGCTGGGGCGATTCTATGCCTTTCTCTGTGGTCAGGTGTAGCCAATATTGACAGGAAGGAAGTGATCAGATCTGAAACATTCAGCATTCTCTCCCCTTCCATTTAGCATCTACATGGTGCAATCATCCATCATTTGGGCTCAAATATTATCAATGTGTGGATGATACCCAATTGTACATCTCAATCCCACAAACAAGCAAGCAAGCACTGAAAGTAGTGGTGCCAAATTTTGGAGTGTTTGGAAAAACTGTAAATTTACAGGCAACTTTAATAACCCAGAGAAGGACAGGGTTTTTTTTAAAAAAAATATCCCTGTAAAGAAAAAGACAAACGTAAAGAGAGTAGATGGGTGAGAAGAATAACACAGTTCAATGAAAAGAAGGACTGGGTGTGACATGATAGCAGTCTTCCAATATCTCAGGGGTTGCCACAAAGCACTTGAAGACAGAGCAAGAAGCAATAGATGGAAACTAACCAAGGAGAGAAGCAATCTAGAACTAAGGAGGAATGTCCTGATAGAACAATCAGTGGAACCACTTGCCTCCAGAAGTTGTAAATGTTCCAACACTGGAAGTTTTTAAGAAGAGATTGGATAACCATCTGTGTGAAATGGTATAGAGTTTCCTACCTGAGCAGGGGTTGGACTAAAAGACCTCCAAGGTCCCTTCCAACTCTGTTATTCTATTCTATTCTATTCTATTCTATTCTATTCTATTCTATTCTATCAAGTAGGCAACAATTCAGAGATCATCAGGCCTGAAAGAGAAATACATTGCGAAGAGCCATAAATATTAAGTGTGAGTAGATATTAATTTCTTTAAGTTAATAAGCTCCATCTGGGAAATCAGCATTCTTTAAATATCACTTGTGGCACCAAGAAGCCTACCATGGATCCGTATAAACTGGAATTATCCACCCCCTTTTTATGCAGCTTCCATCTGGTTTCAGCTTAGAGGGTTCACCAGTGTTTAAATAATCCTGACCATTTTCCTTCAACTCTGCAGTTTTCTGTCCCAATATCTATTCTGTACAACTGTTGAGGCTCAGAGAAACACACAGACATATTCAGACAATAATCATGTCCTCCCATGGCTATGCTGTGGTGGTGGTTTTCCGTGCTGTTGCTATGCTTTATTGTTCCAGCTCCTTTCAGTTTGTCTTATGTACAAATGCCTTCTACAGTTAGATCCTATTCTTTTTTTAAAACAGAAAACAATCACTTCAAATCACTTGCTTTCCTTGGGGTTTCAATCATTTCCTAATTTCTCTTACACCTGCACACCTGCACATATATAGTAGCTCACTGGTGCTTACTACAGATTGACCTACTATAGCTTAATTAGCCATTGCCAGTTCAGGCACCACTTGTGAATGTGAGTAAAGCTAACACCCTGTTCCAGCTTGTACCACTTATTTACAATTAATCCAATTTGTCAATTAATCTCATCTGTCAGTTATTGTTGATTTGAATAATTTTCACAACACTCATTCAAGCGCTTTGCTCTCCAGCATTCTGAAAAGCAATAGCAGTAGCACTTAGACTTATATACCGCTTCACAGTGCTTTACAGCCTAAGCAGTTTACGGAGTCAACATATTGCCCCCAACAATCTGGGTCTTCATTTTACTGACCTCAGAAGGATGGAAGGCTGAGTCAACCTTGAGCCTGGTGACATTTGAACTGCCAAATTGCAGGCAGCTGGCAGTCAACAGAAGTAGCCTGCAGTACTGCACTCTAACCACTAAGCCACTGTGGCTCAATACAGGTAAATAAGCCTCAACTACAAATTAAGATACTTCAACACTCGTGCAATGGGATTTTTTGTTCTCCCCCAGAACTGACTCAGGAGTTTACTGGGAAATTGAAGAAGTATTTCCAATGATGCAAGTATTACCTCTGCAGGAAAAAATAGCACTGGATTTCAATTTAAAACTTGAAGGATATATACATACCCACAGCCAAATCAATGTACATCATGCTTCCAAGGGCTTTATATTCATATTTTTCCCCTAAACCTTCAGAATATTCTGCAAAAAGATTAAAAGAATTACCATTTTTAGCATCATGGGCTACAGTTTGATCTGTTACATCTTAAGCACCTCTCAAGTTCTGATTCTCATTGATTAGGCCAAAGGTGCCCTTGTGGGCTCATATGCTTAACTCTTCTGATAGCTGCTCTGTGTCTGTTTTCACCCTTCTAGCTTGTCACTATAAATCCCTAAATTGCTTATGCTCTAATCAGTGTCCCTAATCTATAACATGTTGACATTCCTTGAGTGCTTTATTTGTCTCCCAACACCTCTCCCAAAAGAGCATCTCTTGAAACACTTCCTCTTCTGTTTCCAAAGTAATTGACTTGGAAACTGTTTGTCAATCCATGGCAAATCTTTAATCTTAATTCTCCCTCCAGGTTTCCTCTCTCATCATAGCTCATAAAACTGTTATGACTACCTCATTCTTCATTAGCCATCTGTGTTTAATGATAAGTTTAATTGGTTTTTAGTGACTGATTTAGATTCCAGACATGTATTTCCACTGACTACCATATATACATATATCAGATTTATTGTTATAATATACACACTGAGGTGTAACTTAGAAATGTTCTAGAAATACCTGTTTTTCCCTTGTATGACTAGTTAGATTAATTTAACTAATTATCAGTGGAATATTTGCTTATCTTCCCCAATATAGGTTTGGTACTGCTGTGTTTGTAATTATATCTTTGTTTGATCGATGAGAGTTTGAGAACTAGGCATAGTTCTAAAAATAGGTTATTAAAGATTTCACATATCATTTTGATCTTGTGCCAATAGAAGCTTATTGCTGTATGCTAATTGCTGCACAGTAGGAGGAGGAGGAGGGAGTGATTTTAAGTGGCATTATGGCAGCATAGAAGAATTATAGCAAACTTCTTTTCCATATACTACTATCCCCATGAATATCCAAGGAGCATACAGTGCTGACCTCAACCGATTTCAAAAATCTAAGGTGAATTGAATCTTGTTAGTGATTGGATAGGAAACCACATGGAAAAGTCAGGATGGTATGCTAAACTAGAAACTCAGGAAAAAAAAATATTGGAAGAAGGTAATGGCAAACCACATCCACATGGTGTCCCAGAGATCTATCTGAAAGTACCAGCCCTTCTACTTTACCCATATGGCATATAAACTTTCATCCTGTATCCTGGTTCATAGACAGGATGTGTCTCTCCCTGGGGATTTGTCTAGTTCAGCCTCATCCAACCATTCCTATGTTCTCCGTCAAGCCACCAAGGACTGTAGGAATTATAGTCCAGAACACCTGGAGATAATTAAGAGGGGAAATTTGGTCCAATAATTTGCTTCTAAAACCTTCTCAGTCTGGGGTTATCTCTACGCATCCCTCAGTAAGTTTCATAAAGTAATGAAATGTCACTGAAAAAATGCTTCATTTTTCATTTTTTTTTAAAAAAAAGGATGTAAAGATTTAAAAGTTTCATTAAAAGGAATTTAACTTAAGGATTTTAATAAATAGCTCTTCCCTGAATGGCCAAACCATTGCAAAATGAAAGATGGAGCATTCTCCGGAATGATGAGACAAGCTGTTGGGAAGCTAAAATTTAAGGAAATATACAAAGTTGCATCGTAAGTAATTGACACCCAGGCAGCATCCCAGACTAAGCATTTTCTTCCTGAAGGATGCAAATATATGCAGAAAGTAGTTTGGTCCCTGGGGAGCCAAAGGAAATAGCTGAATCTTTCTAATTACCTTTTCTTATTTCCAAAAACTAATAAAATCCCTTACATGCAGTTATTCAGTTCCAAGCAATTTTGTTCCCCCACCACCAACAGAACCTTAATATGTTATCAAATAATTCTCTTTGTGCCCAAAGAACCAGTTAGCAGCCTCCTCCTTGGGATATTTAGCCCCTTCTGTTGATTGTATTCCAATTCAGATTCTGCCTCTGGAAACGGATCTTCTTCCATAAGGCCCAGGTAAGAATGTATTGGTTACAAAACTGACAAAAACCAATCTGAAGTAATCTTTGAGTAAACTGAACCCTGGTAGCACCCTTTATGCTTACTGACAAACTCACTTCCTTCCAGGCTAAGATCTACCCCCAACCTCTTATCCTTCTATAAGAGCCTTAAGGTTGGCCTAGGGACCATTGATCTGGTTCTACTCTGGAGGCGGCTGCTAGATTGACAGCAGACTGCTCCCCTCACTCATCAATTTTTAACTAGTCCTATTGATATATTTTCTTTGTTTTCATTTTCTTTTTATTTTATTGTTCTATTTTATTCTATTCTATTATTTTACTTTCTCTTTGTTTAAACTTACATTTTATTGTTTTGGGCTTTTTTTTTTTTTTATTGTTGTAAGCCCCCTAGAGTAGCCCCATGCAGAGATGGATGGCAATTTAATTTAATTTAATAATAAAAATAATAGATACTGAATTGCTGTGTTTTTTCAGACTACTTTCAGCTTTAAAAGAAAGCATATCAGGAGACAAAGGGATATGTGTTGGCTCCGCTATGCAGATTGAAATCTAGTCACCTTGTGTGGCAGTTATTTATACCTGCCAATTATTATATGCCTATTTTTTTTCTGATTCACACACAGTCGCATTCTCTGTCACAAACTACTGAGAGAGTTCATGGTTTTTGCGACCGATATTCCAATAACACTTCTCTGCAACATTATTTCTGCCCCTGTTTGGAAGGTACAATTCAAGCCAGTTTCTCATTGTTGTACGCTGCCCAGTCGCTTCTTTGTGAGATGGGTGACTATATAAATTTGATAAATAAATAATATTATATTGCTCCATATATATAGCTAGATCTTGTTTATTGACTGGCTCATGCAGTGACCATTTGAAATTACAGCAGTGACCAAGGTGTGCATTTATGACTCTTGCCATTTGTTCACCATCACAGTCAGTTAGTATGTGTTGTCCTGTGCCTGAACCAATTTTTGTTTTTAATCCCTCACAGAGCAGAGAGATTTGATAGGAAGGGATTACTTTATACAACGGATCCAGGGTATCTGAGGAGCCCTTTCATCCCAATGGGACTAGTCCGTTCCAGTTGTTCCAGTGGAAGAGGCTTACTTCAGATCCCATCTGCCAAAGAATTTTGGCTGGTGGGATCCAGGAGATTTTTTTGCTATGGCCCCCACCCTCTGGAATATTCTCCCACTGAAGGTGAGACTCAGCTCTGTCACAGTCACCTGGTCTCCCTGAAGAACCTGATACCTTGGCTCTGCCATCGGGTCTGGGGGTCCCAATAAGGGGATGCTGCCTTGGGGTGACAGATAACAGATAATCAGAGTTGGAAGGGACCTTATAGGTCATCTAGTCCAACCCCCCACCCAAGCGGGAGACCCTACACCATTTCTGACAAATGGCAGTCTTACCTCTTCTTGAAAGCCTCAAGTGATGGCGCTCCCACAACTTTTGAGGGCAAGGTGTTCCATTGGTTGATTGTTCTCACTGTCAGAAGGTTTCTCCTTATTTCCAGGTTAAATCTCTCCTTGTTCAGTTTCCATCCATTATTCCTTGTCTGGCCTTCGTGACTGATGGAGTAAAGAAAATCCCCATCCCCAGTCTGCCCATCATTTTGGTTTTTACCTTTCCTATTTAAATAAACCTAATTTTAATTGCCTTGTATTACCTTTTTGTATTTCTTTATTATATTGTAAGCCAGCCAAAGTCAAGTGTATCAGTGAGATAAACAGCATAAAAATTATGAATGAATGAATGAAATAACATGAGCATAAGCCTAGATATTTGCATAGTGTTTGCACAGCTTTTGCACCTCCATGCATGCTCAGTGCTGCCAGCCTCTCTACATTCCTTTCGATGTGTATTCCCCATTGTGGGCTTGCTTACTTTCTTGCAATCTCTTCCTCTCAATCAATCAATAGAGCTGGAAGGCACCTTCGAGGTCTTCTAGTCCAGCCCACTGCTCAAGCAGAAGAACCTATACCAGGGGTAGGGAAACTTGGCTTTTTTTATCACTTATGGACTTCAACTCCCAGAGTTCCTGAGTGAGCCATAAAAGGTTCCCCATCCCTGGCCTACTGGTTTTTCAATTGTGGGGGAAATCAATTTTTGACTTGAATGGGATTGTTTAATATACAAATGTAGGACATGTCCTCCCCACCACCACCTAATCAGATGAGCGCATTTTGGGCACTTGGCACCGTGTTCACATTTACAACTGGTTTCAAAGTTCCCTGCAATCAGAAAACTGCGAGTTGTGGTCTTTTCTGACGGGTTCCCAAGAAAAATCAATGGGGAATCCATCAGAGAAAGTTGCAAATGGAGGGAACATTGGGTTTGAGATCCATTCCCCCAGTGTGCTAACTGATTTTCTCCTTCTATTTAGGAAGGGGAAATCCTCCTGCATGCTAAAGGAACCACCCTCAAATCTAGTTAAAACATGACGGAATGCCAATGTTTTGAACTTTTCCGAATGCTGACGTTCACTAGTGTTTTCAACAGATTTGAGGTCCATTCCTCTAGCATGCACAGGTCAGTGTGCTTAGAAGAGCATATCTCAAATCTGATTTTAAGAAAAATGCTAGCATATGGCAGCGTTCTTATAATTGTCCTTGGTGGGGAAATGGCCGGGTCTCCTAGGTGTGTTGGGAGCCATGGGCCTTTTCTCTGTCTCGCCATGCCCAGGAGACCCAGACCCTCTACCTACAGTAGCAACGTCTTTAACAAACTGCATGGCCATTTAACAACTGCATCTGGGGAAGCTGGGATGACCAAATGGTCATGGTGTCACTTAACAAGTACTTCACCCAACAACTAAGATTCTGGGCCCGATTACAGTGTGTTCATAAGTAGATAACTATCTATATGTTATTAACCAGCCATTCAAAATTATTTTATAGTATTTTATCTCAGTTTATTTAGACCATATAATAGTTTTGGTGTTTGACTGTAAATTGACTCAAACAAAATGAACTTTCATTTAGAGAGCATTACAATGTGATTGCAAAAAGGGTAAAATTCGTAGAAAGTTGGAATGAAAAAATCAAGAAGGCCAAAATCTTCATTGTGTCTACTGCTATTTAAAGCCAAAATAATTATACAGTACCATGATGGCAAACCTATGGCATGTGGGCCAGAGGTGGCACACAGAGCCCTCTCTGTGGGCATGCGAGCCATTATGCCAACTCTGCGGCGCATGAACATGCCTCCTGCCAGCCAGCTGGTCTTTGGGTCTCTGTCACACATGTGCAGGAATGGGGTATATGTGGGGTGCATGCGTGGGGGGGAGGCACATGCGCGGGGGACATGCATGCCTGTGTGGGGCTGGAACACATGCGCGGGGATGGGAGGCATGCACGAGGGATGCACGCACACTGCATTTTCAGGACGCTCGCATGCGTGCTTTGGGCACCCGGTGCCAAAAAGATTAGCCATCAATGATATAGTATGTCCACAATGTAAGAAAGGATATGGCTCTCCAAATGGATCCAGGAAAATTTATACATTTAGGAAGTCTTGAAAAGACAAAAAAGACAGAGTACTTCTTCCTATTGTAGTTTAAAACTGGCATTTCTTTAATCAGCTGTTCCCAATGCTCGATAGGCTTTGTGCCTTACACTTTTCAATCTCAAAGAGAGAAGAAACCTGGAATTAAGGAGAAATTTCCTAACAGTGCAGACAATTAATCAGTGGAACAGTTTGCCTTCAGAAATCATGGGCGCTTCATCACCAGAGGTTTTTTAAGAAGAAACTGGACAGTCACTTGTCTGAAATGGTATAGATTCACCTGCTTGAACAAGGAGCTGGACTAGAAGACTTCCAAGATCCCTTCTAGCTCTATTCTGTTCTGTTCTGTTCTGATAGAGTAGAGTAGAGTAGAGTAGAGTAGAGTAGAGTAGCAGAGAAGAGAATATTCTATGCTGAGTGACTATTGATATAACTGACATCTCTGTCTTGAGAAACTCTGGCTCTTAACTTAACACCCATAAGCACCTGAAGCACGAGATACATAACTCTGTCCAAACAAATAATTTTAAAGTAAAATAAAATTGTGCAATAAAGACTTTAGTAGTTATTTAAGCCTGATCTAATTTTACTGAATGGCTTCTCTGTCTCTACAATCAAAGTATCTCTTCAATTAGAGCTGGACGCTTATTAGGGTCTTTCAGGAGCTGATTTTCTGATCTGGAAGATGAAATGCATAAATTTCTCCCAGGTACAGAGACATATTATCATTTTCAAAAGCCTCTTTTGTTCTCGAAGACTAAACAACTGTTTGACACAGAGGGATGCCTGGGACATTTTATTTTTTCCTCCAAGAGCTAGACATTCCAGAATTATGATTGTCATAATTAAGAAAAGGGGAGAGAGAGAGAGAAGGAGATTATTTTAGTCCTGAAGTTCTAAATAATGCAGAAGCAGGATATCTGGAAATCCAACTGATTGTCAAATCTTCTCTCATTTTTTTTTCTAATTAAAATGGGGAATATAGAGCTGTTTTCAGTCCTTGTGCTCCACTTTGCCCAAATCAGATATGTACCAAAGGCGTATCCAACCATTATTTTCATGTCCCTAGTTTTAAAGGATGCTAATTTCCCTGCTGGTTAATAAAGTACTTTATGTACATTAGATTTAATAACATAAAATGTAGTACTTCATGGAGTCACTTTCCATTTACTTTAGAAACTGTTTTCCTTGAGGAAAATTCAGTATCTTTTTATGAGACTTTTAAAGAAAACTGTTTTATAAGGTACAACAACGCAAAGATTGTCCTGTATTTTTTTCAAACACGATTTTATACACCTATTATGCAATATCATTATTTGTTTATATCACCTGTCCAAACATATCTTTATTTCAGGTTTAAAAAAAGTTTCAAGAGAAGTATTTCCAAATTTCTACTTGTGGATAGTCATTTTCATGACTGAGATGTTTGAGAGTTCCAACTTTTGCCTCTGCAATATATCCAGGCTTTTCCATCTGCTGCAGCACAAAGTATCAGAACCATACTGTTTCCCTTGGTAGTAAGTGGGAAAAAATATTTTGGTCAAGTTGCTGGATAACCAGCCCAAATTCTTATATATCTAAAAACTTAGCTGAACTCGCAAAACCTTGCTGAAATCTCCTCATTAAAACCTAAGAACACTTGGATGGATATTTGTGCTGTGTTCCTACAGTGTTAATGATGTTTATTTATTTACTAAATTTATATGCTGTCCATCTCATGGTTCAAGGTGACTCTGGGCATCACCTCAATAGCCTCAATAAAGTAAGGAGCGCAGATTATAATTTTGTCAGGACACTTCCATATAACCACTATTACCACCTCACAAATATTCTTCCAGTGCTTGGCACTGTTCTTCAGATGGCCCACAATTATCCTCACTCTCCTCACTCAGCAAAATACTCTACCTGACTCTGTGGTTTCTTCCCCAAACCCCAAAAACTTTAACCTTAGACTGCCTACTACTGACCTCACCCCTTTCCTAAGAGGTCTGTAGGGGGCGTGCATAAGTGCACCAACGTGCCTATCGTCCCTGTCCTATTGTTTCTTTTATTCTTCTTATATGTATCCATGTATTCATAACTATGTTTTTACTTATACCTATTATCTTGTAAGCAATTGACAAACCAAATTAAATAAAATAAACCGTCAGAGTTGTTCTGAGCTCACCACTTGGCTTCTTTCCAGCTCCCTCCAACACACAATCTAGCCTTGGCCTGGACTCCTGTAGTAAATTCTTAAATGGTGAAGAAACAAAAGGAGAAGAAGTTGAGGAGCAAAGAGCTCTAGTCTAGGGCCTAGCATGAGGGCTCCCTGGTGCCCTAGAGACAGCAAACCAAAGAAGGGTGCAAATGCTGCCCCCCAGAGTGTCTGGGAGTGTCTCTAATTACAGTAATTGGAGACACTGTTTGAGTGTCTCCAATTACAGAAGCCAAATCTTGAGATTTTAGGGTTTGAGCAGCCATGTCAACACTGCCCTGTTGATTCTGTGGTGAGAATGCAGTATTCCAGGCTAAATCTGCATTCCCCCCGCCAGCAGTTCAATTCTGACCAGCTCAAGGTTGACTCAGCGTTCCATCCTTCTGAAGTCGGTAAAATGAGGACACAGATTGTTGGGGGCAATATGCTGACTATGTGAACCACTTAGAGAGGGCTAAACATAAATAGCAGGTGTCTCTGGATGGCGAGTCTAGCTGAATACTGATTCTGAGTTACATGTCCTCCTAGTCATTACTTACACTAGGAAAACCAAGATCCTGCTTGCATAAAGTCTATTATCTTATGCCGTGCATTAGACTCTCACTGTCTGTTTTTCATCTTGGATTATTACATTACAAAGAAATGCAAAACATACAGAAACAGATTTATCTCTGTGCCAATTCTCTAAAGCATACCCACAGGTGAAATGGTACACTGTGCATTTTGCAAGGTGATGTTGTAAAAAAAAAAAAAAACTACACAGAGAGGGACAGGGTACCTAACTGAGAGCTGTCAAATTTGCAAGCTTTGTTGCTGCTGGTGTCAGATGCCCTCATTAGAGGGAAAGGGCACTTTCCAGTATAGGCTTTATTGTGTGCCATTCTGATATTCTTGCCGCAATACAAAATAATACACATTGCAGTGGCACAACCATTCTGCTTATCTCAGAAACCAAGAGAAAGAGAAAAGATCTATGGGCCAACCACTCTTTTTAAGAAGTCAGGATAATCTATTCAAAAATGCTATGATCTAAAAAAAAATCCTCTTTTCAAACTTTGGAAAAGATATATATTCAAACCCAAACTTATTTAATACTTGGAACCTATTCAGTGTATTCTGATGTGATTCACCCTTTCTGATTTGGTTGGGGGAAAAGAATCACACTCAAATAGCCCTTCAGCTTTGAGACAAAGCTGCAAATGATTTTGCAAGATCAGGGCAATCAAAGCCAGCAGGGCCTAACAACACCACATTTGACTTCAAAAGGAAAAACCTCCTCAAAAAATGATATTTTCATAATACCTGGAGGGTTTTTGTTTTTTGTTTTTGTTTTAATCGTAATAGTTGAGACTCAACTGAAATGCATTCCACAATGCAAGCAAAGGTCATCCAAGTCGAGGAAGAGGCCAGGATAACTTTCTTGCAGCATCCAGGAAACTGATAAATTTAAGAAATGGAAAATCTGTTATAACAAAAATGAACTTTGGCAGAAGAAGTCATAATAAGGAATGCAAAAGCAAAACAAATAGTAGAGGAACCTGAGGAATATAAGACGAATATGTCTGGGACAGACAACTGATCGAGAGAAGAGTTCAGCCATTAAATGACAAGTAAAAGAAATACACGAGGATTTCAAAGGAACTGAGATGAACTGAGAGCATCTTCCCTTGCCACAAACAATTTAGGATAGATCTTTGGGCCTGAAATGACCTTCTCAGGAAGCAAAACAAACCAACTAAAGCAAATATGTACACACAAACAAATCATTAGACCCTGATCGGTCCTGAGAGTTCTTATGGTTTTAAATTTGGCCTTAGTAGCAGAGGACTGGGAGGTAGCCAAAGTGATACCAATATTTTAAAAAGGACCCAGAGGAGACTTTAGAAATTATAGTTAAGTATATAGAGGAATAAGTCTTGCTGAGAGAAAATCACATGGATCTGCCAAGGAAATCACCATCAAATTTCTAGAGTTTTCTAACAATGCTAACAGGCATATAGAGATGACTCTCTTGACACAGTATATCTGGCCGTCCAAAAAGCTTTCCATCAAGGTTCTTCAACAAAGACCCTTGAATACAGTTAACAGTCATGGAATCCATCCATTTATGGAATGCTAACTGTTCAAAATGCAGAAGGTTAGGACTAGGTACAAATAGACATTTTCCTCAGTGAAGGAGTCTTTTAAGCGTGAGTGATGGGACCAGCCCTTCTTCAGCTGCTCATATATGATCTTAGGAGTAAGCAGTAAGCTGGCCAAGTTTATGGATGATACAAAAGAAAATGAAGAGCAAAAGTGATTACGATGAGCTTCAGAAGAACCTCTTTACACTGGTGAATATTCAACCAAATGGGTGCCATTTGTTGTAAAAGAATATACATTTAGATGAAAAACCATGACTTCACATATGGACTGACAGAGTCTGAATTGTATGTAACTAGCCAAGAAAATGATCTTGGTCTCATAAATCAGTGTTCCCCAACCTTTCCAGCTTGGTGGACAGGAGGAGATGGCAGGAGTGGGTGGGGGAAAGAGGATGGTTTCATGCACATGTGCACACAGATTTCACAAATGCAACTACATACACGCATGCCCACCACTTCTGCAGCCGATTCCAAACAGGCTGTGGCTTGGCAAAGGGACATGCCCAGGGGTTAGGCACCCCTGTCATAAAGGGTACTCAATGAAGATGTGAATTCAGTGTGTCCCAGCTATAAAAAAAAAAAGTCAAATGCATACTACGGTGGACTGAAAATAAAACCATTTACATTGCATTATCCACATACAAATAGATGGTGTATCTGCATCTAAAAGACTAGGCATTGCTCTGAGTTTCCCTATTTGAAAAGGGATATTCAGTAATAGAGCAGAAGCGAGTAACAAAATTGATCAAGGGAATTTAACACTAAAAGACTAGAATATTTAATCTTTTCATTCTAGAAATAGAATAAATGGCATATTAGGGGAAATAAATTAGAGAAAAGGATCGAGCATAAATCAATTCGACCATTATGAGGAACAAAATGCTATGATGATTCCCGGTATGGACTGCTGTTCTTAAATCACATGGGCCATGATGTTTTGGATCACCATCTACTTGGAGAATATTAATTTGGGAAAGGCTAGTTTGTATCTTGTTCTTTTAGCTGAAGTTTTATATGGATAACAATGTCTATTCTAACAAAATACATTTTGTATGTTGCCATTATAGATCACATAAATGTTAAGAAAAAACCTCTGTAGAAGAAAAGGGATCAGTTACCAAGAAAGGTGGTAAAACCCTTCACTGGATGTGCTCCAGCTGGATAACTTTCTCTTGGAGATGCTTTATCTGGATATTGCCCTGAACACAAGGTGGATTAATCAGAATAACAGAGTTGGAAGGGAGCTTTGAGATCCTCTAATCCAACCGCCTGCTCAAGCAGGAAACCCTATACTATTTCAGACAAAAGGTCCAAATACCATCTTCCAACAATATGACTTCATTATAGGTATCATAAAATTATTTCAAGAAAGAAAATTACCTGCTTCCTCTTTACCTGACCATCCTCCTTCTACATATATCTGTTATTTGTGGGCCTTGCAATATTAGCAGTAGGAAGGACTTCTGAAATATCAGTGACCTTTGCTGATTATCACCTAAATAAGGTGAGGTACAATCATAATCAACATATAAAATGCAGTCCTTTCTCCACATCGCTCCCTTTGCTTGTACTATCATGGTTCTGTATTTTTCAGGGTACTACCATTTTCCACTTCTATATGAAAATGGTAATACATGAGGGAAAGCTTTCCTTTCCTTCCCTGCAGGAGAAATAATGAGAAAAATGCAATCATACCTTGTTTGAGTCAGATCTTTCATTTTGCCATGAACTTTACTCCAGTTCCTCATGTGGTGAATTCCTTCAGCAAGTCATTATCTCTCAGATCTGTGCCTGCCATCTTCAAAATGTGGGTGATATTGAATGAATGTCAGAAATTTTTAAAGGATGTATGAAAAGCAAAGGCAGCCTAACTGATCATGAGAAAATATTTCCAACATATAGATAATTGAAAAAGAACGGACAAAAGATGCAAGTATAGTGATTTAATTGAGATGAAATAAATAAAATAGAATTAAGAGAGTGAATAGAGGCGAGAAAACATATAGAAAATATAGAATGTTAAATAAGATATGAAATAGTATACAAGGTGAGCATGAACTTGATTTATGTCTGTATAAAAAGATGTAACCCAGGTTAAGCCGCTTTCTAAAAAGAAGTTTTATGTATTTATGTTTTGTGTTTTGTTTGTCTATGTTTGAAAATACTAGAAGAATGTTGGAAGAGAACAATGGAATTGTAAACAAGATAGATGGAAGCATATAATGAATAAAAAGATATAGAAATCAAGATAAAAGAAATATAATTGAATAGAAGGAAAGGGAGAAATAGAGAGAAGTTGGGAAAAGATATGAAGTTGAATATATAAGATAAATATGTATATCAAATTGTGTTTGTATGGAAACGTGATAATTTGGAACTATGCTGTTTCTAAATAAGATGTTTTATGTTCTTTTATGTTTTGTTTGTTTGTGTACTGTTCTTTTAAAAATTAATAAAATTTGTTTATAAAAAAGAAAAGAAAATATTTCCAACATGTATATTAAAGCTTTGAGTATAGCAAAGGACCATTGAGCCAATTTAAAAAATGTACTGACTTGCATATATGTTCAGTTGCTGTGAACTCTTCATAAGACCAGTTGATTAAAAAATCAGGGATGGGAAGAGAGAGAGGGAACAGGAAAATGGGATTGTTTGAGCCAGATCTGTTCTGGGTTGCTATCATAGTTGGAATACTTCAAAACCTTTGGAATCTCCATGAAGCCCTTAGAAGAAACAGCAGATCTTATCCCTGCCTAGTATTAGTATAACAATACATTCAACCATCGTGAAATATCCATGCAACATCTTGGTTCTTTTCCATTCCCATCATAGGCACATAGGAACATAAGAGGAATATTATTGGAGATCTATGTAGGCAGAACTCCATCCCCCAGCCTCTTCTGTCTCTCTGGCCAATGGTTGGCCAATTTGGTCAAGTAATATAGTTAAAAATCCCACCTATTGTGAGTGTTCAGCTCTTTGTATGTTTACTGAGAAATAAGTTGCATGGTATTCAGTATTCAGTGGAATCGGTATCATGCATGGCTTAGCCTTGGTCAGTCCAGACTTGTGTTCCAACCTCTAAAGGGCTGCCACAAAGAAGAGGGGGGTCAAACTATTCTCCAAAGCACCTGAGGGCAGGACAAGAAGCAATAGATGGAAACTAATCAAGGAGAGATCCAACCTAAAACTAAGGAGAAATTTCCTGACAATTAAACAATCAATCAATGGAACGGCTTGCCTCCAGAAGTTGTGGATGCTCCAACACTGGAGGTTTTTAAGAAGCAACAATTTGTTTGAAATGGTATAGGATATCCTGCCCGAACAGGAGGTTGGACTAGAAGACCTCCAATGTCCCTTCCAACTCTAGTATTCTGTTACATTTGGGGAACCTCCTAAAAGTACTATAGGAACAGCCCTATGAAGGGTCCAATGGAAGTAACTGCCCTTTATGATCATTCATGCCTGTGTCCTGGAATATTTTATAGGTCTTCAACCCACAGCTTTTTCCTTTTCTCATGAATGGATAAGAAAAGAGTATACCTTTTTTGTGGATTAGGATACTTTCTTACCAAGCTAGAGGTATCTTCCTAACAATACTCAATATGGATTTCAACAAATCTAATGTATACTCAGAAGCATAATGAGAGAATATATAAAACTTGCTGTTCAGAAAGGGTGGCAGCAGCTAGCCAATCTTGACCAAGTTATCTAAGATAGAGATAGCTCTAGTGGGGAGCTATAGGAAATCCCTGGACTGTCAACAAGATTGGGAAATGGGGGGAACATCCTGGAAGAGCCATTCTTCCTATACCTGTAATGAATTGTTTCTTCTGCCATCATGATGTAATCTTCCACACCTATTCCACATCTGGAAACAATTGCATGGATGATTGCAATAAAATATCGTAATTCTTTACTAATGTGAAAATGTATGTATAAGAACGAGAACTCTGTATGTTTGTGTGTATATAAAAATTGAGTTGTGGCTCTAGTTTGGGGAGGTTTTACTCTTTTTTTCTGTTGGGTTTTTGTTGCAGCTCTATTTTATTTCTCCATTTAAAGGAAAAGAAGAAAAAAGTCTTCATGATATAACCTTTGCCTCATTCCCACTTGGAGCTGAGGCAATTTAAAATTGTCCGAAGCTGTTCCAGTGTAAAGCAGTATTTCCCCTTTTCTCCCAACAAAATCTGCAATTTTAAATATGGATACACAATCCAGCATGTTCCACCAATGATGACACTGCTGCAGAAGTCAAGGATTGGAATCTGCCCAATTCCTATTAGCCATTTCAGCACGTCCTCTTTCTTTTGGTCCCGGTATCTGAAAGACCACTTGTCCTCTACAACAGTGGTCCCCAACCTTTTTGTACCAGGGACCGGTTTCAAGCAGAAAATTTTTGCAAGGACCGGGGGAGAGAGAGAAGGAGGGGGCTTTTCCTGTCGCCGCAGCTATTCCGAAACGCCGTTTCACCCCCCCCCCCCCGCCCGCCCGCTTCAATCCACAGTGTCCCGTTCTGCCTGCCTGCCTGCCTGCCTTAGTTTCTGGTTGTTTGGGAGCAGCTTCGGCTGAGAATAATAACTATTCGCCTCTTTTACTCAGCGAAGCTGTTCCGATTCAACCATTAACGAAGGCAGGCAGGCAGGCAGAACGGAGCACTGGGTTGAATCGCGCGCGGGCGGGCGGGCGGACGGTGGGGGTGGGGGAGAACGGGCGCTTCGCGACAGGAAAAGCCCCTGCTTCTTTGAAGCAGTTTCTTCCTGTGCTGGTGGAGGAGCGAGAGAGAGACTGAGAGAGCTGACCCAGAGAGAAGGACAGGCTTCGGTTGCTTCCTCCCTCCCCTTCTTTCATTTGTGTCCTTGATCCCGATCCCAGCAGCATTCACCGAAGGTGAAGAAAGCTGCCATTTTTTTAAAAAAAAATTCTTTGCGGCCCGGTAGAGAGTGCTCCATGGCCCGGTACCGGTCCGCGGCCCGGTGGTTGGGGACCCCTGCTCTACAACATACAAAGTGGATTTAAACTGGTTTGTGCTAGCTATGGTGTGCTGGTTTTGTTACCATTAATTCCATTTCCATTAGGTTTTCCATTAGCATCATGGACTAGTTCATGAAATTACTAGGATGATCTTCAATTCAGTGAGGATTCAAGCATAACTATTGTTATGTAGGGATTGCCTTTTTTCCCCTTCGCTAAACCAGGTGTGACGCACCCAGCCTGTGGGGTGGGAGTTTGACAACCCTGATCTAGGACCATACAAATAAAATAGAGATGGAGCCAAAACAAGCAGGGATTGCCTGGTAGACTCTTGAATTCTTTGCAAGAGATCAACAAGCAATCCTGAATATATAGTAGCCATATAGAATTTATGTGACAATAGAAAGGCAGCACCTGATTTTTCTCAAAACATCCACAGGACAATATGTAAGCTGATGTGCCATTTCTAAAGTCTTGCAACACAATGCGATACTGAGCTGTTAGATAAGTAAAGAAAACTCTTCAAGAACACAAACATTCTCTGCCTGATGAATTGTTATGGAGAATTAGAAGGACAAATAACTTCTTTGAGGAAACCTATTTTTATCTACAATTATATTGCATGTGAGGTTTTCCAGAGCATTTTTACTCACCATCGTAATCAGCATTTACCATCAACTCATTGACACCAGGTCTTTGCGCTAAAATTAAATACTGACCCTCTTCACATGGTGTTGATAAAATCCTGCAGCTAACACAGAACCATCTAGAACAGGGGTGCCAAATTCATGTCATCATGGCGACATCATGTGACATATCAGGGCTTTTTTTCCCTTCGCTAAACCAGGTGTAGGCGTGGCCACCACGTGACGCACCCAGCCTGTGGGCCGGGAGTTTGACAACACTGATCTAGGACCATGCAAATAAAACAGAGATGGAGCCAAAACAAGCAGGGATTGACTGGTAGACTCTTGAATTCTTTGCAGGAGATCAACAAGTAATTCCAGTTTTGAAGATCAAAGACAAATAGGGTCAGTTCCCAGCCCAAATTGTGC
The DNA here is from genome assembly GCF_049901735.1 of Notechis scutatus. Taxonomy (NCBI): domain Eukaryota; kingdom Metazoa; phylum Chordata; class Lepidosauria; order Squamata; family Elapidae; genus Notechis; species Notechis scutatus. The sequence goes on along the minus strand of NC_142010.1, from coordinate 77,776,408 downwards.
TTTTAAAAAGCTTAATCTGAAAAAACTCAAGTATAGATTAGTACTTTCGACTAGATTGTCCAGCCGTTGCCTCAAAGAGTCCACCACTTTAATCATCCCAAACTGAGTTATTCTTTTGCACTTAAGCCAGCTTTTTTATTCCACGGGACAATCATCCATAGTCCAATACACACTGAGGGTCCCTGTCAAAGGATTCAGTATTGAAACGGGAGTATCGGATAACATTTGTTCAAAACAATGATATTCGCAATTTAAACTGTTTTGTAGGATCCAATCTGGGTTGGTACCAGGACATTATTCTGGGATACATATATTTGCCTTAATTCGTTAAAATATTTTGTATACCACGCAGTATCCTCTGGGTTTGGTGCAATTTATAAATTGTATAAATAAGTAAATAAATTGTATAAATAAGTAAATCTTCACTAATCATTCCTATTATATTTCTATTAAGAGTATTTTTCATTTCCACACCTAATTTCCATTTGTTTGGTCATGGATCCTTATAGGCTAAAGCCAAAGGAGGAAAAAATGATGACAAAGGATGAACTGAGAATGTGGGCTCAGCGGAATACTCTGTCCCCAGGTCTTAAGAATCTGATTATTTCTGATGAGTAAATTTATGTATTCTAGTACAACAACCTGCCTGAAATCTGCCAATATGTCTGGCTAGTTTCAAGAGGATGTTTATTAAAAACCTTATGTCAAGGGGAAAGGGGAAAAATTAGCTTCAGTGATCAATGTACCTTTGAATACTAACCAGTACGAAGTTGAGCTATGCAGTTTCACAATCAGATATATGTTTATTACCTGTTTTTCTGTCTGTTGAGATTTCTTCAGCCTGGGAGATTAATTTTTCCAAAAATCCCACCAAAATGGGCTAGGGATATGTGCTGTTTAGGTCAAGTTGTTCGTCACCCTTTCAGAGGAAGAGACAATGAGACATAATTGACCGGCACTGGAAAGTGGTAAGAAGAATTCCGGAAATTCAGATCTTAGCTAAAAGGAAATGTTAAGTGTTGGGCTCATTCTAACAGCATCTGCAGGAGATCAAAAAAGTTAAGATATGTAATATCTTAATATTAATATGGTTGAAGTAGACCTAAGCAACGCTGGATGGACACGATCAAGGCCGATCTAGAGATTGCGAAGGCAGACCCGACATACGTGGCAGACAGAGAGGCGTGGAAGCAGTACTCAAGGACATTAGCGGACCTCGCCAGAGCGCGAGACAAACGCTGAAGAAAAAGAAGAAGAAGAAGAATATGGTTGAAGTTCCTCTCCTGGATCCATACTGAACAAAAAAAAACCCTGGGATTTCAAGTGTATGACCATCATCCGGTCTAGTTTAACCAACACCATCTCACATACACATGGATAAGAGTGGCTCATTCCACAATCCCAGACCAGCCATGACTCCCTGGAAATTAGCAGGCATGGTTATGTGGCTATTTTCCCAGCTAGCGAAAATACCCTAGATGGTTTAGTTTACATGTTTCCAATGTATGAGGCCAATAGCAGAAATAGTTCTCTGGCCAACCACATTTACTGTACAACTAATTCATAAGTGCCAGTCTACAATCTTGCATGGCCAATGATTTATTTGTAAACAAGGGGACTGGGCCAGTCTTAACTTAACCTCTCCCTCATAAATTCCCAATGTAATCTAGCCTCTGTGTGGTTATGCTACAGTGAAAAAAATCCAATTCTATTCTGTTCTGTTCTGTTCCGTTCTGCGCCATTTGAAACACTGTCTTTGGAGACAGGGATAATATGGAGCTTTCCCTCTCTATGAGTTTTTCTTCTTGATCTACTGTCAGTCTACCATGGTAGATCTGACTAGGAAACCAAAGATATGAAGTTAGATGGTGCTATTTTTATGATAGGGTTACAGAGCAAAATCTTAAATGCACTTTCCCCCCCTCCCTTTATCTTCATGAGAGCTAGGGACAGTCATGTTTTCAATTTACATTTCTGCCCCAGGCTCAACTTTCTTTTATCTGACCATTGTCTGGGTCATGGCTCTTACTCAAGGTTATTCCTGCTTCTCATTGCATCCATTAACGGCAACTGGGCATTTCAGAGGAGGCTTGAAAGTATGATATCATCCTCAGGTTGCCCCTTTTTGGACAAGAAGGCAGCCAGTGGTTGAGTTTTCCTTGTTGGCTTCAAAACTGATGTTTTCTGATTTGCCCTGGGCTTAAGTCCAAATGTTCAAGTTCTCTGCACTTCAGTCAACCTGGGTGTTAGCTGTATTCCCACTTGTCAGCCTACAAAACTATTATAATGGCACCTTCTCCCTGAACACTGGTCAATGCTCTCCACAAGTATTTTCAGGATAACTGCATCTGACAAAAATGTCCTCATGTGATTATGTTTTTTGAGGCACATCTCAGGCATGACATGGATTCCTTCTATATCTCTGATAACTGGCACTTTGAAGCACCAGCTTCATCCATTCACATACAAATGTATTCATGTAATGGAGAAGGTAAGGAAGGCAACACAGTATGGGATCTGTCATCCTGCAGAGGGAGAAGACCCCAAAAGGAAGATTTAGATTTTGTTAGTTGTTAAAAGGTAGCCAGACAAGTTTTAATTGAAGCTCATGATTAACTATTTGAAGAGTTTAGTAGCAGCTACATTTTAGGGTAGGCATGCTGCCATTTTAGTAAAAACGTAAATCTTCCTGGCAGGGAGATAGTTAAATCTCTGAGTGGCTAAGCCATTGGACTAAAGAGAAACAAGCTATATTGTATTCTTCTCTGCAGGCATCCATCTCAGGCAGGCAAAACCTGTAGCTCTTTTGTAAGTTTCAGCTCAATTCTCCTTGGTTAGTTATCCGATTAGAAAAGTCAACCTTTCAATAAAACAAATGAGTATTCTCTATTACTATAATGCTAAGAATAAAGGGAAAAGTAGATAGGGTTCATAAGAATATTGGATTTTGCCTGATTGGTGCTTAAAGCTCATAACAAAGTGCAATAAAATGACTCGGGGAGAGATATAGAGACACTTCTCCAGATGACCCCCATTATTCTGGATGGTAGCAGGTGAGAAACTAAGAATCACAGTGGCCATCTGCAGCCGACTTCCCGCTGGGTGGACCACACAGTGTAAGGCTAGCTAGGGCATTTTGTCAATGAACTCTGAAATTGAAAAATATGAGGTCACTGACAGCACAATATTTAGGACATAAAGTTCTCCATAGAAATAACCAGGGCACTGTTTATCTCTGCAAATTCTATCACAAACGACCCTCTGGGGAGCACACAGTTTCTGAAGACAGAAAACTTCACAACTGAAGAGAAGATTGTTCTGTTCAATTAAAGCACCATTTCCTGTATCAAACAGACACTACATCGCTTCTTTTTCCCTGTCATTGGATTGGATTCTTATTTCCTGGAGGTACCTTTATTCTGGCCGCTATTCAAATTCTTGAAATAAAAGAAAAAACAAACAACAGTAAGTATGAGGCACTTTTAAAATATTCCATAGGAAAAATAATCAATCACTAGTATGAAAAGAATGTATTACTCATAACACTAGCCATCTTTGTAACAATAATGATAAATGCTAGCATGAAATGAAAACAAGTATGGGTTCGTGACAATATTGTTCTCAAATCACAAGGAATTCTAACATCGGAATTTTAAACATTATCCTGCCGTTACTTCTGAAAACTTATAGGAAATTTGAGAAAGATTAGCTGCATGGGAATTCCTATTTCTCTGTTTGTCAAAAGGCCAGCCAAGCCACGCAACCTGTTTATGGAGCCATTTGTTTAAGAGTATTAATCACAGAATATTCTCTGGATAGATTTTGTCCAGAGGTTAAAGGCAAAATTAATTCAGCAAGTGACAGACTCAAGTTAGTCTCTCCTAGTAATCTGAGAACACCATTCCCCCCAAGACATTTAAAGCATTTTGGATCAAATTCAGAGATTAATGAGAACAAAGCATGGATTTACATAAATGGATAAAACATTTGCACCAATTCTTTTCAGAAGAAGAGCCTTTGCAATATCCCTATTGTGACTATTTGCAGCTTGCTAAGGTATCACACACTTCTTTTGTGTTACAGGTCCATAGAAGTGAGGCTGGCACTTTTCTAGTGCAATCCTATGAATGTTTGCTCAGAATTAGGACCATTAAATTTAGTGAGATTGACTTTTCATATGCTGCAATGTCCTTGATTTTCATATTTTGTCTAGAATTGTCTTGCTAAGAAAGATTGTCTGGATCTTCAAATTATGGAGAAAAACATCATGGATTTCAAGTTTGATAGCATTGGTTACAGGCAAGCCCCAGACTTTAGGAGAAACCCTCCCATACTACCACCTCTTACAATACTAGACAACACAGTATCAACAGTAAAGACCTTCAAATTTCTAGGTTCTATCATATCACATGACCTAAAATGGACACCTAACATCAAAAATGTAATCAAAAAAGCACAACAAAGAATGTTCTTTCTGTGCCAACTCAGAAAGCTCAAACTGCCCAAGGAGCTGCTGATACAGTTCTACAGAGGAATTATTGAGTCTATCATCTGCGCCTCTACAACTGTCTGGTTTGGTTCTGCAACCCAACAAAACAGACACCGACTTCAACGGATAATTAGAACTGCAGGAAAAAACAATTACTACCAACCTGCCTTCCATTGAGGACCTGAATACTGCATGAGTCAAAAAGAGGGCTGTGAAAATATTTACAGACCCCTCATATCCTGGATATAAACTGTTTCAACTCTTACCCTCAAAATGATGCTATAGGGCACTGCACACCAGAACAATTAGACACAAAGAGGTTTTTCCCGAATGCCATCACTCTGCTAAACAAATAATTCCCTCAACACTGTCCAACTATTTACAAAGTCTGCACTACTATTACTATTAATCTTCTCATCACTCCTTATCACCCATTCCCTTCCACTTGTGACTATATGACTGTAACCTTGTTGCTTGAATCCTAACTATTTTTATTGACTGTTTCCTGGTATGATTTGATTGCTTATTGTACGCTATGACTATTATTAAGTGTTGTGCTTTATGATTCTTGACTCTTGATGAATGTATTTTTTCATTTATGTACACTGAGAGCATTTGCACCAAGACAAATTCCTTGAGTGTCCAATCACACTTGGCCAATAAAGAATTCTATTCTATTCTACATATTCTATTGGACAATAGGTTGAATGGGTTTTTCTTAGGTGATCATGTATAAAATGTGAATGATGATTCCACAATCAATACCACTTTCAGCCTTGAATAAAATCACTCATCTGGTCATTATAGACAACTAGATATTCTATGAAGCTAAAGTTACACAGTCTTCCTCCTTCCATGTTCCCATACCATTTGTAGAAAATCTGGTTTTCCTTCTTTCGTGTCTGGGCCTGACATCAAAGATTAGAGGAGGGCCAGAATGCTTTATTCCTTATCCCTTTTTATTTAGATGCTACTAACCTCTTAGTTCAACTGGATTTTGCAGATGCCATATATAAGCTGTAGAAAAGATGAATGATAATTAATTCCTGTACTTTTGTTGCATTAGACAACAGTACCAAATTTAAAAGTTTAAGAATACACAAACACACAGCATCCTGTTGCCAATACAAGATTAGCTTCCATTCTGTTTGCCTTTACAACAGATGTTCACTGTTTTAGTCCCTTAAGCCCATTTTGTAAGGTTGCAGATTTACATCCTGCCATTTTCATTAAAAACAATAATGATAGGCAACAAAATGATCTTAACAGATGAAAATGGTTCACAGCACACACACAGGGGATTATAACATTCTGCCTTAATCCGTTAGTCAGCATTCCAAGTAAAATAAAACTCAGCAAACTATCCAGTCAAATACTTGCAGCTGAGCAAATGATAAAATGATGGAAATGGCTCTAAAGGACTGCTAGTTCCTCCTTAGAAGGTGAACAAGGCTGGCAAGATCCCATGTAGTGAGAACTTCTCCTGGTGTGGACTTCCAGGAAAACAAGGGTGAACTGAAGACTGTTCTGCTGAGAGCAAAGCTGACAATTGTGGCAGAATGAGCAGACAGTAAATGCTAATCAGAATTCTTCTCTGGACAGTACTTGGGATCAGCCACATATACTCTAGACTGTACTTTCCCATGAGAGACAGTGGTCTCTCATTGGGTTTAGAGATCTGGGAAGCAATGGATTCCCATCATTGAAGTTTCCCTGGACAAGACTGAGACTGAGGTTGATTCAATGGTGGGTTTAAAAATATTAGGTCAGAAGGATGATATGAAAAAAGATGCTACATTAGTTGTACAAATGAAACTGACAGGTCTTAATCATTAAGAGGAATATACAAACAACAAATCACAAGAGTGACTTGGATCACTTTATTATTTTGGATTTTCAAAAGAGACATGCTACAGGCCTGAATTTTTTTTTGAAAAGAGTCAAATAAAAAATTAAAAGAAATCAAGTTCTGGGACTATAAAATTGGATTAAAAGGGAAAAATATAAAGTTGGTTTATTTGATTAAGGTTAAAATATATATTATATCTGTTAACTCTTAATGGACTTTGAGAATGTATTTATTTACCTACTTACCTACTTACTAGTTTAAATGTCTAAAGTATGCTTCAAGCTAACCATGAATTTAGGAAAGTTTTTAAAAATATTTTCCACAATGATCACTCTGATAGATATGCCTATAAGGAATCTTACAAATAACATTGTGCAATTTGATTAAATACAATAAATTTCCCAAGCTTCAATCTGCATTTCTTTTTCTGAGTGCTGAGAAGTCTATTTAACAGCTCAAGTAGATCTATCTGCTTCAATGTATATTAAATTTCAGTCGTCCCAATTTGGTTGATCACTTTGACAAATGTAAATATGTATTGACTTCTAAATGGCAGCTTCCTTTAGGAAAAAGCAAAAGGCAAGACAACCCTACTTTGCTCTTTTATTTTACTGTATCGTAGAACTCTTCTCACAACAGCAAAAAAGAAAGAAAAATTAAAAAACCCATAAATAAATGTAAATACAAAACTGTGTGCTTGTACTACAGTTCTACATATACACATACATATGTAGAACTTCATATGTCCAATAACAATCAAGCAAAATCTCTTGAGTCTTCATTTATAACACAGAAATTAAACAAGAACTTGGGATAAGAAGAACCAGAGCAATAAACTAAAAAAAATGATATAAGTAGTCCTTAACTTACGACAACAATTCAGCCCAAAATTTTTGGAATTATTAGAATTAAAATGAAATTTACTGAATAATGAAATAATGAAATAAGAGTATGCAATGAAATTGCAAATATGACAGATAAAAGTATAATGAATATAGAATAAGAAATAAGAATTTTTAGATATTATATAAAAAGATATGAGAATATGTAAAGAAAGATGAAATAAGCTAAGATATCAACTGAAAATGGATATGTGCAAAGAATGTCAGAATATTTGAGAAAATCTACAGAAAATGGGAAATACAATGATAAGAAACTGAATATGAAAGATAAATATGTGACTAAGGTCATGTTTGTATGGAAATGTAAAAACCTGGAACCACATTGTTCACTAAAAGAGATGTTTTTAAAATATAAAATAAAAAACTTTTTACAAAAAAAAGAGAGGAAGCTTTGCTATATTCAAATCTGTATTAGAAAATGACAAAAACCCGTCTATATTTGTTCAAGTGAATAAATATGGGGCTAAAGTACAAAGGTCACCATGAGAGCCCCCATCTCTTCATAGGTTCATATATGCTGGTCACACCCCATTCCATGTCAGTTTTCACCTTCATGTGTTAAATAAGGACGTCTGGAGAGCAGAACTAAGGGCCTTAAAGTAAAGGCACTTAGGATACAACCCCCACTGCAATTTTCATGCTAAACATATAGATCTCAAGTCATGAAACAAGCAGAAAAGAAAAGAAATTTTTGGATTTCTCCTTTCTGCTGTCAACCTGCATGAATCCCCTTAAAATCAGGAACAGGGCAACACTTTTGCTGTGAAGCAAACACTGGATTAAAAGTTCTCCTCCTGACTTAATTTTTCATGAACTTTTAATTTTACAATTTTGGGCAACAATTGTACCACAACTCCCTAAACATTTGCAAGATTCCAACGGCCATAAAAATCTTCCGGCTTCCTCAAAATTCGCCCCGGGGGGGAAAAAAGCAGCTCTATGTATGCAAATTGAGAGTTACATCTCAATTAAGAAATAGCCTTTAATTTACCTCTGCATATTCGGCAGATTACATTCAATTAATTACCTAAACGTTTCATCTGGAGAGAGCCAGAATGCAGTTTATTTTTCCTGTGTGTGAAACATATTCTTGCTTGATGCTGCTAACTAAGCAAAATCTGTCTCCAAGTGTTCGCAGAGGAAGTTTTGGGTTATCAAGAAGGCTCTCCAGGGACAGCCAATAAAACAATAGGATTTCCAGGGTGTGCAGAGAATTGCTATGTGCACATTTAGTCATGGGCGCTTTGAGTAGCAAATCACTTTTGAAAAGAATGGAAAGTTTGCATAAAATAAGAGACTAATATGTATATGAGAGGGTTTTAATTTGAATCACCTACCTTTGAAATTATTTTCAATTTGGGAACGTGTCAAGAGATGAAAGGCAAAGGACATTATACATGTGAGTTTGCAGAGTAATAGTTAAAAGTAATATTATGTCTTTACTGAGTACACTCACATTGTGTACTCTGATTTCCTGCATTTGCTTGGAGAACATTCCACCTCATCTGCCTGTGATATTTGTTGAAGCCAGGTTAATCTGAAAAGCATTGGGCCCCCAACCCTATTGTTCTCCAGGACTTAGTTTTCTCTTCCCTACTTTGCTGTGAACACATAGTCAAAAGCTTGGTCCTGCAAGGAAGCTGCTTTCAATGAGTAGAAAGCAAATAATCAGACAGGTAGGGTGGCTAATGGTACGGCATCATTCTCTTTCTCTAACCATCTACCTGGACTAAACAATCAACTTCTTAGTCTCCCTCCACATTAAATTAATTTGCACTGAAACTCCCAGAATTAATTTCAAGAGCTCCCGTGACCCCCAAAACCACAAAAGCTGTATTCCATACTACAGTATTCCTGTAAGGCAACCATTTGTCTTTGAATTAGTGCAGAAATGGGCAATTTCTGAGAGGTTGATGACCACAATTCAGCCTCCCAGTTTTCTTTCGACCTGCCACACTGGCAGTTCAGAACATGTGCTTCAGATCTGATTTTATTGCAAAACCTGGACATCTTTTCACAACTTCTGATAACCTTCAAATGGAAAATCTTCCAGCAATAACACAATTCCTGAAGGTCTTAAGAGCTACTAAGACATTGAGGTCTTAAGTCAAACCACATAACTTTTGAACTTGCAGCTATTTTATTTATGCATTGATGCATATCTTTTGCAGGAACCCGAACTAGCCTACATGTAGCTCTGTCTTCCTGTTTTCCTCATAATAACCATCTTCTTATGTGGTAGATTAGGCTAAGAAAAAGAGATCAGCCATCAATTAAGGAGGGAGTTTCTGTTGCAGAGAGTGGACTAGAACTCTCTTTCCCCACTCCTGGTTCAACACTTAACCCGTACACAACAGTTCTTGCAACTGATGTCATAGGGCATACTTTGTCATTTTCCTTTATCAAGACAGTTTGTTCCAACCGTTATGATTACTTGCATCCAACTTAGTATGCTCCAAAGTGATTTTTTTTCCTCATTTTTCCCTCTGAAAAATATAAAATGCTGGAATGTGGGTCACATAACATCACCTCAGCACAATTTTTCTTTAGCTTTCTTTTTCTTGTTTAGGAGAATGTCTGAAAGTCTCAGAATATGTTTATAACATATAAAAGTCTCTTGATGTTTATAACAGCTTTATATGTAAAAGTACTGATTAGCTACCAAGCTGAAATCACCTATGATAATTAGCATATATTACAGATCTGCTGATAATAAAGAGCAAATTCTGAGAAAACTCATAAAGTGAAGACACCCTTCACACATATAGAGTTGTTTTCTGCTGTTTCAGAATAAGGTTAATCTTTAATTGGATCATTCAGAATCCATTATTAATGTTTTAAATCTTTATTTTTGCACTGACATTTCCCTGCACTGGTTTATATAGCCAATATAAGTGGTGTTCTTTAAGATGTTTATCCTTGACCTCTATTCATCATGCATAACAGAAGACACCATGAATTTTATGTTGTTTCTTTACATTTCCTCTTCTTGGAGCATAAAGAGGAATACATTAAGCCTGAATACAGAAAGAGTCTACTAGCAACACCATGCAAGCAGTTTACCTAACGCTCTGAATTAGGACATCTCCTAGTACAGTTAGTCCTTGACTTACAACCATTCATTTAGTGACTGCTCAAAGTTACAAGGTCACTGAAAAAGTGATTTATGACCATTTTCACACATGACTATTGCAGCAACCTCTTGGTCATATAATAAAAATTTGGAAGCTTGCAACTGGCTCGTATTTATGACAGTTGCAGTGACCTAGGGTCATCTGATCACTTTTGCGACCTTTTAACAAACAAAACCAATAGGAAGCCAGATTCACTTAACAACCACGTTATTAATTTAACAAATGCAATGATTCACATAACAACCGTGCCAAGAAAAGTTGTAAAATGGGGCAAAATTCACTGAACAACTATCTCAGTCAAGCAACAGAAATTTTGGACTCAGTTGTGGTTGTAAGTCAAGGACCTGTACAGTTCAAAGTATAATTCCTCCTGAATTTGAGGCTCCCCTTAATCTTATCAATTTGATGAACTGTAGCTGGCTCATAGACATCCATTTTGTGCAGGGAGATTGATTTGCCCTTACTTATAAGGGGCTGGCAGGTGGGGTGGATGGGATGGATAGTAGTCTGTGAGCATGCATGAATAGTGAGTTCCGAGGATCATCTGTGAGAGAACCGGTTTGCTCTGATGATCAGCTGTTGGGCCCGCCCACCTGCCCTGGCTCTATTCTCACCTTTATTTCCTGGTTTTCAAGCTCAGCTGCTTCGCACGGCACAGTGGATTGCTACACATCAGCTGTTTAACACGCAGGGAGATTGTAGGATTGCAAGAAAAGGTCAGTAGTAAACCCTCTGCGCATGTGTGAAGTACGCATTTGACACATGCATGAAACGCTCGTTTGGCGCACGCTCACCAAACTGGTTGTTACACCGGTTGAATCATACCCGGTTGTTACACCGATTGAATCACACCCCTGGGTGTATGGCTGAAGTCTAGTCTGCATGGATAGTCTAAGAAATCCTGAGGGTTGAAATCCGCACCACTTAACATTGCTGAAGCTGACAAACATTGACTTCAGCCATCCATAGACACATAGAAATAAACCTTATTTACATACCATTCAAAGGGCATGATAAAAATGCTAAGAAGGAAACAAAAACATCAGAACACATCCTCTCCAGCAGCAAACACCCAGATAAACAAGAATTAACACCAGGAAAACAATCAAGTAGAAAACAATACCCAAATCAAGGTACAAAGCGGAAAACTACACACTCTCAAGGAGAAAACTACACTCTCACCAAAATTGACAAGCAAGCTACAGTATATAAACATGCAGCTAACTCCACAGTCACTAGTATTGATGTTGTTACTTAGTTGGGAAATAAAATGTTTACAAGCAAACAACAAAACTCAGAGAGCATCAAGGAATCTTCAGTTTGTCTCTGAGCTAATATATTCTGTTCTATTGTAACATGAGGACACAGTGGCACAGCAGCTTAATGACACTGGAACTACTGGCTAGAAATGGTCTGCACTCCAGCGGTTTGAGCCAGGGTCCATGAGACAGAGTGATCTCCCACCACTCACTCCCTGGCTCCTGCCCACCCAGCAGTTCAAAAGCATGCAATATTGCAAGTAGATAAATGGGTACCCCTTTGGTGGGAAAAACCTAGCTGTGTTGTGTGTATGGAGAATGGAAGCCAGTGCCGGACCTGGCTTTATGTGAAGCAACACAACAGAAGGCAAGATAAGATGAGGCTGGAAGAGGAGCCCGGAAGAGCCAGCAACCCAAGCGTTGCTAGTCAGCTGATGTAAGCTAGTTCTTCCCCTGCAGTGCACCAAGGAGAGCACTCAAGTGCAGAACAGAATGAACTAGCAATTTAGGATAGAGTCTAGCACTGTGTCTACCACTTGTAGATTTCCCTGGCATTGTATGTCGTATGCTAAATGAATAATAGTGGAGGATATTTAAATGACAGTAAAGGAATATAAAAAACTGACTTTGTACTGCTATCTAGTGATCGCCGAGTTATTTGCAGCCAATGATCTGATAGTCAATCAACTCCATTTAGTCAGGCATGTCATAAGAACAGCTAAACCTTGTCTGTCTTTTCCAAAATTTCCAATATCAAAAAAAACAAATCAAAGTGAAAACTCCATCTACAGCAAAATTCTGACAATATCTCACTCCTACTAGAAGCATTACACAACCTTGGACATCAGGGTTGAGAAGCTGCTGAATTTCACCTCTCAGTGACACTCATCATCGCTCATAATCAGTAACTAGGAATTTCCATCCAGCCACATTTGATGCAGATAACTCTGTTCTTGCAGTACAAAAGCATTTAGGCCAAAAGAACAAAAAATATAGCTTAGGGGGTATATGTGGATGCCAGTTCCCATTTTCTCAACTATGACTTCAGACTCACTTTGTTCAACCACTCCCAACCTCTTGTTCTCCAGGATATGTTAATTTTCCAAGTTCAATGCCCTCTGGACAACATAAGAAGTCCAACACACTTGGGAAATCATCAGATTTGGAAAAGACAAATTTAGATAAGGAAATTATTAACATACCCATAATTTTTATAAAGAATTTTCTAGTTTAGAAAGATTACTCATACATACTTTGGGTATAGGACTGTTTACTCCTTCAAATTGTCTTCTTAAGGCAGTAATACCAGAATTCTCTCTCTAATACATGAGGCCTACTTGGAAATGGCCACAGTGGGATAATCATCAAACTTTCCAAGTGCCCAATTTAAGGTCAGATACCAGAAAGAATAGCTCTAACTCTAAATTCCTGAGTTTCCAAATACGGTCATTGCTCTGCTACTTAGAATTCAAAAGTACTGAACTCTTTCATACTGATTGATTCTTCTGAGGAGAGTGATTTCTGTTTGCATAAAATATGAATCCCCAATTGGCTCCATTAAAACATAGCAAGCTTTGCTTTACTGATAACGTATTCAGGCTAAGAAAATAAGACAATGCAGACTAAGAAGACTGCTGTAACTCCAGCCTCATTCACTCCCCTGCAAACAATGGGTTCACAACAAAGAATCATTGAGTAAATATTTGATTGGGGTTGGTTTGACATTAAAGGCAGATCTGGAGACAATACACCTAGTGCAGAAGAAGCCATCTTGGTTGACAAAAGAAACACATTGGTGGACGGAAATGGACAAAGCCTGAAACCTTACAAATGAGTAAGACAGAACAAATCCAAAACTGATGGGGAAAATATCAAAAACTATTTCTTTGCCAAAATATTTTTCATAATGCTTTAAATCAGAGATACAGAATTTGCAGTGGACAAAGGATTACATCTGAACGTGGCGTGGCATGGCTGAGGCCACAGCCCAAATATTAAGTACCGTATATTGAATCAGGACAAAATAAATTTGATTTAAATTACTATGGTTGTTCCCCATGTGTATTATAATTATGATCCACCAGGGCTGCCAGACACGTGAAGACAAAAGAACAACTACAGCACAAAAGAAGCAAGCACTCTGCAAAGCCAGAGCTGCAAAGGCTGCAACAATGGCGCCCACACATGTCTCCCCAAGATGTGGCAGAACATTCTGTGTCCGTATAGGCCTTACCAGCGACCTGCGGACACACCGTAGACAGCCCACAACCCATTAGATCTCAAGGTCCTCTTCAAACATGATGGACGAATATCATCATTATAATTCTCACCTTACCCTATCATCAAATCTTAACTCATAATTTATTGCATTGAACAAGAACATACATTCAATTTTGCAGCTATTGTTGGCTGAGCAGGTACAAAGATAGCCAGGGAAATGAATGAAGCTTGGGAAATGGGCTCCTTGTCAGTCAACAGAAATGCTGATTTACCACCAGTTTATCAGGTACTTAGGAGCCAAGGAACTTGGCAATACAAGAAACAATAGCTAATGACTTAATAGCCAGCCATCAACACCCCAATCAACAAATTTTTAAAAAGCCACTCATAACCAGGCACCACACAACTACTATGCATAGAATAGCCCAAAGCACACTTTCTGGTGAGAGAGAAGAGTTCCCTGAGGATGAGCTCCAGTAGGAGTCCAAAAGCTTGGAAGACTAAACCTCTGGTCCTGGTGACTGACTCAGATTGGATCCTGCAAATCTAACTTTTAGTGATATTTTGGAAAATTTCTGTGGGGTTTTGTCAACCAGCAATTGCCAACCAGCAAAACCAGAGGCTTCAAGATGTACATTCTTTTAAATGCTTTTAGTATCAAATCATCATAGATGTGCATCTTTAACTTTTCACATCTCCCTGGAAACAGTAATTATAGATTACATATAGGCTATGTTCATAGCATAGAGTTATACCCATGATTTTCTGAACCATGATTTATCTCATTAGACCAGTTTTCTGAATTGGAATGAGACATAGATTAATCCCATAAGCTAGGCTAAAATGTATTTATGGTTCAGTGTGTCATGCAAATACAGTCATGCCTTATAAACTGCAATTGAGTTTGATGAGACTTGCTTCCATATCAGTGTTCACCATGCAATACTTTGGAGATGTATTCACTAAATGGTACTTAGAAGTGCACAGAATGGAGATTAAGCACCTGTTTGCAACCACCTAAAGTAATTGCATTTTTTTCCTAAGATCACATGGCAGCTTTAAGGTGTTGCAAATAGGTGCTCCTGCTCTGAAGCAAATCTTCTCCCTGAAGCAAATCCAAAATGTTGTAAATGTCCTGGTATTCATAGGTCTGGAGACTTGAACAAGTGCAGGCTTCTCATACCATAACATCAGAAAGCTTTGTTAAAATGAATGAGTCTTTTCTTGCTAGCACTTGTAGCATTTCTTCCATCTTCTAGCTCTCAGTTTCCCAGCAACAGCATGAATGCTGAATCTCTGGGTCAACAAACAGCATCAGAGCCAATAAGAAATAGCTTTGGATGCTATAATCAAACCCTACAAACCAAACAATAGTTCGGGTAAGTAAAGGTTAAGTGTCTACCTTGGGTAGATTGCTTTTAAAACAGCAGTGAACTCGGGACTTTTTTGAAAATTCAAAAGATTTTGCTTCATCTAAGCAGCAGATAACTTTTTTCCACTTTTGTATAAATTTATAATGAGTTGTTTGTAAACCATTCAATTGCTTTGAATACCATTAACTGCTCTAAACCAAAATGGCTTGATCTCTTTAGAAACCATCTGTTTACTCTGCACAATGCTTCAAAAATTGCAGAATAAAAATATTTCCTATTTGATCAAGACTGATGGACTCAGCATTCTGTAAAAACAACCAGTTTCTAGGAGGGGCTATAACATACATACATACATACATACATACATACATACATACACACACACACACATATGCATGCATACAAAGCGGCACATATATACAATCTCCTTTATTTCACGATAACAAATGCTATTATATGGAGATATTATCAAGAGCAAATAATGTGTACTCAGTTTGAAAGGAGATTATCTGATAAGTTTCATTAAGCATTAAGTTTAATGCTTAATGAAAAGGTCAAAATGTATGTCAGAAAACATTAACTGATGTGCTATAGATTAGTGTGGTGCATATGAAAGTAGGAATTTTTAGGCTGCTGATATTTATATGTTATGCCCAAATGGATGGTAATTATAGAAGAACTAGAGTTGAGTTTTGGAGAAAATCATGCAAAATCTTTAAAAATGTGATCCTGAGGTAAGATTCTGTTAATGATGTGAATGGGTGATGGAACAGAATGGAATAAGATGGGGGAGTTCAGACAAAGTGGAAAAAAAACATATTCAAATGGTGACTGGTTAATATGCTTAGTAAAAGGCCTAGTTCATTATAAATATATGTTCAAAGCATACTGTAAGCCTATTCATTTGTACAGATGGAAAAGAATATATCAAGAGCATGATTGACTTAACTGTTTTGATGAAAAATGACAGAATTAGTAAAGGGAACAATAGTGCTTAAAGATTGTCAACATGGAACAGACTATTATTTGGGACTGTGTGAAGGGTGAATCATGTGGATATGGATAAGGAGAAAAAAGGGAAGGGAAGGGGGAGGGAGGGAAGGATGGAACGAAAGGAAGGAAGGAAGGAAGGAAGGTTTTTTAATGCTCCCTGCCAGCTTCCCACAAGGAAACTCAATGAGGAAGCCAGCAGGAAGTTCAAATTTTCTCCTGGTCCCATTGCTTTTTGCCTCAGCTGTGGTAATTCTGTCTCTCTATTGAGGTACAGAAATAGCTTTGAAACAATGATCCAAGGGGCACAGGTTGTCTAGTTTCTTCTTAGGTTTTCTTGTCACAGTAAAAAGTGACACTTCTTTAATGTGCAGTGACCTATTCCAGTTCACTTCAGCATACTGATTCCCAGAACATCAATATTCAGTTTGGACATTTCTATTCTGACAACATCAAGTTTGCCTTGCTTTGTGGTTCTGACATTTTATGGCTGTCCAGATAGTTGGTGGTTGTCAGGGGGAAGGCAGGAGGAACAAGCTGAAACTCAAGCCCAGCGAAGTGGAGTCATTATGGGTTCTCAGGCTGGCCATTTCCATTCATTATTAACTCTTAAGTTACTAATAATGGGTAGAATCAGCTCATAATCTGGGAGTCCACTTCAACTTGCAACTTCTGCTCCAGGAGAAGATAGCAATTGTGGCTGATTGCACTTGTAATAAGATGAGGGAATGGCCTTAGAAGAGAGAGAACAGCCTCAGCCAGGACAACAGTTAGATAAGAGGCAGCTTAGTCATAACAGGATGTCAAACATTCCTTAGCTTCTTCGGCTGTAAAAGCAACAACGGAAAAATGTACTTTCAGACTTGCAAGATCGATGTCAGCTTTGCAAGGTGATCCAGACCAGAAGCACATCCAGATGAACTAATTCTACTTTACTGTAAAGTTACATGAACAGAATCTTGCAAATCTGAAGTACATTTCTTCTCTGTCACCATTATAGCCCAATAAATAAGAATATTTTCCAGGCCTACATTTATCCAAGAGCCCTGACTGTGGCTCTTCCCCATGTTTTTCAAGGCCATTCTCACATAGCAACAACATTTAGAGTTATATACCTCTCCATAGTTCTTTACAGCACTCTCTAGGCAGTTTCAATGTCAGCATATTGGCCCCAGCAATCTGGATCCTCATTTTACCAACCTCAGGAAGATGGAAAGCTGAGTGAATCTTGACCCTGTCAGAATCAAACACCAGGCTGTGGGCAGAGTTAGCCTGCAATAGTGCATTCTAATCACTGTGCCATACCATAGCAGCACTCTATCTGGAGCTGTTCTTGAAAAGTTAGAAGTTAGCAATTGGTCCAGAATGTAGCAGCTCAGGAACTTCTGGGTGCACCTATATTCCAACCGATGCTTAAGTTGTCGCCTTTAAAGCCCTTCATGATTCAAAGCTTGAATATCCTCAGAAGTTCAGAACCACTTTTCCCCTCCAAAATCACCCTGTCCTATGAGTAGGGCATTTCGTGTCCCCTTAACTGGATTGTCACCCTTGGGTGCCATGTATGCTTGCCTTTTTAATCACTGCCCCTCTCCTTTGGAAAAGTACTTTGTCCAATGGGCAATCAGCCCCTTCTCAGATTCAGGAAGCTGATGAAAATCTGATTGATCCATCTGGCTTCTGCTTTGTAGCAGATTTTAAGACTGATTGAGACAAATATCAGACAGCATTTTGTCATGCTGCAGACAAAATCTAACTTTCTGACATGCAGGATCCTCTTATGAGCTTATAATTCTATTCCTAAATACCAAAGGTCAAAATGCACTGAAAAGAAATCACATCAACCTTGAATTTTGTCTACAGGACTTTGATATATCTAGACCAGATAAATTATAGAATGTTTCAGAAAAGAGCTGTGATTAACATCAAAGTATTTAAAACATAAGAACATTTGCATTAACAACTTCTGAAGCAAAAAGGAAGAAATATTTAACTCCATGATAATTTGGGTTCTGTGGCATCCTGTTGCCCTGCATCTACAGGTGAAACTCGAAAAATTAGAATATCGTGCAAAAGTTTATTTCTTTCAGTAATGCAACTTAAAAGGTGAGCCTAATATATGAGATAGATTCATTACATGCAAAGCAAGGTAGTTCAAGCCGTGATTTGTCATAATTGAGATGATTATGGCTTACAGCTCATGAAAACCCCAAATCCACAATCTCAGAAAAGTAGAATATTGTGAAAAGGTTCAATATTCTAGGCTCAAAGTGTCCCACTCTAATCAGCTAATTAAGCCATAACACCTGCAAAGGGTTCCTGAGCCTTTAAATGGTCTCCCAGTCTGGTTCAGTGGGAATCACAATCATGGGAAAGACTGCTGACCTGACAGTTGTGCAGAAAACCATCATTGACACTCTCCATAAGGAGGGAAAGCCTCAAAAGGTAATTGCAAAAGGAGTTGGATGTTCCCAAAGTGCTGTATCAAAGCACATTAATAGAAAGTTATGTGGAAGGGGAAAGTGTGGAAGAAAAAGGTGCACAAGCAGCAGGGATGACCGCAGCCTGGAGAGGATTGTCAGGAAAAGGCTATTCAAAAGTGTTGGGGACTTTCACAAGGAGTGGACTGTGGCTGGAGTCAGTGCATCAGGAGTCACCACACACGGACAGATTCTGGACATGGGCTTCAAATGTCATATTCCTCTTGTCAAGCCTCTCCTGAATAACAAACGTCAGAAGCGTCTTACCTGGGCTAAAGAAAAATAGAACTGGTCTGTTGCTCAGTGGTCCAAAGTCATCTTTTCTTTTCTTTCTTTTTTTTTGTAAATTTTATTTGAGTTTTCACAAAAAAAAATACAAATAAAACAACTTTTTTGAAAGTAGTGTAATCCCAGGTTACATTTCTTCGTACAGACACAAATTCAATTTCATGCTCATTTTTATGTTCTATTCCATATCTTATTACTGTTTTACATTTTCTGCATAGCTTCTCCCCTTTTAATTATCTCATCTCAATTCAAATCATTATATTTATATTTTTTGTCTGTCCTGTTTCAATTATCTATTATCTTTTCTCATGAAACAAAGTTTCTCCTGTAGTTACTGATTGAAGTATGACACCTTTATATCTTTTAAGTTTATCCATTTAACTCTTATTTAGGCTTCAATATATACCCTAAAGTTATAACATTCAATATAATACATAACTTCCATTCAGATTCTGCTTGGTACATTCTTAAAATACACACTATATTCTTAAAAAAAGAAAAAATTATAAATATATGTAATTAAAACAACACATTCCATTCCAATTCAATTCTATCATTAATATTAATATTCATTAAAATCTTAACTTCTTTAACATTACTTTTCAATTAAATATACTTCTATGGGAACAATTATAAGCTTTCCATAATTAATTCCCCCCCCTTCACTTATATTTTATAAAACATTAACTAATTAAAATGTTCCCGTCCCTTCCTAATTCAATTTTCTCATTTATTTTATTTCACTTATTTTATTCACAAACATTTCACTAAATTACACTATTTTATCCCTCATTTTAATCATACATTGTTTCCAATTTTCTAAAGTTATTTCTATTACTAACATAACAATACAATGTCAAAGAGATAATAAAGATTTCTGGACACAAACAATTTTTTTCATAAGCAGGAAAGGAGAAAAAAAGAATAAAAAGGCAGGATCTGGAAAGAGGGAGGAGACTGCCTGGAATTAAAAAGAATCTACAGTAAAACTTCAACAAGACTTCTAAAAGATACATTTTAACTGAAACTTTGTAACTAAACAGTAGAACCCCGGGAAGAGAAAGTGAAAAAGAGCAAAAAGAAACAGCTTGCGTGTATTTGGATTACTTGGTGATTTTTGGATTCTTGGTTATTGCATTTGAATGACTAAAATTAATCGGGTGGTTGTTTAAAAATTTATACAATGGCACTACTTCTGGATGAATTGAAAATGGAACTTTTTCCCTCTCTTCTTCTCTCTCCCCTTTTTACCCCCTTGTCTCTCTACCTCTATTTCTCTCTTCTGTATTCCCCTCTTCTGTTGCTTTCCAGTATTATACTTATTTTTTGAATTATTTTTCTTTTCTTTGGTTGTTTTTTTAAGTCTTAAATTCTCCATTCTCTTTCCCCCCTTTCCTTTTTCTTCCCCACATAGAATTACTTGTTCATTAAAGATGGCTTCTTCTTTGTCCCAGTCTTCTTGTTTTGTTTGTCCCAGTCTTCTTGTTGTTTCTCATAGTTCCAAATCTCCATTTCTAAGAATTGAAAAACGAAGCCAAAAGAACCCCTCCATTCTTGTGCATCTTCTTTATACTTTATTTTCAGCTTAATTGCCTGTTGATGTCAAAGCGGATTTTTCCGATTTCTTATTTAAGACTCTTAGTTGCCAGTATAGGGAAAGGGAGAGAAGAAAAAAAACCAAACCTTTCCCTTTTCACTTTCCTTCGCTGCTTCCGACTCTTCTTTGGGAGCGATGTTATTTTTTTGTAAGTTTAAATTCCAGGGTACCTTAGTTGTTGCTTTTGCAATTTAACCCGGTCAGCCAAAACTTTCACTTCTTATCTTCCTCCTGCACATTCTTTTCCGGTCGAGTTCTCCTTTGAAGTGGCCATTTCTGACCACCGCTGCAACCGCCTTCGGGAAAGGGAGTAATGGCCATCTGAGGAGGACAGATGCGGCTCTCCTCAACCCTGCTGGCAGTCTCCCCCCCCTCTTCACCACCTCTACAGGGTGGCTTAGCCCCAAAACCAGCCGGCTCAGGTTGCTCCAGCGGCGAGCCCAGCCTGAAACCATGCACGATCGTGGATTTCTGTCTGTCGCCAAAGGAACTCAAACTGGAAGCCCCAAAGTCCTCTTTTCTGATGAGAGCAACTTTTGCATCTCATTTGGAAACCAAGGACCCAGGGTCTGGAGGAAGAATGGAAAGGCACACACTGCAAGATGCTTGAAGTCTAGTGTGAAGTTTCCACAGTCTGTGTTGATTTGGGGAGCCATGTCATCTGCTGGTGTTGGTCCACTGTGCTTCATTAAGGCCAGGAGATTTTGGAGCACTTCATGCTTCCTTCTGCAGATGAGCTTTATGGGGATGCTGACTTCATTTTCCAGCAGGGCTTGGCACCTGCCCACACTGCCAAAAGCATCAAAACCTGGTTCAATGACCGTGGGATTACTGCGCTTGATTGTCCAGAAAACTCACCTGACCTGAACCCCATAGAGAATCTATGGGGCATTGCCAAGAGAAAGATGAGAGACATGAGACCGAACAATGCAGAAGAGCTGAAGGCCGCTATTGAAGCATCCTGGTCTTCCATAACACCTCAGCAGTGCCACAGGCTGATAGCTTCCATGCCACGCCGCATTGAGGCAGTAATTGCTGCAAAAGAGACCCAAACCAAGTACTGAGTACATATGCATGCTTATACTTTTCAGAAGTCCGATATTGTTCTATGTACAATCCTTGTTTTATTGATTGCATGCAATATTCTAATTTTCTGAGATTGTGGATTTGGGGGTTTTATGAGCTGTAAGCCATAATTATCTCAATCATGACAAATCACAGCTTGAACTATCTTGCTTTGCATGTAATGAGTCTATCTCATATATTAGGTTCACCTTTTAAGTTGCATTACTGAAATAAATGAACTTTTGCACGATATTCTAATTTTTCGAGTTTCACCTGTAAGTGGGCCACAAGAAGAGAACCTTTTCTTGCAGTCTATCTCATGCTTAGTATTGCAAATTGTATTAGAACTAAATAGGCAGAGGCTAGAACTACCATATCTGGGACACAAAACTTCAAAGAGTCATTAGATATCAGCAAAGCTATACAAAAATATAATTCTTTGCTTCCATCTGGTGGAAAATCTCTGGATTTTTGCAAGCCAACTCTGAACATCCTAGCACAGGGGTCTCAAACTGGATTTCTTCCAGGGCCAGATCAACATTATAATACTCCTCTGCAGGCCAGCGAGGGGGATGAGGGGGAGGCAAGATGGATGCCTCCTGAAGTACCCGGCTGGGCAAAAGAGGGCATGAGGAGTCATGTGCCACCCCGGACCCCATTTTTGACCTGGCCAGCCTCCTGCAGCACTTTGCCAGCCAAAACGGGGTGTCTCCTACAGCACTTTGCCAGCCAAAATGTTTTGGCTGCCAGAGACACCACGAGACTGTCCTTTGCTATTTCCAGGCCAGCCCTGTGAGCCAGATTTAAGCACACCACAGGCTAGATCTGGCTCACGGGCCTTGAGTTTGACATCCCTGTCCCAGTGGAATCTATCTTCAGTTTCCCTCCTTAGTCCTCAAGTCAGGTGAATTTATTTACTCTGCTCAAATGGTGCTTAATTATTTATTTGTAGCAGGACAAAGGAAGTTGTGAAGTTGTAACGTGGGAGTTGGGAGAGAAAAGAGTTCAATTACTATAGGCTATGAGTACCCACTCATGCAGAATTATTCCGTAACATTCCTAAAAACCATAAGAACCATAGTTTTCAGGACCGTCTTTCCCTAAGGACTTCTTTGTGTTCTACCAGGTTAGATAGCATGGGCATGCTTGTGATTCCTTCCCCCACATATTATCATCTAAATGGGAACGCCTCTTACGTGCCAACGCCGGCCCTATGGAACATCTTATCCCCTGAATTTCAACAGGATTCCATCCTTTATGCCTTCTGTAAGTCTTTAAACTCCTAGGCTTTTCCCCAAGCATTGAGACATTCATTGATAATACAATAGCATTAGATTGGCACTAGGCTTTTGTTGTTGTTTTTTTAATGTTTTATGTTTTAGCTTATCTGTTTATATGGTTTTTAAAATAATTTTATAGTTTTTTAAAAAAATCTTTAATCCGGAGCATCCAAAGTTTGCTGAAGCAGCTATATAAAAATTTAAAATACATTTTAAATATTTAAATAAATAAACAGCTTCTTAAAGATAACAACGGGAACAATAACACACTAGATATAACAACAACTGAAAAGAAAATTGGTACTGGGGACAGGAGAATTGAAAAAAAAGAAGGGAGGGAATGTAAAATATAAAGATCTAACAATTAAAATAGGAAAAGATCTTGCAATATTTATTCCTAAAGTTATTGACACATTGATGGAATTACAAACAGATTGAAATGTTTACAGAAACTCAATATTTCAACTATATCAGCTGCAGATTCGCAATCTTCACAAATACACATTTTTCTGTGCACACGTTATAAGTTGCAATACTTGGATAATTCCCAGGGTCCTGGTTGGAATTCAGATTTCCCAAGAACATCCATCCAAAATGTGATTTTTTTTGTTTGCTTGTTATATCCAAACAAAGAATAATATTTTATATTGCTTTTATTAGACAATAGATGTTGGACAAACCAGTTTCAATAAAAGAGTATGACTTGCATTTGCCTTCATTCGTGAGGACTTGTGTTATTTACTTTTTTTAAAAAAATAATCTTCATAAATGAATTGTTCAATAGCAACACAATGTTTAAATTTATATGTATTTATCCAGGTTAATTCTTCATTCTGAGGTCAACCTACAAAAGTGTCTGTGTAGTCATATTTGCAATCATATATTTCAAACTGTTAGATCACATATTATTTATATATAAAAAGATATAAAGGGGATTTTGTACATTTTCCCCTTGATAAAGAAAAGCAGAATTTGCAATTTTGCTTGAACAACAGAACTTTGGGTTTATATTTTAAAAAAACAACAATCCTTTTTCAACCTATTCCCCCCACCCCACCCCACCCACTATACCTTGCAACCTGCTGGTCAGAAAATAGCATTCAAAAACTGGGAAATAACTACAAATCAGAAAATAGGAGCTTTAGAAAAGGCTAGGTATTAAAGGTATTAAAGCAGGAGAAAAGGACATTAAGTTTGTAGAAGATAATCTGTGTCTGTATACTTACCTGGTGCTTCCTTTAAATAGTT
This sequence comes from Notechis scutatus, assembly GCF_049901735.1. Taxonomy (NCBI): domain Eukaryota; kingdom Metazoa; phylum Chordata; class Lepidosauria; order Squamata; family Elapidae; genus Notechis; species Notechis scutatus. The sequence continues at coordinate 77,752,237 of NC_142010.1, read as the reverse complement.
AATAGCCTGTTTTGGAAGAAACATAAAGGCCATCCAGATTAAGTCTTAAAATCTTGGGCTTAAACCACAAAGAACCAGGTTCAAAATCCCCACTAAATCATGAAGCTCACTGAATGACCTTGGACTTTGAGACAGCTTCTACTTCTGGCATGGCACCACAGTGTTTTCTAAAGCTCTGACAATGACTTCCTGCAGAGAGGCCTGAATAAAATGAAATAAATAAATGAAATGAAGGTGTTTGTTTATACAGTGGCAGCTCTGGAGAAAAGTAGTGTGCACCATTAGGACTCCATGAATGGTCCTCAAGGAAAACCATTTCTGATGGATAAGAGCTAGGACATCAGAGATGGAACATTTTCCTCAATCAGGCAAAGCAGCCCCCAAAGAGGCTAATTTTTATAATCATATCTATTCAGAATAACAGATTTAGAAGGGACCTTGGAGGACTTGTACTCCAACCTCCTGCTCCAATAGGAGACCCCATACCATTTCAGACAAGTAACTGTCCAGTCTCTTCTTAAAAGCCTCCAGTGGGCAACTTCCGGTTTGAGCTTCTTCAGCAACAGACCGAAACCTCATCTCTCCGAGGCTTTGATCCGTGCTCGCCTCTGGAGCACCCCAAGCCAGCTGGTTTTGGGGCTAAGCCACCCCGTAGAGGTGGTGAAGAGGGGGGAGACTGCCTGCAGGGTTGAGGAGAGCCGCATCTCTCCTTCCCAGCTGGCCATTACTCCCTTTCCCGAAGGCGGTTGTAGCGATGGTCAGAAATGGCAACCACAAAGAAGAACTCGACCGGAAAAGAATGTGCAGGAGGAAGATAAGAAGAGAAAATTTTGGTTGACCGGATCAAACAGCAAAAGCAACAAATAAGGTACCCTGGAATTTAAACTTAACAACATTGTTCCCAAAGAAGATTTTGAAGCTGCAAAGGAGAGAGAGAAGGGAAAGGATTAGGTTTTTTTTTCTTCCCTTCCTTATACTGATTGCTAAGAGACTTAAGCAAGAAATTGAAAAAAAATCCACTTTGACATTAATAGGCATCTAAGCTGAAAATAAAAGTCAAAGGGATAATAAAGATTTCTGGACATTTAAAAGTTTTTAAAAGCAGGAAAGGAGAATAAAAAAGAATGAAAGGGCAGGATCTGGAAAAATGGAGGAGACTGCCTGGAATTAAGGAATGGAACTGTAATTAAAAGGAACTTACCGTGAAATTTTAACAAGATTCCTCAAAGATACATTTTAATTGAAACTTGGTAGCAAAATAATAGAACCCCAGGAAGAGAAAGTGGAAAAAAGAAACAAGTAGAAACAGCCTTGGATTATTTGGATTATTTGGTGATTTTTGATTTTTGCATCTAGATGACTAAAATTAACCGGGTGGTTGTTTAAAAGTTTTTAAAATGGTATCACTCTTAGAAGAACTGAAAACGGAACTTAAAAAATGGAAAGAAGATGCACAAGAAGGGAGAAGTTCTTTTGGCTTCGTGTTTCAATTCTTAGAAATGGAGATCTGGAACTATGAGAAGCAACAAGAAACGCTTGCAGAACAAGAAGATTGGGACAAAGAAGAAGCCATCTTTAATGATCAAATAATTTTAAGTGGGGGGAAAAAGAAAAGGGGGGAAAGAGAGTGAAAGGTTTAAGACTAGAAAAAACAGCCAAAAAGAAGAACAATTTGAAAGATAAGTATAATATTAGAAAGCAACAGAAGAGGGGATTACAGATGAGAGAGTTAGAAGTAGAGAGAAGAGGGGGTAAAAAGGGGAGGGAGAAGAAGAGGGGGAAGAAGGCAAGGAAAAGAAGTTGTAAAAAACAGAAACAAGAAATGGAGAAACAGAGAAAAGATATAAGGATTGTAACCATAAGCTTGTTTAGAGATAATGGGTGAAAATTTAATTGCAAAAGGGATTCTGCAAAGGTACATAAGATAGCATTGCTATATTACAAATAGAAATAATTTTAGAAAATATGATGATGGATAAAATATTTACTGTAATGTAGCGGGATGTTTCTTAATAAATAAATGAATTAAAATGATTGAGAGAATTAAAAGGGAACATTTTTAATTATTAGTAATGATTTATAAAAATATAAGTGAGAAATATGGGGGAAAAAAGAATTAACTATGGAAAGTTTATAAGTGTTCCCAAGGAAGTATGATATTTAATTGAAAATAAATGTTAAAGATGTTAAGATTTTAATGCATATTAATGATAGAACTGAATTGGAATGGAATGTGTGTTTTATTTACATATATATATATATATATATATATATATATATATATATATATATATATATATATATATATAATTTTTTCTTTTTAAGAATATAGTGTCTATTTTAAGAATGTACCAAGCAGAACTCGATTTGAAGTTATGTATTATATTGAACGCTATAATCTTAAAGATATACATTGAAGCTTAAATAAGAGTTTGAATGGATAAAATTAAAGGATATAAAGGTGTCATACTCTAATTGGTAACTACAGGGAAAAATTTGCTTAATAAGAAAAGATAATGTGAAATTGAAACAGGACAGACAAAAGTATAAATATAATGATTTGAATTGAGATGAGATAATTAAAACAAAGTTGAGAAAATTAAAAGAGGGGAAAAACTATGTAGAAAATATAAAATGGTAATAAGATATGGAATAGAATATAAAAATGAGCATGAAATTGAGTTTTGTGTCTGTATGAAGAAGTTCAGCCCGGGACCATGCTATTTTCAAAAAAGATTTTTTATTTGTATTTTGTTTTTGTGAAAACCCAAATAAAATTTTCAAAAAAAAAAAAAAAGCCTCCAGTGATGGGGCATTCACAACTTCTGGAGGCAAGTTGTTCCACTGGTTAATTGTTCTAACTGTCAGGAAATTTCTCCTTAGTTCTACGTTGCTTCTCCAACAAAACTAGCAAAATACATGGGTTGGGATGAACAGCCCTTCAAAGAGAGAAAGAGAGAAGAGAAATGGAGATGGAAGTAGAAGTGGACATGATAGATTTTTGTTTGTTTGTTTGTTTGTTTGTTTCCAGGACCAGTGAAAAGCCTCAAAGATATTCATTCAACTGTTGGCCAGTTTGGATACAGCTAGAGGTAATATTGATTTGCTGAAGTTTAAACTTGGGAAAAAGAAGACATCCTCATGATTATAAGCATATCAGCAGAAATCGGGGTGAGGGGGAGAGGTAAATATTCCAAATTCATTTAAATTCATTTAAATTCTCACAAAGTTTCAGAAAACAGATGAGTTGACAGTCTGATATTCCTTCAGTAGCTTACAACTTCAAGACTTCAAACTTTGAAGGGTGGTGGGAAAGCATTGGCAATATGTGTGTGTGTGTGTGTGTGTGTGTGTTATTCAGCTTTGTTTGGGTATTTTCTCACGTCCTTATAGTTGTGCTTTGAAAGTTGTACCGATGTTTCAGCAGAATCTCATCTGCCATCATCAGGCTTGTGTATTGGGTTCATCTGATGATAGCAGATGAGATTCTGCCGAAACGTCACTACAACTTTAAAAGCACAACTATAATGATGTGGGAAAATACCCGAACAAAGTTGAATACCATACATATAAATACCCATGAAAATTTCAGAAAAGATAGATAGATAGATAGATAGATAGATAGATAGATAGATAGATAGATAGATAGATAGACAGACAAATGTAAATGGTTTCAATATAATCTTTTTACATGTTCACCTTGCCAAGCATGATTTAAAGAAGAAGAAGAAAAAAGTAAGGGCAAGCTACTTTCACAGTGTTGCCAAGATAACTGCATGGATCCTTCCATGAAGTCACCAGGATTTGTTGGAAGGCACACAAACAAAAAAAGTAAAGCTAAAGAGAGAACACATCCCCATCTAGTGGTAGGGATAGGTAGTGCAGCATGATTTGCATAATTATGATAAGGAACCCCTGAACAGAACACAGTATTGAAAAATGACAACTATGAAGAAGCAAAATTAGTTTTTGCTGAATCATGATTCTCTATGCAGATAGCCAACTTGCAGTTCAAGAAGTAAGGGCTACACTGAGGAATATCACAAACAAGTCAATAACCTAAGAAGTCTCTGCTTTTACAGTAAAAAATACCCTAGACTTTGGAGGAAAGGCAAGCAATATAAGATAACCCGATTCTAACATTTCAGTTCTTCCCTAAGGGGAATCGAAAGATAAATGATCAGTAAGTAACAAAGGCCAGTAATTTGATTTTCTGCTAATAATGGATTAGGACCGTGATGGCAAAATTATGGCACACGTGCCGCAGGTGGCATGCAGAGCCATTTGTGCGGGCACGCGAGCCCCAGCCAAACTTACCTGCACTGAGCATGTGCGTGTCTCTCAGCTGATGTGCGTGCCTCTCGGCTTTGGGCCCATTTGAGATTGTTTTCATCCTCCCAGAGGCTCGAGGGAAGCCTCTGCAGCCTCGGGAGGTCAAAAAACGGGCCTTCCAGAAATACAGGAAGTGCCGAAACAGGCCCGTTTTCAGCCTCCCAATGCTCTAGAGCAAGGGTGTCCAACCTTGGCAACTTTAAGACTTGTGGACTTCAACTCCCAGAATTCCTCAGCCAGCTTTGCTGGCTGAGGAATTCTGGGAGTTGAAGTCCACAAGTCTTAAAGTTGCCAAGGTTGGACACCCCTGCTCTAGAGGCTTCCTTCAAGCCTCCAGGAGAATGAGAACGGCCTCAAACGGGCTGAAAATCAGCTGGGAGGCTCATGCATGTGCAGTGCAGGTAAGGGGGCGGGGCAGGGGTGTTGCCTGTGCATGCACAGGGGGGCGGGATGCATTGCATTGTGGGTGCCGGTGCACGTGCTTTCAGCACACCACAACAAAAAGGTTCGCCATCCCTGGATTAGGAGAATAAAATACCATTAAGTTCAACACTTATTTTTGAAGCATAGTAAGCTCGTGAAAAACGCAAAAAAAAAAAACCTTAAATGAATGTTACCTGATCTGATTAACAGAGATCCCAGCTAGGGACTATGTGGCATGAAATAAGATATAACAGAGCTTTTTTCATTCCAATATAAAATAATTAAGAAGATGATTAATTCACAAGCAATTTATGTTTGTCTCCATTTCTTACCCACAAGTCAATTTAGGTATCTATGAAATAGTAAGCAATGGGTCTCAGAGCTCAGAAATTACAATTGCCTAAGATATATTAGAGCATGAACACATGAGAGCTTCAGAATCTAATAAAAAGAAGGAACGCTCTCTTATTTGTTCACTCACAGTGATGATCAGACTGACCAAACTAATTTGATACAGAATCTGAAATTCTAATAACATTCCAACATGCTTTAGACCAGGGGTCTCCAATCTTGGCAACTTTAAGACTTGTGAACTTCAACTCCCAGCAAAGCTGGCTGGGGAATTCTGGGAGTTAAAATCCTCCAGGCTTAAAGTTGCCAAGGTTGGAGACCCCTGCTTTAGACAGCTCAGATAGTATGCTTCAAAGTAATTAAAGAAAACTTCGAAGTAATTTAAAGAAAAGAAATTAAAACTCATCTTTTTTTGTGGATTACAGAGCTTAGACTGATGGTTGTGCAGATATGTGTAACTTCTGACTTGCATTCTTATTGGCATCACAATTCATATTTTAGGGAAAGTAGCAAAACAAAGGACCAAAATCCAGAGGAAACAAGGAAAAAAAGAAAAGAACCCTCAGGCATCCTTACCAAAGGCCTAGGCAAAGAATCATATCTTCAGGGCCCTTAAAAATATATGAAGGATGAGGACCATTTGTATCTCAGGAGAAATTCATTCCAGAGATGCAGCTTGACACACATATGCATTGCATATGACCAATACCATTGCAAGGTCTACCATCTGTCTAACAGATCATCTAAGAACTCTTAATGTTATTTTTCTATTATTCTGTATACTTTGCTTAACTATCTCCCAAATGCATGGCCAGTTTGAACTCAAAGGAATTACTCCTTGAAGTCTCTGGCTATTTCCAGTGTTCGAATTATTGACTGCCTTGCAGGATTTGTTTTGAAATCTGTAACTGCCCTTGAGTTTGGAAACCTAACACTTTTTGTTCTTTTTTCATGCATGTGTTGGAAGGAAAATCCATCTGATTCAGTTCCAAGCTGGAAGAAAGATGCTGGAAACAACATGGAGGCTGATTGGAAAGAAAGGTTTAATGATGAAGCAGAACCACCAGGGTTTGTGGTTCTGGTGCAGCTGACAAAATGGTTGGATGAGTGGATGGATCTTTATAGCTTTCTGGGACTTTGACATTTGAACTGTTCTGGGGGCAGTGCAATGAAGTGGCTTGTGTTCTGAAAGGGCTTTGAGAAATTCCTATTGTGGCTAATGGCTTTCGTCCTGTGTTGGATCTTGGGTGAAGGGCTGCTTTCTAATCCTATCAAGAGCCTTGATGGCGCAGTAATTAGAAGCTACTTCTGCTGCCTGCCAGCTGTCTGCAATTTGGCAGTTCGAATCTCACTAGGTTCAAGTTGACTCAGCCTTCCATCCATTTCGAGGTGGATAAAATGAGGATCCAGATTGTTGGGGGCAATATGCTGACTATGTAAACTGCTTAGAGAGGGCTGTAAAAGACTGTGAAGCAGTATATACGTCTAAGTGCTATTGCTATTCTGCCTTTGTTAGCTGTCAAACTTTACTCCAAGGAGTTTTGAAATATTCTGTCTTGAATGGATTACCAAATCTGCATTTCTAAAAGCTGGCCTCCTCAGTTTCTGCTTGGGGGTTAGGGAGACTGGTGCTGGTTTCTGCCTCCCTTAAGATTTTTTTCCATTTCTCCATTAGAGGAAATATGCTATCCTGCCTTTTTTAATATTTCCCAAAATATTTCATTCTTAAGGGGCGGTGTCTTCCCACACATGCATACAGTATATTTTCCCCCTTTGGGACTTAACTCTTTTGCTTACTATAAAATTGCTAGGGATTTGCTTGGTTTTTAAGTCCACTCTTTATTATAGCACTTGTCTGCTCTGTGATAGCATTTGACCAGAATTCATCAATTTTCTTGAGCTGTCTTGTCCCATTTGCCTGGGAAAATCTCTCTTTCGACCAATTAGAGCTTCTTTGTTGAAATATTCAGAATCCATAATCTGCTGCTATCAATCTTCCCAGGTAGAGCAGACAGGAAATATGACCAGATGAACTAATTCTACTATATTGTAAGGCTACATTGATAGTCGGAAAGTTTGAAAGTCTGACTATACAAGTCTCTCACCGTCTCCTTTACAGTCTCAGAAGCTAGGGAAGGTCCCTTCTGAGCCTCTTTCTCCAACCATTATGCTGTTGTGAGCCATACCCTCCCTTATTTGAACATTTCCTAGGCAGCATTTCTTCACTGGATCTCTCAAGGCCTTTCTTACATATCATGATATCTTCAGTGCTAGGCACCATCATTTTGTGAGTTCTCTGTATTCTCTTAGGATGGTAATGATCAAACAGAGCACCCAGAAAAATGTGGAAGCTACTAGGAGAGGACAGCTACTCAACTTTGTCTTTTTGCAATTCATTTAGTTAATGTTTCCAACCATACTTCATCAGTGCCATTTCATCTTTTTTAAATACATTTTTTATTGAAGAAAATTGTAATGATTAAAAACAATACAAATGTTAGAAAAGAAAAATAAATAAGGAAGGATAGTGAATTAGAGGAAAAGAGGAAAGGAAGAGGAAGGAAAGGAAAGGAAAGGAAAGGAAAAGAGAAGAAAGGAAAGGTAATTCTTCCAATCTTTTCGACAGCAGTAGTTATAAATGTATTTACATTTTATCCCCTCTCTAAGGTAACTTCATAATTTTCTTCTCTCCATAAACTACCCTTTCTAATCTTCAAATCCATAAATTACAAGTTCATTTTCCTCTTAAATTAAATTTAGTTTTACCCATCAATTCATTTAACTGATTTCTGTCCATTTGTTGATGCTTGGCCCCCAGCATCTTTAGCAAAAATTTTGTATGCAGTATTTGGGGGAGGGTTGGTGCAAAGTAATAATTATGGTAAATAACTCGGTTTCTTTTTAGCTTTTGTTCCTCTCTCATTTCACTAGCACAAAAATCCCCCATTTCAGCCTTTCTAAGTCCTGCTTACCATTTCCATAGCACAATCTCCATTCCTGATTCCATAAATGCTGATCTTTCCATCTCTGTCTTCTTTCATTTCTGCTTTTCCAATATTACAAACAGTATATCCAAGATGAAGTTAACTGGGTAACCTTGGGCCATTCGTTCTGTCTCAGCTCAACTACTTCAGAGGGTAGTTGTTGTGGGAAACATAGGAGGAGGAAAGAGTATTAGGTATCCTTGCTGCCTTGAGATGTATAAAAATAATTAAAAAGGGAAATAAATAAACACTATTTATTAACTCAACCATTGCTTTTGTAAGTATTTTTTTAAATAGAAGCTGAATGAGTTGAAGTTGTAGATAGTTACTCAATTATTTCTCCCCATTTTTAGATAGCAGTAGATAATTTTTGTCTGTATATCTCACCTGTGTCATTACCTGTGTATAATTATAAATTGATGCAGGTGGTCTACTGATAATGCACATAACAATATTTGCATGCATGAAAGGTTCCATGTTTACACATATATGTTACTATTTTATATGATTTCCTGCATAAGGCGTCCACTTGGAAGAAATGTAGAATAGATTATCATTTACCATGAACTATGAATAGAAATTTGCACACTAAGAAATTAGATATTGCAAATCTTTTACTGATGGGCAAATGAAAAGACAAGCTCATTATCATTCTTTTATTCCACGAAATATAGAACTTGCTTATGACTGATTGATATATAAATCAGGTTAACCTTTAATTTTTAGTAACAGGTCTTACAAATCATTGCAAATTTCCAGACCTTTAAACATTTTCCCTCTGGATTCAGTGCTGTTCTATGTCTGAATGCCATTCTTCTTTACAATCTATCTGAAATACATTTCCAGATATAAAAGAGACAACATCAAGTAGAAGAATTGGGGCTTATAGGGGCCTCTGACTGGGGCCTATGATGACATGTGCAAACTAACATAATCATGTAAATGCCATGAATTATGTATCTGTGTCAAATATCCTGATGCAAGGACATAATTGTGGCATTTGTACCAGTGGTGGGATTCAAAAAAATTTACTACTAGTTCTGTGGGTGTGGCTTGGTGGGCGTGGCGTGGCTTGGTGGGCATGGCTTGGTGGGCATGGCTTGGTAGGCATGGCAGGGGAAGGATACTGTAAAATCTTCAGTCAGGGGTGGTATTTGCCAATTCTCTGAACTACTCAAAATTTCTGCTACCAGTTCTCCAGAACTGGTCAGAACCTGCTGAATACCACCTCTGGTATGTACAGTATGATTACATCATCACATATTTTGGTATTATCAACATTTGCTGCAGATGTGCCCAATCACAGGGTAATTCCTGACAGATGGAAATATAAAAGCATTGTTAATTGAATTGATTATATAATCATTTATGGAATAATTGTTCCAAGGAAAGGGGATATCTAAGAAATCAGAAGTCAGTTGAGAATGCTCGAGTTCAATCAGAAATCAAATGCCTCATAAAGGAAGCTAAAACATTGAATAAGATTCACACTGAGTGGTGGTGAATTGATCCAAAGATGGTTCAGATTAGCATCTTGCTAGCCACTGTAGAAGCATCATTATCTGGCAGAAAGGAGAATCAGTTTGTGCCATTTGGCTGAAGGTCAATGTTTGCTGACTAGAACAATGACATGAGCCCAGTTGTTGGAGAAAATGAGACTGAATCCTCTAATTTAAAGAAAACAAAACTTAATAGGGGGAAAATAAATAAATAATCCCAGTACACAGCCTAAGATTCTAACGTGAGATTCCTGATGCTCTTCCAATAAACTTGAAAATGGAAAAAAATTATGAAAAGCTTTCTAGTCATAGCCACCTCAAGGCCACTTTGAACAAAATGGAACAGAGGTATCCATTTTGGAAGGAAATACCTCACATTTACATTCTGATTGCATACGATACCTCTAAATAATTATGGTCCTGTGCATACAGCATGTCCGCATGTATTCAACAAGCAAAGAGTGAAGGCATTATATTGAATGGCTCCTTGCTGGTTTTTTAAAATGTAGAATTATACATTATAGCATAAAGCCTATGCTTGTTCACATTATGTGAACATGCAGAGTGTATGAACGTGACCTGCAAAAAAAAACCTCAATATAAATATAACTACATACATATACACATATTCTCTCTCTCTCTCCCTCTCTGTCCCTCTCCCTCCCTCCCCCCCCTCTCCATTAATATCTAGGGATAGGGTCTTCTCTCTCCTTCATTGTATTCTCAACATATACTTTCACAGATTTCTACCAAAATGTTTAGCTGTAGGTACTGAGTGATTGCCTTCTATTCCTTCTATTCTTATGGTAAACATGTAGAAGCCTGCATGCCCCAAATACAGTAGAAGCATACACCCAAATTTATGTGACCAGGAAAGTCCCCAGAAATTCAGAGTCCTCTAAGGCTGAAAAATATCCCTGCCTGACAGCAAGTTTCTAGACACTAAATTATATTTGGATTATAGCTTAATCCATCCTAGTGTCAAGACCTTTCTCAAATCCTTTTATCTATACTATATTTCACCTCAAGCCTGCTCTTCTTCTTTGTCAATTAAATTAATCAACAGTGGCAGATAGGTGTCAGATTTAGCTGGGTAATTTCTTGAATCCCAGTATATTCCATAGACATTATTTTAATATAATAATTTTATGAATCTTTACAATTAAAAAGCTAAGAACTAATTCAAACTGAAAGAAATAAAAGAATATATTAAAAATAGAAAGTGCAGAAAAGAAAATAGAAAAAATAGAAAATAAATTACAAATAAGAATAAGGTAAAGGAAAAATATAAATAATGTATAAAGAAATGACTCCCCCCTTCATAACAATTATACAGTAAATAGTTTTAGTAACATTGTCTTCTCTTAAAATACAACAAAAGATATTTCTTCTCTTATCTATAAGCAAGTCTTTAAAGCTTCATCATTCAGTCCTCATGAATGTTACCAGAGATAACAATGCGTCTATTTTAACCTTGATCAAATAAACCAACTTTATATTCCTTCCTTTCACAATCTTGATCTTTCAATTACTGTTCTAGAACCTGATTTCTTTTCACTTTTTCTTTATCTTTCTCAAAAAAATCCTTCAAAATTTAACAAAATTGTTTTATAAATCCAATATAGGAAAGTTATCCAATCACTCTTTTGATTTATTTATATATCCCTTTTAATTATAAAGACATCATCTGATTTCATTTGTACATCCAGAACAGCATCTTTTTCCATATCATTCTTATCAGCTATCATTTTTAAATCCATGTTTAAATCAGGCTATCTTGACTGATAAAGATTTTCTTCTTCCATAACATCTTTTAAACAGTCTGTCTATAACAGAATACATTTTAAAAAGTAACTTCTGAATCTACTGTTCACAAATACCCTTTAATATGTCCAATATTCAACTTTTTATTCCATTTTGTATTAGCAAGTTAAATATAAGCGCTCTTCTCCTTTACTTGTAATCTTTAGTTCCTGCTGGTTTCCTCTAGTATCCAATCTTCAAAATCAATCCTATCATTTTTTAAAAGAATTTAAAATAAAAAGAATTTTCCCATTGGAAGAATTCTTGTAATTAATTCCCAAATCTTATTTCAAATCCATTTTAAATAGCAAAATAGTGAATAAAATGTTGAAGGCAACAATTTAAAAAATGCAGTTTCTGCAGTTTTCTCATGAGAAACAGCTGTCTGGAATATATGTGGATTATATCGTGATCTCTCCTTTTTCCAGAGTGATTCTGCCAAACAGAATTCATTGTCTATGTATATCCACTGCAATGCTGTCCCTGCTCCTTCAGAGACAATTCGTTCACTATGAATCCTCACAGGATTCCCACAAAAATTACTGATATAAATGCTTTTAAGAGCCCAGCCTTTGTAAATCAGTTTTACAGCACAAAAATCCCTGTATATTTCAATATACACTTCATAAAATCAAGTTTTAAAAACCAAACACGTTGTTAAAGAATATAATTTCCTGAAATTGAGTATTTTACAAAGAAATCAAATCCTAAACCAAGGCTGTCAAACTTACGGCCATGGGCTGGATGAGTCACACACTGGCCATGTCCACATCCGGTTTAGCGAAGGAGGGAGAAGCCATTTGACACTCCTGTCCTAAACCATTAACTAAAGCAAGGCTCACGTGTTTTTATGTTTAAGCTTTCTTTGATTATCCTATCTTCATTACAATTAATAAAAGCATAACTTCATCAATAACTTATGAATCAGGGTTTTTAAATGTCATAAGAGAAAATAAATGTATTTATGTCTCCTGCCTTCAGTCTTTTTGTTTTAGTGGCCACATACATTAATGTATTATTTTATTTATTTCTAAGAGAATCATCTTATTATGCCTTATATTAGTCCCCAACATCTCTGTGAACAGAGCACTCCTACAGCACAAGAAGGTAGGAGGGGGAAAAATCACATAGAAGATAAGACAAAAAAAAACTATGTTGTGACCCATGTAAATAAGAAAAAAAATAGATTCCAGTTACTGGCAGCATAATGCCATCTATAATAATTTTTTATATTAAAGTTCAGATTATATACAAGAATGATTAGAACTAAGAATGATTGAATTCTATGGTACAATGACATTTTGCTCAGTACCATACTATATATTAAATTAAATTAATTATTAAGACATTACTGGGATTTATCCTGGGAGCACATGAAATGAAATATATTCATTGATATTATATTAAGATTCTGTTGGGCAATTTGGGGTTGTTTGCTTTATTGTGATATTCATGGGCCTAAGCCAGTTCCAAAATCACATTTATGCAAATCTAATCAAACAAATTAGAAAAGGGTAACGATAAAATTAAGAAGAAATTACTTAGAAAACAGGGAACCAAGGACAGTACTCCCTTCCTAACAATAAGGCCAGTAAGTCTAAGAACTGCAAGGGGATATGGATGTCAAGCAGAGCCATCCATAGAAGGAATTGAACAAGTCAAGTTGACAGCTACAGGCATAAAACTGAAATAGCCGTCTTTATTTTTTTTAACTCCTCTGCAGATCTCCTGGTTTTGAGGAAAACCAAAGGAGATTCTTTGTCCTGAAACAGCTAATTCTCTTATGTAGGATTTTTTTTTTTGAAAATTTTATTGATTTTTAAAAACAAACATAAACAAACAAAACATAAAAGCATAAAACATCTTTTTTGAAAGCAGCTTGATCCCGGGTTACATCTCTTCGTACAGACACAAATGTAAGTTCATGTTCATTTTTATATACCATTCCATATCTTATCACCATTCTATATTTTCTATATAGCTTCTCCCTTCTTTTAACTTTCTTAATTTTATTTTATTTATTTCATCTCAATTCAAATCATTATACTTATATTCTTTGTCTGTCCTATTGCACCTGTCTATTATCTTTTCTCTTTAAACAAAATTTCTCCTGTAATCACTGATTGGAGTATGACGCCTTTATATCTTTCCCCTAAAATTATAACACTTAATATAATACATAACTTCCATTCGGATTCTGCTTGGTACATTCTAAGACTACACACTGTATTTTAAGAAAAAATATATATGAATATATAACATAATTAAAACAACAATACATACCAATTCAATTCTATCATTAATATTAATATTCATTTAAGTCTTAAACATTTTACACATTACTTTTCAAATAGACATCATACTTCTATGGGAACACTTATAAACTTTCCATAGTTGCTTCCCCCCCACTTCACTTATATTTTATAAAACATTGAGTAGTTAAAAAGTTCCCATTCCTTCCTAATTCAATTCTCTCATTTATCTCATTTCATTTATTTTATTCACAAAAGTTTCACTGAATTACACTGACAATTTTATCCCACTTTTTAATCATATGTTGTTTCCAATTTTCTAACATTATTTCTAATACAAATATTATAATCTTATGTACCTTTACAGAATCCCTTTTTAAGTTAAATTTTCACCCATTATCTCTGAATAGGTCCTGTTTCTTTACATCTTGCTCCAAATCTTTGTAACTTCTCTTCCCTTCCTTCTTCCCTTTCTTCCCCTTTTTACCCCCTTGTCTCTCCACCTCCATTTCCCTCTTCTGTATTCCCCTTTTCTGTTGCTTTCTAACATTATATCCACTTTTCACATTATTTCCCCCTTTTTTGGTTGTTTTTTTAGATCTTAAATTCTCCATTTTCTTTCCCCCCTTTCCCCTTTCTTCCCCAAATAGAGTTACTTGTTCATTAAAGATGGCTTCTTCTTTGTCCCAGTCTTCTTGTTGCACAGTCATTTCTTGTAGTTTCTCGTAGGTACAAATCGCCATTTCTAAAAATTGGAAGACAGACCCAAAAGAGCCCTTCCCTTCTTGTGCCTCTTCTTTATATTTTTTAAATTCCATTTTCAGTTCATCCACAAGTGTAGAATTTTGTAGAATTTTTTTTAAACAACCACCCAATTGTTTTTAGTCATTCAAATATAATTTCCAAGAGTCCCAAAGTCACCAAGCAATCCAAATACACACAAACTGTTTCTTTTCACGCTTTCTTCTTTTTTCACTTTCTCTTCCTGGGGTTACTATTTAGTTGCAAAGTTCCAGTTAAATGTATCTTTTAAAAGTCTTATTAAGATTTAACTTTAGATTCTTTTGAATTCCAGGCAGACTCCTCCTTCCAAATCCTGATCGTGCTCTTTTCCTCTCCCTTCCCACTTATAGTAAAGAAATTTTTTTTAATGTTCAGAAATCTTTATTGTCCCCTTGGCATTTAATTATATTTCCAGTTTAATTACCTATTGGTGCCAAAGCGGATTTTTCCGATTTCTCATTCAGTTCTCTTCACTGTCCACGTAAGGAAGGAGAGTGAAAAAAAACAACTTTCCCTTTTCACTTTCATTCGCTGCTTCCGAATCTTCTTTGGGAGCGATGTATCTTTTATAAAATTTAAATTCCAGGATACCTTAGTTGTTGCTTCTTGTCCCGGTCAGCCAAAACTTTCACTTCTTAACTTCCTCCTGCACTTTCTTTTCCAGCTGGGTGCTTCTTTGTGGCAGCCATTCCTGACCGCCACTCATACCGCCTTTGGGAAAGGGAGTTTGGCCAGCTGAGGAGGAGAGATGCGGCACTCCTTGACCCTGCTGGAGTCTCCCCTGTCTTCACCACATCTACGGGGCAGCTTAGCCTCGAAGCCAGCTGGCTCAGGGCACTCCAGCGGCGAGCCCAGGCAGAAACTGCACACAATCGCGGATTCCTGCCTGACGCCAAAGCCCTGCAAACCAGAAGAGTTTTTCTCTTTTTGAATGCTGTTATTCAAATTCACAGAGGGTAAGGGCTTGGGAAGCAGCATTTTGATCCAGAAAGCTTATGGTTCAGATGTGGTATTCAGCAGAATTTTGACCAATTCTGGAGAACTGGTAGCAGAACTTTTGAGTAGTTTGGAGAACCGTCAAATACCAATTCTGGAGAACTGGTAGCAGAACTTTTGAGTAGTTTGGAGAACCGTCAAATACCACCTCTGACTGGCCCCACCCTATCTATTCTCTGCCTCCTGAGTCCCAGCTGATTGGCTGGGTCTTCTTTTGTTGCCCTGCACAGGAGAGCAGAGCTGGAAAGCAAGTTAGTGGGGTGGGGAGAGAATGGGATTTTGCCGTAACCTTCCCCCAGGAGTGGGGAGGGAATGGGGATTTTACAGAAACAGATAACAGATAATCAGAGTTGGAGGGGACTTTGTAGGTCATCTAGTCCAATCCCCCCACCCAAGCAGGAGACCCTACACCATTTCTGACAAATGGCAGTCCAATCTCTTCTTGAATGTCTCAAGTGATGGTGCTCTCACAACTTCCGAGGGCAAGCTGTTCCATTGGTTGATTGTTCTCACTGTCAGAAAGTTTCTCCTTGTTTCCAGGTTAAATCTCTCCTTGTTCAGTTTATATCCATTATTCCTTGTCTGGCCTACAGGCGCTTTAGAAAATAGCTTGACCCCTTCCTCTCTGTGGCAGCCCCTCAGATATTGGAAGACTGCTATCATGTCTCCCCTGGTCCTTCTCTTTACTAGAGTAGCCAAGCCCAGTTCCTGTAACTGTTCTTCATATGTTTTAGTCTCCAATCCCCTAATCATCCTGGTTGCTCTTCTCTGTACTCTTTCAACATCTTTTTTGTAATGTGGTGACCAAAACTGGATGCAGTACTCTAGGTGTGGTCTTACTAAAGCTTTATAGAGTGGTATTAATACCTCCCTTGATCTTGATTGTATCCCTCTGTTAATACAATTTAGGATTACATTAGCTTTTTTGGCTGCTGCTGCACACTGCTGGCTCATATTTAGCTGGTTGTCCACTAAGACTCCAAGATCCCTCTCACAGTTACTGCCTTCACCCAGGAGTGGGGAGGGAATGGCGATTTTACAGTATCCTTCCCCTGCCATGCCCACCAAGCTACATCACGCCCACACACACACCAAATTCAGCATTACAGTGGGATATAAATATAATCTACCAAATAGATGAGGGATAATCAACAACTTAGCTTACAAAATAAGGCAATACAAAAATTTACTGTAATGTTTTGCTTGAATCACACTTATGAAATAGATTCACAAATCAAAGCAGAATCAAATCTTGGTCTTCTGAGGGCTTTGCAGTATTTTGATACACTTTGCAGATTCAGTGGCTTTTCTATTGCTTCTGGGGCTGTTACAAATAATGTACAACATTGCCACTTTTCTTTCTTTTTCTTTCAGAACTGACTAGTGTGATAGCTCTCAGATATTGGCATGAGTGGCCAGACAATGAGATTTATTACCTCATTAAATTCAGCACCTTCACAGAAGCCAGGCTAACGGTTCTTTGGGTTTCATTCCGTTTCTACATTTATTCAGCATGGTCAGCCAAAACTTTAATTTTGCTTTGTTCTTAAGATGATAAGTTATCCTTCAATGAACTAATTTTTGAATAAGTAATGTAGCCATTAGAGTGGATAATGACATACAGATGTTTACTAACTTCTGTGCAAGGCAGAAGACTCAGAGACTGCAACCAATATTCCAAAATAAGCTGTGACAGAGGGGTTCTTATTCTCATTTTCAATTCTTTGATTATTTCTTTAGTAAGTAATGTTCCCAGGTTATGACAGGTGAATTTTCTTTTGGCATTTAAAGAAGAATGGCCTTATCAATGAAATAAAATGAATAGGGAACATTGCAGGAAACATGATAGATCCCTATGTATGGATTTTTTAAAAAGCTATATTTCCACAAATGGGGAAATGGGAAAGCACAATATGCTTGAGTCCATAAAAGTTTTAACTGTTCCTCTGAAATCATTTCTGCATCTACTAAAGGTATTAAGGTTATTTCATTTTAAATTTATATCCCTGAATGTGTGATGGAATAGATATATGAAAGTTCATTCTTTAAACCATTTAAAAAGTAGAATATGTCTCATAATGTAATAATAAATCCAAGACAATTATTGTTCTCCAACCATCCCTTTTTGAAGACAAGTTAATTTACTATTTTTCAAAGGCACCTTCATCAACCAAAATATTCTTCTCATTTCGAAAATTATTGTCCCCTTTATCTGTTTAAAATTTTCTTAAATCACAATCTTGTTAAGCTTTTTGCTTTTCTTTTAAGATAGTTCTCAATCAATCTGTCTATATCTTCTTAATGTTATAAAGAAGCTAGATCATTCAGTCTTCTTTTTTTCCTGCTGATCATAAGATCTCTCTTAAGTTGTAAATTAATTGTATCTGAAAGCGTTTAAGAAAATGAGGCTTTTGCAAATATCCACAAGGCTGTACAGTGGTTTTGACCGCATTAGAAATCCTTCAGCTCTCAACCCACAATCAACCATAAGAAATTCAATAATGTCCTAATAAGGAAGCACTATCCAGAGCACCAATGGGTGGTCTTTCAAGCTCTTCTCTTGAGAGAATTTTGTCGGCCAGAACTTGCTCTGTGGCAATCTTTGCCACAGTATTGTGAGAGAGAGGCTTGGCTTGCAGGGGCTTCTAACTCACCATAACTCAATATATATCCTCACCCCTTTGTAGGGAAAGTTATTGAGACGGTAGTAGGCACTCAGATGCAGAGGACCCTAAATAAAGCAGATTGCCTGGTTTAGGCCAGAGTATAGTGGTTACACTTAGGACAAAGGTGATGCAATTGTCCTGGCCCTCACAGACCTCTGAGTGGCTCTCAGTACCATCAGCCATGGTAACCCTCTGGCTTTGAGTATTGGGAATAGGAGACACTATCTTACAGTGGTTCTCCTTCCACTCTTGCTAGTTCTAGTGAGCCTTATGGGGAAAGGTCCAGCTGCAGAACTCTACAGCATAGGGAGCCTCAGGACTCATGTTTCACCTCTCCTCTTTAATTTCTGCATGAAATTTCTGGGTGACATCATTTGTCAGTACAGGATGCAATATCAACAGTGTGCTGGTGGTAATCAATTACCGTATTTATCGGCGTATAACACGCACTTTTTCCCCCTGAAAATAGGGGGCAAATGATGTATGCGTGTTATACGCCGATATAATGTTAAGAAGCCTTCGGTGAATGCTGCTGGGATCGGGATCAAGGACACAAATGAAAGAAGGGGAGGGAGGAAGCAACCGAAGCCTGTCCTTCTCTCTGGGTCAGCTCTCTCAGTCGCTATCTCGCTCCTCCACCAGCACAGGAAGAAACTGCTTCAAAGAAGCGGGGGCTTCCCTGAAGCGCCCGTTTTCTCCCCACCCCCACCCCGCCCGCCCGCCGCCCGCCCGCCCGCAGTGCTCCGTTCTGCCTGCCTGCCTGCCTTCGTTAATGGTTGAATCGGAACAGCTTCGGCTGAGTAAAAGAGGCGAATAGTTATTATTCTCAGCCGAAGCTGCTCCCAAACAACCAGAAACTAAGGCAGGCAGGCAGGCAGGCAGAATGGGACACTGTGGTTGGCGCCGGGGTGGGAGTGGGTGAAGCGGCGCTTTCCTGAACCCTCTTAAAGAAAGTGTTACCCTGTGGGAGGTATATATCTTTATCCCAGTCAGGTGATGTTGACCGAATGCCTGAAGGCTTCAGGGGACTGAATGGGGAAGAATTGTCTCAGACTCAATCCTCTCAAGACAGAGTAGCTTTGGAGTTTCAGCCTCCTAGGGTCCAATGAAATGTCATCTTTAATCCTTGATAGGACAGCCTTTCCTCAGACAAAGCTGGTGAGCAATTTGGCCCTCTTGGACTCATGGCTGTTGCTTGAGCAGAAAGTGGCAGCTGGGGATGGGGAACTCTGTGATTTGAAGAGATTCATATCATGCACCAACTGCACCCATTCATGGAATAGTAGGCCTTGCTCGTGCTCAGACATGCCTTGGCTGGACTATTGCAATACATTATATGTGGTGCTGCCCTTGAAAATCACTCCAAAGTTACAACTGTTCCACAATACAGTGGCTTATATAATGTTGGATAGCTCTCAGCTTGCCCATCCTATATCACTACACAAGCTGCGCTGTCTTCCAGATTTTTTTTTAATCACAATCTCTTGTGGGAATTCTAGTGATATTGCAGAGAATCCCAGTTAAAAATGGCCTTAATAAAGCTATGTCAACCCTTTGGAACGGTTCTTTGCATTAAAAGCTAACTAGCTGAAATGTGGGAGGATATACGTTTCAGCTAGTTATCTGGTTTGAACATGATATTTGGGTGGAAAAAATAATTATATGTGGAAAAAATGGTGGATGCTAATACATGGGTTTTTTGTATATGAAAAAGCGCTGAATTTGGCAGGTATTTTCTGCATGATATTTGACTATGTGCCAGCAAGCTGGTATCAGTCTTAGTGACCATATAGATTTTCTCCATGAACATGATTTTTAATGTTCATTAAAACAAATAGCTATAGGTTGATCACTTAATGATGATGATTTTTATTGCTTGCTTAGAAATTATGAGGTTCTTAACTAGTTTTATTCAAAATGAATGGGTACTCTATATGTTAACCGCACAGAAATTCTTTTTCTTTTAATGATTTTTTTGCATTCCCCAGATTTAATTGGCCTGAATATATTGTCTTAGTATATTGCAGCTATATAATTGTATTGGTCTTTAAAAATGGATTTCCCTTGCCAATCCATTACGACAATCTCTAATCTCTCTGCTGTAAACTGTTCAGCATCCTCCCATTATACATCATACCCAATAATTGTTTTCAGTAATAAAGTTTATCAGCTAGGACTAAATGTATTTA
Organism: Notechis scutatus; assembly: GCF_049901735.1. Taxonomy (NCBI): domain Eukaryota; kingdom Metazoa; phylum Chordata; class Lepidosauria; order Squamata; family Elapidae; genus Notechis; species Notechis scutatus. Next base: position 77,731,959 of record NC_142010.1, on the reverse strand, counting down.
TAAGTTAACAGTCTTCTCTGGAAATATCATTGTGAGAATCACTTGTTTTTATGTAGTATTTTTAATAGGATAAAGGAGACACTTCAGAGAGCAGATTTAGTGTGTCACAGAAGTTCAATTATGTTGTGGTTATATTTATTGTGCTGCAGATTAACTCCTACATTTATTAAGTTTTTTTCCTAATTTTTTCCTAATTTCCCTTCAGGGGACAAAATAATTTGGGCTGTCTTGAATCCTCTAATCTAGACAGGCAGTGGGTCATCTTAGGTCAGCTCTGTCTGGTTTTCCATTCTTTTGGTTATAGCAAAAGAATTTTCAAAGGCCAATGTGCGTGACATTTTGTTTGAAAAGAAGCCACAACAGGTTCTTTATCTACCATTCTTTACCCATGGAAAAATTTTATTTCATAGCAAATAACCAAAAAAAAAAAAAGCAAAAAAAAAACCCCACTTCCCTGCTAACTCAACCAGCCACTGTCAGATCAAGACAGGCCTTGCAGGAAGAAGGGGACTGAGATGAATATGCATAAGAAGAGCATTAAGCGAGTTGCAAAGTTTGCGTTTTTCTCTCTCTTCCTGATTTAAGCCTTTTTTTCCTGTCTTGGAACAGGCAGTATTGTCATACACTGCTTGTCTAAAGGCTTCTGAGACCATAATGGAGGATTAGCCGGCAAGCTGAGCCTAATATTCATTACAGAGGTGAAAAGAAGCCAGGAAAAGGACTTGTGTTTGTTTATTAGATTTATAGCTCACTTTTCTCCCACCATGGTGCTTCAAAGTGGCTGATAAAAATAAAACAGTGTTAAACTAAGCAGAAATAAATCAAGCCAAACAGCAAGAAGCATAGCAATAAAGCAGTATGAAACATATTCAATCAAAAGAAACAAACAGCAGCCAGCCTGTCAAAAGATACTGTACATCAATGCACAAATGAACTTAAATGTCTGCCTAAAAAGAAGTATCTTAGAGGGCAAGAAGTCAATAGTGAAGGAACTAATCCAATCTTTTTTGGCCACAAGTTCCAAATTCCAGGAACAGCTTCTGAGTGTATGCATAGGCTCTGTTATTATTGTATATTCTGCCTTTTCTCCAGGAATTTAAGAGAGTTCATATAACATCCCTTCCTATTTTCCCACAAAAACCACCGTGGGAGATAGACTAGGCTGCAAGATAATAACTAGCTGGTAGTTACCCAATGAATTTCTATGGTTGAAACCAGATTGGACCCTGGGTCAAAAACAACTGTGGTTGAGCCCCAACCCTAAACTGACAGTTTCATCACTAATGTCAACTCGCGAAGCATTCATGACCTGCTCTCGAATTGCCATAGGCGGAGGATGGGGAATCAAGCCTCACAGCTGCATTGAGGAACTTGCATTTCAGTCAAAACAAAGCACATTCCAATTGGCAATATCAAGGTCATCTCCACGGAGATCCACAGTAGCCAGTGGAAGTGATTTCTACAAGCCGCGAAATTACTTTGTTGGGGAATGTGACTGATTACACATCTTGGGGGGGAGGGGTAAACAGGGTCAGAACCAAGGCGCGAATTAAATGAAATCAGAGTTGGCTTCACTTGGTCCATGCTGACATAAAGCTCATAATAAATAACTGGATTTCTTTTGAAGCTTGGCTTGATGATTTAATTATGACATTGGTTGGAACCCTGACAACTAGACTGCCCTGATCAGGTTATTGGAAAAGTAGAGCTAAGTGTCTTTGGCCTGTTAATGATAGCTGACTCCCAGATTCCTGAAAGTCATCCTCAACAGTTTAATATAAATGCTAAATAGTACTAGGAGCAAAATAGTGCCTCGTGTAGCCCACATCAAAGCTTCCAAGACACAGTCATCCAGTACTGTTAATCTGAGACTATCACACAGCCCCCCACCACCACATATACATTCACAAGTCACAGAAGACCCATCCAAGAAACTCACGTGCATCAAAAGTCTCATGCCAGCAAAGAAAATTGCAAGTTGACAACTCAAACTTAATATTCAATCATTGTGGGATCACATAATACCCTAGCCCAGGGGTCCCCAACTGCCGGTCCGCGGACCGGTACCGGGCCGCGGAACAAGCCTTAGCGGGCCGCTGGTTGCTGGCGCCGCCATCTTTTTTGGTAAAAAAAGCAATTTTTCGTCAAAAGATGGCGGCGCCAGCGTTGGTGAGCTTTTCCGGGTAGAAAGCCATTTCTACCGAAAGCTCACCAGAAGCGCTGGTGCCGCCATTTTTGCGCGATTTAAAATCACTTCCGTGATGTCACCGGAAGTGATTTTTCGTCAAAAAAGATGGCGGCGCCCAGCTGGACGCGGAACCGGACGCGGCGCCAGCTGACGCCGGAACCGGGCGCGGCGTCGAAAAGGTTGGGGATCCCTGCCCTAGCCCAATGCCTGACAAAAAATAACATTAGACACATCTGTATGCTCTGCCTTAAAAGGAGGGGTCGAATTATTATGAGGATAAGTGATTTTTACCCTCAAAGTGCCTTGCAAACCTATCACAGCAGATATCTGATAGATGGCAGCAAATTCCTTACTTAAGGAATGATGTTGGCTTCTTGAGAATGCATGGACCCATCTATTTTTTCACAGTAACTTTTCCTTGCCCATTATCCAGGCCAATGTCCTGTTGGTCTGAGGCAAACACTAAAACAAGGGTGTTCTTGGCTCTATGGACAATTGAACAAACCCATGGCTTTTATGAATGATATTAAGTCCTGAACTGACCCTGTTAAATCAATCAAGATCACCATCCTGGAATTATTCAATACCATGCTAGAGATCACTGCATCTAATTCAGTTAGGAAGGCTTGGAAGCCATATTTTATTAAGCTTCAATGCTACCACATTTAGTGCCTAGGTATCTGGGAGAGGGGATTTTATAGAGAGATGGAAGATTAGACTCAATAACATTCTTCTCATAGAGTCAAGGACAAGTTACCCTGCACCTGGAGAGGAGTGTCTGGAGAATGTCTTCAGTTGGGACGATGATTGATTGCACCATGTGATGGACTGGTGGATGCAGGGGATGGGCTTTTGATTTTCAGTTAGGAAACTCTCAGATTTGGGTTTTTCCAGATGTGCCAATATGACTTTTTCAATAAGCTTTTGACTTGGATGAACTTTGTTTCTGAGTGCTGAATGAAATGGGGAGTTTCATTGGAACACTGACAATTACTAGATAACAGAATAAGTAGTACACCAACAGTCTATCTTATTGACCCAACATCAAATAAAGCCCTTTGTAATAACTCCAGTTTGTACTAGTAAGTAGAGTATATTCATGTGGACCATAGTGAATCTACAGAGCTTTATTAAGTCCTCAGCAATGTGCCAATATATCTTGCGGTAGACAAGAGCTGTCAGCTAAGCCTCTTATAGAAGTCTGAGCTAGCTTGAAAGCCTGGAAGCTTTGAGATATCTATGGCATCAACTTTACTGCAATCTATTTTGTTTGATGGGATTGTTATTTGGGAAGCTACAACAAAGACATGGATGACTTGATATGACCTTTATAGATTTAAACCCATAAAAATGTCCATTTGGGGATGTTTAGATGTTTATTTATTGGTAGGGATCTCTGAAGGTTCTCGGAAGCTTAGAGTTGGGCCTGGCTAATGCTTGGGTAAACACTTTTAGCTAGCTGGGAAACTTCAAAAAAACATACTGGAAGAAGTCAGTAAGCAAGTACTCCTTCTGTACTGCCCACAAATCTGCATAGAGTCAATTAGCAACCAAGGTCAAATCAAGAACATTTTATATATTTTAGTCCCAGTAATTCTAGAACTCTGTATTATTATGTAGTATAGAATCATCATCATCATGTGTCAATCAACCTATTCATCTAACAGTCTTGAAGTTGACGTTATCTTAAAATCTTGCACTAATTCTGAGAATATGTCTCTAAAAAGTCTTTGCTGCTTGAATTTACATGTCATTCTATTGTTTACCTTTCTTCCCAAGATGCTATTGAGAAAGTCTTAAAGAAATATAGAAGACAAGCACTGGTGAAAAGTCTGCATCCCCCTAGCAGAAACTTTCAACAGATTGTACTGCATTCTGTATATTCTACTTTGGGGTATGGTATTTATTTGGAAATGTATTCAAGGGAACTTTATAATGAACCCAAAGAAAGCAACTGCAAAAGAACTTCAAAAAGAACAGAGGAAATAAAGATGTAAAACATCTGTAAAGAATTGCAATTCAGCACTTTGTCATTTTCAAAATGGTCAGAGTTGGAACATTTCAGTATGCAAACTTTCATACATACCCTAAAACATATGTTATATATTCTTACTACATATCCATTAAAAGCATATCCATTAATCTCAAATCTCTCTGCTCTGAAAGAAGGGGAGATAAAGATAATAGGTTGAGCACAGGACAATCCATATTAGAATTAGAATTAGAATTCTTTATTGGCCAAGTGTGATTAGACACACAAGGAATTTGTCTCTAGTGCATAAACTTTCAGTGTACATACAACAATAGTGATAGATCATTATCATAACCATTGTAAAAGTATATTCATCATAAAGCATTCGATACAACACTTAGTGATAATTATGGATACTAAATAAGCAATCAACATAAATCATACTAGGATACTATGTAAACAATATAAATCATAAGATACAAGCAACAAAGTTATAGTCATAAGAAGATAAGGAGATAGGTAATAGGAAAGATGAGAATAATGATGGTCATATTGCCTTTCTAGATGGTTTGATAGTGTTGTGGGAATTAGTTCATGATCATTGCTATATGCTTCCTCTTGTATGTAGTAAATGTGCCTCATTTCCATATACATAAGAAATTTTGGAAGGAATCTGTACAAGATTCCTTGTTACTAATTGAACAAGGAATTTACAGATTTAGTCATTCAAATCTATTTAGAAAATGTAGTGTTCACAATCAGTATTTGTTCCTACTGTCCCTTAAGAATTGAAATATTTGTCTGGGTGTGTGATGACCCAGGGTGGGATACAAAATAAACACAGTCACAAAAAACAGGTGAAGCCCCTTTTCTTCTTTCACTTTGCTTCCAAGCTCCAAATATCCTTGACTGGAGACAAAAAACTCTCACATAAGCAGTTATAAGAAGGAGGAAATGCCATTTAAATTATAAAAAGTAAAAAATGACACAAACCAGGCAAGATAAGGGCTTGAAGACGTCCAAAGATATCAGAACACCCACTGGGAAGATGCCAAACTCAGAGAGGAACAATAAACTAGAGATATTTCCATGCTTTGTTTCCAGCACTGCCCCATATGCATGTCTCTCCTCTTATCCAGTTGTCACAGCTGCAGCCCATGAAGAGGATCAAGGCCCTCTCCTCTCCTATAGACCATGTCTCTCCCTTATCCTCTCCTCCCTGCGTGCCCTAGGATGGAGAGGGGATCGGACTGGGTCCTTCTCTGACTGCCCAGCCAGCCTCTGCCCTTCCCCAGCCTCCTCCACAACCTCTGGAGCCACATTTCCACTCCCTGTCAGCTGTTCCTCCTCTCCCTCAGAGTCAGTCTCCACCAGGGGCATGACAGGATGACATCAGGGAACCATGATGTCTCTCAAACAACAAGGAAGTAGTAAAGTTCTTTGTTATGTTATAAAATCTTTCTCAATTCTCAGCTGTGACTTCCAATTCCAAAACTGTTAATTACTTGGTCCAAAAATGTTTCTCTCAGTTTTTATATGGAATTTGAAGTGACAATTTATGTGACTGGAAACACAAACTTGTTCAGGGAGATATTTACTGTAGTATTCAAAGGATGTGAGTGTCTAAGAGCAAAGGAGAAGTTTTTTTTTTAATTCTGTCAATTTTAAATGTGCAAAGAAATCAGAAGTAATTTGGAAACACAAAGAACTTTGTTCAAAAGAATAAGGACTCAGAATCATTGTGACAAAATATTAACTCAGTTTGAAAGAACTTCCAGACAGAATAATTTGTTCTGAGCATTCACCGCGATTCTGCTGCAAAAATGCAAGACGAAATGCAATGGACTGTCAGCATCTTTGAGAAATAAAGTACTTGTGTATCAGTGTCTACCCACCAGTGTTTCTCAACCCTGACAACTCTCAAGAGTTCAGCTCTCAGAATTCTCCAGTTAATTTCCTTTTCCTAAAGAGTGAAGGCAAAGTAGCAACAAGCTGATGTCCCTTCCTACAATCATTCATTGAGCAGGATGGAAGAAGACAGACATAATTATTTTATTATGGTTTGTTGCACAATCAGCCAGTACCCATTATTATTATTTATTACATTTGTATGCTGTCCAACTCTCAATTGTTTTGGGCAGCTTGTAACAATCAAACAAAGATTACCATAAGATGATGATGATGGATGATTGATGATGATACCGCAATATTTTGTAATTGAGTCAAAACTTTGGAAGTTGGTTAGAGAGACTCTGGGAAGCAGGTAGATCTAATACATATCGATTTCACAGAAGACAATGTTGAAAAATCACTACGCAATCTAAAACCATCTCTATCTATTGGACCGGATGGAATATGTGCCTACTTCTTAAGAAAGCTATCCACTGCCATAGCCAAACCTCTAAGCATAATCTTTGAAAAATCTTTCAGGACCAGCTCCTTGCCTAACCTATGGTCACAAGCCACAGTCATCCCCATCTTCAAAAAGGGAGACCCAAGCCTAGTTGAAAATTACAGGCCAATCTCCTTATGCTGCGTCACCTGTAAAGTCATGGAATCTATTATTAACCAATCCATCATCCTCCACTTAGAGACAAATAACCTACTCTCCAATAAACAATTTGGTTTCAGAAAAAAACTATCCTGTAATCTACAACTCTTACACTGCAAAAACATATGGACGACACAACTCGACCAGGGCAAAGCAATAGACGCAATCTACATAGACTTCTGTAAAGCCTTTGATTCAGTGGTACACGACAAACTACTCCTAAAAATAAAATCCTATGGTATCTCTGGACAACTGAATAACTGGATAGAAGCATTCCTGTCAAACAGACAACAAATGGTCAAAATCGGGAGCGTCCTATCAAATCCAGTACCTGTCAATAGTGGTGTCCCCCAAGGCAGTGTTCTAGGACCAACTCTCTTCATACTCTACATAAACGACCTCTGTGATCATATCAAGAGCAATTGCGTTCTCTTCGCTGATGATGTAAAGCTGTTCAATACCACAGACAATACTGCTACCCTACAAAAAGATCTTGACTATGTATCAGAATGGTCAAACAAATGGCAACTTCAAATCTCAACAAATAAATGCTCTGTCTTACATATTGGCAAAAAAACCCCAGAAAATAAAATACAAGCTGAATAGTCAAGATCTTGTTGATGACCCAAGCTCTGTAAAGGACCTTGGAATACTCACCTCTAATGATCTAAGTGCTAGAGCCCACTGCAACTACATAGCCAAAAAGGCATTAAGAGTTGTTAACCTAATCCTACATAGCTTTTTCTCTGGTAATATCACACTACTAACCAGAGCATACAAAACATTTGCTAGACCAATACCGAATATAGTTCATCAGTCTGGAACCCACATTACGTATCTGATATTAGCACAATTGAGAAAGTCCAGAAATATTTCACAAGAAGAGTTCTCCACTCCTCTACTCGTTGTAGAATACCTTATGCCACCAGACTTGAAATTCTAGAACTAGAAAACCTTGAATTACACTGTCTTCGGGTCTGACTTAAGCATGGTATATAAAATCATACATTGCAATGTCCTACCTGTCAGTGAATACTTCAGCTTCAACCATAACAACACAAGAGCACACAATAGATACAAACTCAAAGTAAACCGCACCAAACTTGATTGCAGGAAATACGACTTCAGCAATAGAGTGGTCAATGTCTGGAATACTCTACCCGACTCTGTAGTTTCTTCCCAAACCCCAAAAACTTCAACCTTAGACTGTCTACTATTGACCTCACCCCTTTCCTAAGAGGTCTGTAGGGGCGTGCATAAGCGCACCAACGTGCCTACCGTCCCTGTCCTATTGTTTCTCTTATTCTTTTATTTTTCTTATATGTACCCATTTCATGTATTCACAACTATGTATACACTTATACTTATTATCTTGTAAACAATTGGCAAATCAAATAAATAAATAAAATAAATAAATAGAAGAGGAAATGTTCAGTGATGTGAGACGATGCAGCATAACTCAAATGTGAGGGCTGTAGGAAGGAAGCAAATAAAATCTCTGTCTTAATTGACTTTCTATTAGTCCACCTGGGAATTTACTCTTACATTTTTCAAGATTTCTTTTTAATGCTGATTAGCACTCAATATACTTTTAAAACAGTTATAGTTTTCACTTCTTGGGTTTGCTAACTACATGGAGCTTCACACTCAGACTCGGTGTGAAAAGAAAAATTGAGTAACTCCTTTCCTCCAGCGTTTAAGTAGCCCTAATCAGATTTAGGTTGATTGGGAAGTTTGCAGTGGTTCGTCTTTTTATTCGTGGAACGGATCAAAGTTATACTGAGAAGCATGCAAAAAGAAGGTTGCTGTTGCTCATAGTTGTTTCATGTTTCACCAGGAAGTTGAAAGTAAATCTGGAGATCCAGCATTTGATTTTGAATTTTTTTTTCCCATTAATGATAGGAGTATCTAGCAGGCTGGTTTCAAAATGAGTAAACTGTTTGTTATTTAAAGGACCGATTTATATTGCATTGGTCTACAACAGAAAATGAGCAAATGATATGGAAAAAGAGGGACATACCCTGAAACATCATCACCATTCATCGTTATACATTTATATTTCACAATTTCTCTGACAGCTAAAGCAATATAGACCCTAGCAGTCATTAGAAGTAGGTTGGGGAGTAGGTCAACTGATCTCAATTTAGGTTTCTGTGATTTGTTTATTTACTATGCATTATGTAATTTATGTGATGCCCAGTTCCCAATGACTCTGAATGGTTTACCAGTTTTTTAAAAAAAAAAGTTTTAAAAATCATTCAAACAAGAAAATAACATGAAAACAAAAAATAACAAAGATGGCAGAAATAACAGGTCCAAATGATTCAATCTAACAAATAATGGGACAATATCATCTGGCCTTTCCCATAAAATTCCATAAATCCTTTCTAGTTCCTTTTTGCTAGGAATTTCCACATCAAATGCATCCTTCTCAGACTATCCTTGCAGATTAAGAGAGTAATAAGGAAACTTTGGGGTAAATTATGGTGAATCATTCAATACTTCCCAGCCTTATCTGTATTACAGGATAGTTATAAGTGGAACAAGATAAAACAAACTCCATGCATACAAGCTTGAGCTACTTGGAGGAAGGGTGGTCTTATAAAGAAAGGTAAATAAAAAATATAACATTATATGTCCTTTTACCAAGCTCCCTCTTAACTCCTCAGAAGCTTTCAACTGTCCTTAGGGTGCTACTGGCAATTACATACATTCAATTAATGGAGACCCTAGAGTCTCAGCAGAGGCCAACACAGATCACTGCTTGGTGTTTTGTTTGTTTTTTTTCTTATCTAGTACTGATTGAAGCATTAGACTTCTGTGGCTGAATTCATTTTCACTTTGTCCAGAAGAGTGGAAAGGTATGTGAACTTCACGTCAAAAGGGAATTAAAATGATGGCACTAGTATTCCTTTCTGGACAACTTGTTTCCAAAACAAATTCCTTCTGACAACTCTCCCTGCAGACCGTGATTGCATAATGTAAATCTCTCTTCCCCAAAATGACCTTAAAAAGATAAAAAAAATCAAGTGAGTGTACAATTATACAAAATAAAGGTATAGTCCCAATATTATCTGCAAGATCACTGTGCAGTAAGATATGCATGTTATTATAAGAAAAGGGTATATAATAAAGAATTGTATGTGTTCAAAAATGTGACAAATCATTTTCTAATAGGAATCTGTTTTGCTTTGTTACAATGTTATTGGAAGAACAAGTTTGGAATTTCTTTCTAGGGAGTATATAAAAACAAATAAATAAAAACTTAATTAAAAATTAATTTGAAAATATAGATTGGTGCCTTGAAAAGTGATTAAAATATGCCTCTAAGGTCCAATTAAGAAATCTTATTTGTGCAGTGGTGGTTGTCTTTAATAATATACTAAATTTTAATAGGCCATTTTTCTTTAGTCTCCAATCTGATTTCATAACTGCTTCAGGTCATAAAAATGTCAAACAAATACAGCAGCAAAACATTTAACTCAAGTCAGGAAATAGTTTAACTTCCTATATTTAAAATGAGCACAGTCTGGAAAAAATTGAGGTCTGTGTTATTTGTTCCAGAAGAACATGGTGAAAATATTTGACATTCCTACTATCTTTTTTTTTCTTAGAAACCTTTCTTCCATGCTCCTCTAAAGCTGAGTCTAAAGAGACTTGATCCAAACTCTGCTTGTTTACAAAAGCATCACACACTTACACTCACAAACATAGATGTTGCTTACTTTCAGGTTCTAGAATTTCTTTCTTTTGGTCACGGTAGGTGAGGTTACCAGAAGGTGCAGTTCAGAAGCATCATAGCTTCCCTATCTTGTTTCCTTGAAAATGTTTCGCTTCTCATCCAAGAAGCTTCTTCCCTTTTCATCTAAGAAGTCTCTCCAGAACTGAAGAAGCTTCTTCAATGAGAAGCAAAACATTTTCAAGGGAAAAAAACAAGACAGTCCAGTTGCCTTTTGAAGAACACCTTTGAGGTTACCAAACTATGAGCAGGATTATATTTGTTTATTTATTTATTCAGTTTCTATAGCCACCTATCCTAATTAATGACTCTGGACAGTTTACAATAGATATATCTGTTAAGTGGATTCATCTCTAGTCTGAAAACACTATTCAAAGAATGCTCGTCAACAGTTCCACATCAAATTGGAATGAACTCCCAAGTGGTGTTGCTACTTGCATTTTCACCATTTTTAGTAATGGTTTGGATTAAAAGATAGAGGGAATGCTTATCAAATTTGTATATGAAATAAAATTAGGTGGATAATTAATTTATCTAAGAAGGTTATAGGGCTGAAAATAATTACTTTGCTAATAATATACATGAAAGCGATCTTGAAAACTATAACTGATTGCAAGATGATGACCAAAGGAGTGGAAAATGTCCTGTAAAAAGAGATTAATGATTTGAAAAAGATTATTAGAAAAAGTATGATTATATTCTTCAAGTATATCAATAGTTCTCACTCAGAAAAAAACTATGATCTTTTTTCCATTTCCTAGATCATGAGGACAATATAAGATGTTTTAAGTTACATAATGTCAGAAACAAGTACCTTTTTCAAGATGTAATCAAGCAGGATAGGGATATTTAATCTTGGAATCCTGCACTTTATGATTTTATGAAGCAGAATGAAAAAGAATCAAAGAGCTCTTCAACCTTGGAAACACAAAAAGTTGAAAAAGTTATTATAAGAAGGCTAAATTCAGAGGAGTGGCCATTTTTTTTACCTGCAGTCTGTCTAGAAAAATTGGAACTGGATATAAATTCAGTTCTTCTTGGTTATCAAATATAAAAAGTAACATTGAATTGATGAATAGCTGTAACAAAATACTTGGAAGGAGTGGTTTAGCTGTGCCCAATTCTAGAAACTGTTAATCGTTTAAAGAAAATATGGCCATATTTTTATAATACAGAGGGCACTACTTCTTCCCAACTATACAGAAAGCTGGCTGTAGATATCTTGGGTAATTTTAAAGAGCAAATATTCTGTTGCTGGGAAACAGCACACGCTGATATAAAAGATGCAGGGTATTGGTGGACTTAATATTGGATTGTGATTACAGAGAAAGAAAATAAAGACCAAATTCAATCTAGTCAGACAGTTCAAATTTTACTTTATTTTTAAACCAGATAGAGTAATCATGGCATTATTAATCTTCTGTAACAGAAGTAAAGGTTTTAAAAGTTACCACTGAATGCTATTTAATTCCGAGATCCATGAAATACAGCAAAAGGAAATACAATAAACAAACATCAGAAGTAAACAAACATCTCTCTTTCTTCATTTCAATTTGTAATCAGTTACAAATCAAAAACAAATTGCCTCTAGTTTTATTCTTATTTAGTCACAGCAACTTCTATCTTCAAAACAGATTCATATCCTACATTCTTTTTCTTTTTTTAAAAGGAATCAAAATGTATAAATCCAACTCTCTGGATATATCAACTGTTTTCTATTTTCTTTTGAAAATGTACTGCTGTTACCAAACATCTCTGTTCACATGAGTGCAAAGTAATGTTTGCAGCAAGTCCAATCCTCCTGTTTATCCTGGATTTTTAAATGTTCTGGGTTAATCTCAGTCAAGACATTGCAACAGAATTTTTTGGCAGTGTTGGAAGAAATATCCATCTGGTTCAGTTCCAAGCTGGGAGAAAGGCACTGGAGACAAAATGGAGGCTGGAGGCTAATTGGAAAGAGAGTCCATTTATTGATGAACAGAACCATGTATTTGTAGTTCTGGTGCAGCTGAACACATGGAGTTGAGAGTAGTGGTGAGGGTTATACCTTCTCTTGAGCTTTGCACTTGAGCTTCCTGTTCCAGTGCAAGTACATGTATTATATTAGCTGTTGTCAGATTTCCATGGAGCCATGAAGGGTATGCAGGGGTCATACCTGGCTCTATAGGTTGACTGAGCTGGGTTTGGTTGAAGTTTCTGAGGATGATGCAATGTCCTTAGGAGATTGTGCAATGTAGTGAGCTCAGTATCTTAGTGGGTTAATCCTATTATGTCCTGAAGGGTCATGTCTTAATCCCTTCACCCTGGAGCTGAGATTCTTTTGTTTTGTAGATAGGCTGGCCCAGTCTTTCTTAATGGGCACAAAATATCTGCTGGTGGCAGGGAACTGGGGCTCTGAGTTTCTGTCTCCCTTAAGATTTTTTTATTTCTCTTTTAGGGGAAATATTTTATCCTGCCTTTTTAAAAATATTCCTCAAAATATTTCATTCTTCTAGGAAGTAGGGGTGGCTTCCCATAGTAGTATTTAGGCAAGGAACAGAATTGTTGTAAAACTAAAGGCTCAAAGTCTATAATCCAAAGAGCCATAGGATTTTTAAAAAATTTCCTTTTGAGTTAAAAACTATTTTTAGCTGATACAACTTGACATTAGATCTCAGCAAGCCTTTACAGCTAACCCTTTTTTTGTTTTTTAGAAAGCCCCAAAAGGAGATATGTCACACTTAACAATCTGTTTCTATTCCTATCACAAAATTTCACAGAAGATATTATTTATTAGAGCAATGGTCTCTTAACAGTGGACTAGCTCAATAACCATCGAGAGTTGCTTGACATTCAGATGTGCGACACATAAATTTAATACATATAAATAAATAACCATGAAAACGCTAGAAAAAACATTGGTTAAAATGCTGTATATGATTCATCAAATGAGCAGTGAGAAAATACTAAGGAAATATCATGAATAAATTTATAAATGTTTTCATATTTATTTATTTATTTATTTATTCATTTATTAAATTTATATTGCTGCCTAGTCACACATATATATTGCTTGTAATAGAAAATAAGATTTTTTGATCAAAGACTCTTTTATGCCCTGAAATCTCACTCCTTAACAAAGCTTGCAATTAAATTTCTAATCTTGCCATCCACTTGCAATCCATGTAGAATTAACCAAAGTAATTATAGCTCCAAGTTTGATCTGAGCCAGGATGGCAGAGATGCAAACTTCATTCAGCATTCTTAGCAATTTGCTCCAAATATACACTTTGGAAGGCATCCTTCCTCATTCCTGTTTTATTCTATAGAAGAGTATTCCAGCGAATAGTCACAGAAATATTCATACAAAATTGGAACATATGAATATTTCTTATTGTGTGTACATACAATATGATCACAAGGTAACTATTTTATTAGCAGAAGAGCAGGGGGCTGGACTAGAAGACCTCCAAGGTCCCTTTCAGCTTATTCTTATTTTAAAGATTAAAAGCTAACTAGACATATTGGAGAATTACATGTGCCTCTGATTCATGTTTTTACATTTCATTCTTTCACTCATTCAATTTGTATAGCTCTCCATTTCATATTTCTGACTCTGGGGTGCTCACATAATTAAAAACAGCCAACTAGTAAACAAAATAAAGAAATCAATAACAGAATAGAATTACAGAGTTGGAAGGGACTCCCTCCTCAGGCAGGAAACCCTACACCACTTCAGACAAATGGCTGTCCAATCTCTTCTTAAAAACTTCCTGTGTTGAAGCATTCACAACTTCTGGAGGCAAATTGTTCCACTGATTAACTGTCCTGTCAGGAAATTTCTCCTTAGTTCTAAGTTGCTTCTCTCCTTAATTAGTTTCCACCCATTGCTATTTGTCCTACCCTTGGCTGCTTTGGAGAATAGTTTGATTTCCTCTTCTTTGTGGCAGCCCCTGCAATATTGGAACACTGCTATTATTTATTGCTATTGTTTATTAATAAGAAATAACTCCCTTTAAAACCAAATTAAACACCAAATCAAAAATCAAAATTAAAACCAAGAAACATAAAAAGCAGGCAAGGAAAAGTCATACATCTATCCATATAACTCTCTGGAAGCTCCAAGCCATCCCCGGATCCCCAGACAGGTTGACACAACCATGTTTTTAGAACCTTTTGAAAGGCAAGCAGGGCCATGCCAACCTCACTTTTTTGGGGGGAGGAAGAATGATGCTCCAAAGGGTAAGCACTGCAATAGATCAGGTTCTCCTCCTGGTGCTGTGAGATGACCGTCCTCATTAAATGGGGCCAGTAACATGTCCCTCCTGGTGCTGTGAGATGACCGTCCTCATTAAATGGGGCCAGTAACATGTCCCTCCTGCTACACTTGATGGAATGAGGCTATGTAAATAGAGACAGGTGAGGTGGTGTCTCAAATAACTTCCACCACAAGTCCCTTGATAGTATCTAATAAGTAGATATCTGCAGTATTGGGGAATGGAAACCTGTTTGGAATTTTGAGGCCCTATTCTTTGCACTTTTAGAAAGCTACTATGGAGTTGAGGTTTGACAGTCAAAAAATGGTCGCCCTGGGAAACATATCCAATCAAAAAGACAAATTAGGCAAGTTGTCAAGCAGGTATTTTTTTCTTCTGTTCCTATGTTTATGTTTGTCTTCTTTCTGGATGTATGGACTTTTTTTTTTTTCAAAGAAAAGACTGAACTCCAGACTCTCTCCTTTTTTATTCTCTAAAACTGTTGTTTGAATCCACAAATCTTTTTTAGACTTAGACTTAGAATAACCTTATTGTCAGAAAAGGGGGTTTAGCCGGCTAGGGAAGAGAGGTGCGATATCTCTCGACCCTGCCAGATCCCCCCTGTCTTCGCCACCTTCTACGGAGGTGGCTAGCCCTGAAGCCAAGTGGCTCAGGGCACTTGGGCAGCGAGCACAGGCAGAAACCGCGCACAGTCGCAGATTCCTGCCTACCCCGAAGCGCTGCAGACCGGATGTCATTGCATACAGCTTTCAAAGGGTACCCACCCCCAATATACACATAACATATACAATATAAACATGTCAAAATAAATAAATAAATACAAATATGCATATACCCACATATATTATATGACACAGAGAAACAACACAGTCTAGTTTGGATGTATACATGTACATGGCGAGAAAAAGGAATATGGTAAGTTTACCAGACAGATGGCGTAGGGAATAAATCTGTTACAGAATCTGATAGTCCTGCTAGAAATACTTCGAAACCTCCTTCCAGAGGGGAGCAACAGAAACAGACCATGAAGTGGGTGCGTGGGGTCTCTAACAATGCTTTGAGCTCTAAGCACATAGCACTTATAAGCAGTATCCTGAATAATGGGAAGTGAGCTTCCTATAATCTCCTTGGCTGTCCTTACCACTCTCTGTATGGACTTTCTCTCTGAGGCACTGCAGCCACCAAACCAAAACAGTGATGCAGTTTGTTAAAAGGAATTGTTATATGTAATAAAACTGTTTAAAACTGGAAGAAGAAAAAAAGAAGCATTTGTCTTTTGTGATTGACATACTTTGCCATTAGGTTCCTGAAATTAAAATTTCCTGCACTCACTGTGCCTTGTCACAGCTCTTGCCATGCTGAAAGAAGAGCTGGCTTGTAGTCTGCATCCCAAATGACCTGTAAGTATAAACATTCTTGTTTTGTTTGACTTGTATCTTTCCTGGTTCACAGTTCAGCTCACGTAGGTGGGCTTATGTGATTTTTTTTTTTTTGTTCCTTCTAAAACAGCATCTTGTTAATTCTTAGCTGTTAGGAATCTAGCTCTGGATGCATTAAAAGCAGCTCCTTTTGCTAAGGATAAGAAAATAGGAAAAATAACAATTTTTAAATATTTTAATTATTAATCAAATGTGTATAACCTTTAGCTCAGCAAAAACAATTCTGAAAAGAAAGTAAAATTAAAATATGAAGGGAGGTTACATAAACCATAATAGAAATAAACTTGCTGAGCTTAGCTTGCCTCTCTATTTTTCCATAGAAGAGATTATATAAATATCAAGTTCCAAGAGGACTAGATGCCAAAAGATCACCAACAACTTAAGATTTTAAGCAAGCACATTCATATTATATAGTAATGAGAATCATAACCTAGCTAGTCACCTGGGGAAACCTATGTTTGTGCTCAGATTTCACCTGCTGGAAATGTCACCAAATAAAGCAAGTGAGCTTTTTTTCCCCAAAATAGAAAATGAGAAGATGAAGGATCAGATGATGGAAGGTATGTACAGAGGAGGCCCTGGGGATCAGAGGAAGGGTCATATGTGGAGATAGGACTCAGATATGGATGGAATAGAAATGAGAGTGAGGAATATGAATTCTGATAAAACAGTTTCTCTTGTCTTCAATTTATTTATTTTATTTATTTATTTTTATTTATTTATTTGATTTGCCAATTGTTTACAAGATAATAAGTATAAATGTATACATAGTTGTGAATACATGAAATGGGTACATATAAGAAAAATAAAAGAATAAGAGAAACAATAGGACAGGGACGGTAGGCACGTTGGTGCGCTTTATGCACGCCCCTACAGGCCTCTTAGGAAAGGGGTGAGGTCAATAGTAGACAGTCTAAGGTTAAAGTTTTTGGGGTTTGGGGAAGAAACTACAGAGTCGGGTAGAGTATTCCAGACATTGACCACTCTATTGCTGAAGTCGTATTTCCTGCAATCAAGTTTGGTGCGGTTTACTTTGAGTTTGTATCTATTGTGTGCTCTTGTGTTGTTATGGTTGAAGCTGAAGTATTCATTGACAGGTAGGACATTGCAATGTATGATTTTATATACCATGCTTAAGTCAGACCGAAGACGGCGTAATTCAAGGTTTTCAAGTTCTAGAATTTCAAGTCTGGTGGCATAAGGTATTCTACAACGAGTAGAGGAGTGGAGAACTCTTCTTGTGAAATATTTCTGGACTTTCTCAATTGTGCTAATATCAGATACGTAGTGTGGGTTCCAGACTGATGAACTGTATTCGAGTATTGGTCTAGCAATGTTTTGTATGCTCTGGTTAGTAGTGTGATATTACCAGAGAAAAGCTACGTAGGATTAGGTTAACAACTCTTAATGCCTTTTTGGCTATGTAGTTGCAGTGGGCT
Organism: Notechis scutatus; assembly: GCF_049901735.1. Taxonomy (NCBI): domain Eukaryota; kingdom Metazoa; phylum Chordata; class Lepidosauria; order Squamata; family Elapidae; genus Notechis; species Notechis scutatus. The sequence goes on along the minus strand of NC_142010.1, from coordinate 77,714,375 downwards.
CTAGCACTTAGATCATTAGAGGTGAGTATTCCAAGGTCCTTTACAGAGCTTGAGTCATCAACAAGATCTTGACTATTCAGCTTGTATTTTATTTTCTGATTTTTTTGCCAATATGTAAGACAGAGCATTTATTTGTTGAGATTTGAAGTTGCCATTTGTTTGACCACTCTGATACATAGTCAAGATCTTTTGTAGGGTAGCAGTATTGTCTGTGGTATTGAACAGCTTTACATCATCAGCGAAGAGAACGCAATTGCTCTTAATATGATCACAGAGGTCGTTTATGTAGAGTATGAAGAGAGTTGGTCCTAGAACACTGCCTTGGGGAACACCACTATTGACAGGTACTGGATTTGATAGTACGCTCCCGATTTTGACCATTTGTTGTCTGTTTGACAGGAATGCTTCTATCCAGTTATTCAGTTGTCCAGAGATACCATAGGATTTTATTTTTAGGAGTAGTTTGTCGTGGTACCACTGAATCAAAGGCTTTACAGAAGTCTATGTAGATTGCGTCTATTGCTTTGCCCTGGTCGAGTTGTGTCGTCCATATGTTTTTGCAGTGTAAGAGTTGCAGATTACAGGATAGTTTTTTTCTGAAACCAAATTGTTTATTGGAGAGTAGGTTATTTGTCTCTAAGTGAAGGATGATGGATTGGTTAATAATTGATTCCATGACTTTACAGGTGACGCAGCATAAGGAGATTGGCCTGTAATTTTCAACTAGGCTTGGGTCTCCCTTTTGAAGATGGGGATGACTGTGGCTTGTGACCATAGGTTAGGCAAGGAGCTGGTTCTGAAAGATTTTTCAAAGATTATGCTTAGAGGTTTGGCTATGGCAGTGGATAGCTTTCTTAAGAAGTAGGCACATATTCCATCCGGTCCAATAGATAGAGATGGTTTTAGGTTGCGTAGTGCTTTTTCAACATTGTCTTCTGTGAAATCGATATGTATTAGATCATTGTTGTTATCTGTGGTACGGCTAGGAAATACTGGGCATGATCCATTGCTGTTTACAAATACTGAGCCAAGAATGTGTTAAAGATGTTGGCTTTAATGGTGTCGTCAAGCAGTCTTTACCATCAGGTCCTATCAAGGGAGGGATGGACCTTGAGTCTTTTAGTTTGTTGTTTACAAAATTGTAAAAAGCACGGTGGAATTGGTGCTTAGAAGGTTTTCCTCTTGTTTAATGTGATAATTGGTGCATTCGGTCTTTATCTGGTGGCATAAATTTTTGTATCGGTTTTTGAAATTGGCAACGTGACCAGATTTGTTTTTCCGCCAGAGTGATCTCTTTTGGATTGAAGTTTCCTTATTGATATGGGTAATCTGCTTTTTGTTTTGTTTTGGGAGTTGTTGTTGGTACATATAGTTTGATGACTCTTTTGACTTCAAGTAAAAATATGTTGTAATGGTCTTCAACAGTATTGCATCCAGTGAATAGAGATTGCCAATCAAGGGATGAGAGATCGTTGTGTATAAGATCATAGTTGCCTTTTTTTGAAGTTACAATTGGGGATTACATCATTGTGGTGATTTTTGTGTGGACGTATGTTGAGACAAAAGTCAATCATATTGTGGTCACTACTGAAAAGGGTTCTTTAGTTTGTATTCCGTAAATTAAATTCAAACTATTGCAGAAGATGAGATCGAGGCAGTTGTTTAGTCTAGTGTTGTTGGTTACTAGTTGTTCCAGTCCCAGATTTGTAATAGCATTGTAGAAGGTTGTGTGTATGATTTCAGTTGTACAATCATTTAGGGTCCAGTCAATATGAGGTAGATTGAAATCACCAAGAAAGATAAAAAGGATATGGGCAGGATGCAGCCCATGTTAGTAATGTATTTAGCTTGTTTACATGTTCGATGTCATAATCAGGTGCTCTGTAACATAGTAAGAATCGAATTGTGATATTTAAGGATAGTTCACAGATGATGGTCTCAGGAAGAGCAAGCTCCTGGGTAACTTGGATATTTTTAGATGTAAGGATTTTTTATAGAATATAGCAACACCACCTCCTCGACGATTTTCACGATCTGATCGGTAAACATGATAGTCTCTTACTGTGGTAATGGAGTCGGGAGAGATGCATTGAGCCATGTTTCACAGACAAATATAATGTCAAGTTAGCCATATTTAGGAGGATGAGAAATTCAGGTATTTTATTCACGAGGCTTCTTGCATTGAGTAGTTTGCATTTAAGGCCGGCAGTAGTTGGAATTGAGGTAGTTGGGGGCGTGCGTGCCTAGTCTTGGGTGATGGTGGATCGGTTGAGGTAGGGTTGTGGTTGAGGGTAAAAGCTGAGTATTGGGTTGCGTGGCTTACTTTTGATACAGTCGGCATGGTAGTCAATGTACAGGTCCTTCTCTCCATTGTCTAGACGGTTTTTGAGTTCAATGCGGAGTACACGGGAGCGGGCACGTTGCTGTATGGTTAGGTCAGGGCGGCAACGGAGGTTCTTTTTTTTTTTAAAAAAAACAAGTTTTATTAATTTTTAAAACACACAAATTGTCATTATTCATTACATGTTTAAACCTTTTTTCATTGTCAATTTAACAAGTCAGATAAATTATAATTCTGTTTTAAACCATTTCCATACAACATACCAAAACCTCTTATTCAATTTCTTTACTTTCTTTACTCTTATTCAATATCATTATTATTATTTCATCTGTTTCTTTCTGACTTAGTTACCATTATTCTCAATCTATATTTCTACAATTTTAACTAATTCTCCCCCAAAAAGACATATACACACAACACACAAAACATAAAAAATCTTTTTGAAAGTAACTTGGACCCAGGTGTCTCTCTCTTCATGGACTTCAATTATATTCATGCTCATCTTACATATCATTACTTATTTTATTTACCATTCTAAGCCTTCTATATTAACTTCCCCACATATTTCACACTTCTTACTTCTATCTTAATTAATCATCTTAATTTGAATCATTATATTTATATCTTTTGTCCATTTTTTATCATCCCTTTGTCTCATTCCTTATAAAAAAAAAAGAAAATAAGTTTCTCCTGAAATCATTAATCAGAGTATGATGCCTTTCTATCTCCCCCTAAGTTAATCAAATTAATCTTTAAAATAATATCTAATACCCAATCCGATTTTGCTTGGTACATTCTATCTAACTAATACATCCAACATAATTAAGTACATAATTAGACAATAAATCCAAATATTAAAAAAAGATACTATAATAAAAATTTTATAATAACATCAATACCATAGTCTTATTAAACTCTTTAATTAAAACAATATTCTAAACCTCCCCTATTATTAAGTTTTAAAGCCAATCATTTTTAAACATTTTAACATTTTAATCTCTTATCAACTCTTAAATCATTACAATACTACCATCTCATCTTATGTACCTTGCAAAATCTTTTTTAAAAAAAAAATTATACTTTATCCATTATCCAAAAAAATTTCTTTTTTTTCATTTAATTTCAAAACATTGTAGCTTTTCTCCACCTTTTCCCTTTCTTTCTTCTCCCAACAAACCTTTCTACCCCCTTCTTCTAGCCTCTGCCTTGCCAGCTTCCCTTCTCTGTCGTATTCCTTTTCCCTTTTGTTTACTATCATCATATTGGTTTTGCACCTTATTTTTCCCTTTCTTAAATGTTTTTTAGATCTTAAGTCCTTAAGTCCTTTAATTTTCTTCTTTTCTCTTCTTTTCTTTTCTTTCTCTCTTCCTTCTTTCTGGATCAAGTTCTGAGATTCATTAAAAATGGCTCCTTTCTTTCTTTCTTGTTCCTCTGCTGTCTTCATCTGTTGTAATGTTTGTTGATAATTAATAAGCACCATTTCTAAGAAAAGGAAAGCTTCTTCCACACCATCTTTACCAATTTTTTTGCTTGTTCATATTCTTTTCTTAGTTCCTCAACAGAAAGAGCCATTATAAATCTTTTCTTTTCTTTTCCCTTCTTTCTTCTTACAACAACCAGAATATTCAAAAGAAAATAAAAAAAATAAAACAGTCCCAAAGTTATCAGTCAGTCCAAACACAGGCAGAGTTCTCACTTTCTCCTTCTGGGGTAATATCAATCCAAGAGAAAGAAAGTCCAAATCTGTTTAAAATCTTATTGCAATATATTCTAGTCTTCAAATCCTTAAGGCATCTGCTCCAACAAAGTCTTAGCATACAAATGTTTTCTTTTTAATCTCTCTCTTCCCACTCATCGCTTAAAACCAATTTTCACCTAAAAGAAATAGATTTCTTAATATCCAGTTATTTATTCCGTAGGAAAAGAGGGAAAGCTATCCTTTCAGCACCTTCAAACAGCCGCTTTTTTCCTCTTCTGGCAGGTATTATTCAGAAAGTCATACTTTTCAGGAATTTTATTAGATATGTCTTAGAGTCCTAGGAGCCAAGAAAACTTTCTCCTCTCAATCACTTTCTCCACTTCCTCCTGCGCATTCTTACCCGGCTGCCAGCTTCTTTGTGGCGGCCATTACAGACCGCCGCTGCACCGTCCTGGGAAAAGGGAGTTCTGCCGGCCAGGGAGGGAGTCTGCAGCACCCCCAAACCCTTCTCCGGATCCCCTACCTTCAGCTGCCCCTGCAGGGCAGCCTAGCTCCGCACCCGGCTGGGTCGGAGCCCCAAAACAGCTAGCCGGCAGGGATCGCGCAGCTTCGCAAATCCCTGCCGCCGCGAAGCCGACAAACCGGAAGACCCGGCAACGGAGGTTCTTATGGTTGGTGTTGGTTTTGGCGAGTGAGTTTATAGTATAAATGAATTTACGTTTGCTTGATTCATTTTTGCAAATGACTCTGCACAGGCGTGGGGCTACAGAGCCGTCACTGTTATTGAGCTCTCGCCAATGCGTGAAATGTCAAGTATTTCATCAGCGGAGATGGTTGATGCTTGATAATCCCTGATGATGTTTCGACAGTTGTGATGTCATCATTGTTATTGGTGACCTCTAGACCAAATAAGATGGCGTTTGGACGCTTTCGTTCACGCTCAACAGCTTCTCTGATGAGGATTGGGATATCAATATTTGTCTGGGTTATGTTTATTTGTGGATTGGGTTTGGATTGGGTTGTGGTTGTTGGGTAGAGATGTGTTTTGTAGCTATTGGAAGTTCAGGTTTTTGCGTTGTTTCTTTTTTTTCAAAGTTGGATATTCTTTCTTTTATGGCGTCCAGGGATGCTACTATGGTTTCAATGGTATCAATTCTTTCCAACAGATCCAGTTTGGGTTTGCATGCGTCCAGGGATGCTACTATGGTTTCAATGGTATCAATTCTTTCCAACAGATCCAGTTTGGGTTTGCATGAATTGCAGTAATATGGAAACTCATTGGATGATTCCAGGTATTGAATAAATTGCTCGGTTAATCCCAAGCAGTCATGATGAGTGAAGTTCATAAGAATGTTGGCTATGTCATTGTTTTGATCATTCCCTTTCTTCTATTCATATTGCTCATCTGAGCTTAAGCTTTCTTGTGACAAACAATATACTTAAATCTTGTACTTAAATCTTGCTACCTCATATCGACTGGACCCTAAATAATTGTACAACTGAAATCATACACACAACCTTCTACAATGCTATTACAAATCTAGGTCTTGAACAACTAGTAACCAACAACACTAGACTAAACAACTGCCTCGATCTCATCTTCTGCAATAGTTTGAATTTAATTTACGGAATACAAACCAAAGAACCCTTTTCCAGTAGTGACCACAATATGATTGACTTTTGCCTCAACATACGTCCACACAAAAATCACCACAATGATGTCATCCCTAATTGTAACTTCAAAAAAGGCAACTATGATCTTATAGATAACGATCTCTCATCCCTCGATTGGCAATCTCTATTCACTGGATGCAATACTGTTGAAGACCATTACAACATTTTTTTACTTGAAGTCAAAAGAGTCATCAAACTATATGTTCCAACAACAACTCCAAAAACAAAACAAAAAAGCAGATTACCCATATCAATAAGGAAACTTCAATCCAAAAAGAGATCACTCTGGCGGAAAAAACAAATCTGGTCACGTTGCTAATTTCAAAAACCGATACAAAAATTTATGCCACCAGATAAAGACCGAATGCACCAATTATCACATTAAACAAGAGGAAAACCTTCTAAGCACCAATTCCACCCGTGCTTTTTACAATTTTGTAAACAACAAACTAAAAGACTCAAGGTCCATCCCTCCCTTGATAGGACCTGATGGTAAAGACTGCAGCGACGACACCATTAAAGCCAACATCTTTAACACATTCTTCGGCTCAGTGTTTGTAAACAGTAATGGATCATGCCCAATGTTTCCTAGCCGTACCACAGATAACAACAATGATCTAATACATATCGATTTTACAGTAGACAACGTTGAAAAAGCACTACGCAATCTAAAACCATCTCTATCTATTGGACCGGATGGAATATGTGCCTACTTCTTAAGAAAGCTATCCACTGCCATAGCCAAACCTCTAAGCATAATCTTTGAAAAATCTTTCAGGACCAGCTCCTTGCCTAACCTATGGTTACAAGCCACAGTCATCCCTATCTTCAAAAAGGGAGACCCAAGCCTAGTTGAAAATTACAGACCAATCTCCTTATGCTGCGTCACCTGTAAAGTCATGGAATCAATTATTAACCAATCCATCATCCTCCATTTAGAGACAAACAACCTACTCTCCAATAAACAATTTGGTTTCAGAAAAAAACTATCCTGTAATCTGCAACTCTTACACTGCAAAAACATATGGACTACACAACTCGACCAGGGCAAAGCAATAGACGCAATCTACATAGACTTCTGTAAAGCCTTTGATTCAGTGGTACACGACAAACTACTCCTAAAAATAAAATCTTATGGTATCTCTGGACAACTGAATAACTGGATAGAAGCATTCCTGTCAAACAGACAACAAATGGTCAAAATCGGGGAACGCCCTATCAAATCCAGTACCTGTCAATAGTGGTGTTCCCCAAGGCAGTGTTCTAGGACCAACTCTCTTCATAATCTACATAAACGACCTTTGTGATCATATCAAGAGCAATTGCGTTCTCTTCGCTGATGATGTAAAGCTGTTCAATACCACAGACAATACTACTACCCTACAAAAAGACCTAGACTATGTATCTGAATGGTCTAACATATGGCAACTTCAAATCTCAACAAACAAATGCTCTGTCTTACATATTGGTAAAAAAAATCAGAAAATAAAATACAAGCTGAATAGTCAAGATCTTGTTGATGACCCAAGCTCTGTAAAGGATCTGGGAATACTCACCTCTAATGATCTAAGTGCTAGAGCCCACTGCAACTACATAGCCAAAAAGGCATTAAGAGTTGTTAACCTAATCCTACGTTGCTTTTTCTCTGGTAATATCTCACTACTAACCAGAGCATACAAAACATTTGCTAGACCAATACTCGAATACAGTTCATCAGTCTGGAACCCACATTACGTATCTGATATTAGCACAATTGAGAAAGTCCAGAAATATTTCACAAGAAGAGTTCTCCACTCCTCTACTCGTTGTAGAATACCTTATGCCACCAGACTCGAAATTCTAAAACTAGAAAACCTTGAATTACGCCGTCTTCGGTCAGACTTAAGCATGGTATATAAAATCATACATTGCAATGTCCTACCTGTCAATGAATACTTCAGCTTTAACCATAACAACACAAGAGCACACAACAGATACAAACTCAAAGTAAACCGCACCAAACTTGATTGCAGGAAATACGACTTCAGCAATAGAGTGGTCAATGTCTGGAATACTCTACCCGACTCTGTAGTCTCTTCCCCAAACCCCAAAAACTTTAACCTTAGACTGTCTACTATTGACCTCACCCCTTTCCTAAGAGGTCTGTAGGGGCGTGCATAAGCGCACCAACGTGCCTACTGTCCCTGTCCTATTGTTTCTCTTATTCTATTATTTTTCTTATATGTACCCATTTCATATATTCACAACTATGTATACACTTGTACTTATTATCTTGTAAACAATTGACAAATCAAATAAATAAATAAATAAAATAAAGAATGGCGAGCAACAAGATAAAGCAGATGCTATTGTGTTATGCTTCTCCCAATATCAGGTGTTTTTTAAAAAAAGAAGCTATTATCTTTTACCTTAGCTGCATGTGCTACTCATGTTTCCTTATTCAAATCAGGTATCATCTCTTATTCCAGTTTTCCCAGGGTAGCAGTAAATTCATCTAAAATGTCCCACACTTGATTTGTGGTAGCAGTTTTCTGTTTACCTTCTTAAGAGCCATGCCATGAAAAATCTAGCAACTAATTTATCTCTGGCATAAATTGTTTTAAGCCTAGGTAGAGTCTGTTTCAGCATATTAAAAGCTGTATGTTGTTAAGCAAACAAGTCCTCAAATAATGACATCATCTTTTTTAAAAAAAACTCCTCAAAGAAAGTTGTCTGTTTGTTATCTATCTGGCTCTACTTAGCCCTGATTATACAATCAATTCATAAACTCTAACTTAGATGAGCTTTATAATGTGTACCTTTTACTTTAAAAATCTAGTCTAATTTTTGGACTTTCTAGTTTCTTCCCAGTTAGTTAGTTAGTTAGTTAGTTAGTTAGTTAGTTGAATTTGTAAGCTGCTCCATTCCAGAAGGCTGTGGGTAACTCACAGAATTAAAAACAAAACTGTACAAAACAACAGCATCAATTAAAAACTACAATCATTCAGAATTAAAGGCATTCCACCCATATCTTTTATAGATCACAGGCCCCATCCACCCATCAAACCCCAGATCTGCAGAAAAAGCCAAGCTTTTTAAAGATTGCTGTTCTGTTAACAGCTTCACTGATGAAAAGTTCTGAAATTCTTCAAAGCTTGTATACATTCTTTTAAGTTAATTTGGTCAAACCTAATAAAGATGCTACCCAACTATTGATTTTGAATTTTTGAATTTTGATTTTTTTAAAAAAAAAGCATGGATAAGTCGTTCTAGCCACTTTTTATACACTTGAAAGATCGTTTGGAACATGGATGGACGTTTATTTTTGTTCAGTTTCTAATTCTCTGCATATTGGAGTTAATTTCCACATCAGATTGCAAATTCATTGGATACAATATATATTGAATTTTAATGCATTTTTGTAGCCATCGCTAATAGTAATGTATCTTCATATGAGCATTTTGAATTTGTTGCACATTTCCACTTGTTCTAGGTCCGAATTGGGGGACTTCACATAATAGTTCAGAGCCAAGAACACAATCACCAAGGAAGACTCTAATTTTATCAGCTCAAGGAAGAAGAAAAACATATATACCAAAAATAACTCCGTGGTTTATGACCATACCTTTCCTTTCAGAAATATTTCTTCTGGAGCAGTTTTCTCTGGAACGTTCCCATGACTTCATTTTAAAGTGTTACTCATCTCCATAAAGAAATTAGTTTTTTTAAAGCTTTAAGATATATCTTCTGATAGCATGGAGTTTATATATACACATTACTGAATTAATGTCAAAGTTCAATCACAGACAGGGTTTATTAGATTTTGTTTTATTCCTTCTTTTGAATTATTCACCAAGTAGCTATAGTTTCCCAAAGAATAATTTTCTAAACAGCGAAAGCAACAAACAGATCCATAGACTGCATATACCCCATGTAGATGGTATTTATTAAGCTCTTACAGAGGGAAAACAGCTCATTATATAAACTATATAAAATACTGCAAACAATTATTTGAATACTTTCCATTTGAAGGTAAGACACAGTCAGAAATCCACTGCAAAGCCTGTGTGAAATGAAGGATTGTTCATGTTTCTTGTAACAATACACATTAATTAGTCTTTCCAGGGTTTGGTGGTTTTTTTTCCTTCTGCAATGCCATTCAGCTGTCCTATTCTTTCTGAATTTGATTTTTTTTTTCCTGAATCTCTTGGCTTTAATACATTTAATACATTTTATTTTTATACAATATTTGGCGGTTTGCTTTGCTTTTCATTTTTCAAAAGCAGCATAGCAGGGAGAAACACTGCAGAGTGTTTCTGCTATGAAAATGCAACATTGCCTAAATGAATCATATGTATGTACACATGAACTAAAGTAGGTTCACATATCACATAAAGCCATAATTTATTTAACCATTGAGGGAAGCCACCTCTATCCTAGAAAAATGAAATATTTTGAGAAATATTAAAAAGGCAGAATATTATATTTCCCAAAGGGAGAAATGGAAACATGTTTTTAAGAGGGAGAAAGCAGCCCCCACCTTCCTTAATAGCCCACAGCAGATGTCAGCACTTAAGAGATAACAAGAGAGACAGCTCAATTCATAAGCAAATACCCTTACCCAAGACCCAACAAAGGTAGGATTAGCCCTCAACCACAAGAGGAATTGCCCAACACCCCTTCATTGCATCACCCCCAGAAACTTCAACCAAACTGGGCTCAGACAAACACCTAGGATTTGTACTTTGCCTATAGAGTCAGCTATGACCCCTATATAACCCCTTCATGGCCCCATGGACATGACAGTAACCAATAGAATACATGTTCTTGCACAGGAACAGGAAGCTCTAGTGCAGGCTTGTCCAACCCGCGGCCCACGGGCTGCATGCAGCCCAGGTCGCCTCGTAATGCGGCCCAACGCCCACCCCAACCTTCATGAAAGATCCAGCGAGGAGGAGGAGGAGAGGCAGGTGCGAGGCGGGGCGAGGCAAGCAACAGAAAAGGCGGGCAGCCGCAGCCCAAAAGTCCCGCCCCGCCACCTCCTGCTGTTGCCGCCGCCACCACTGCTGCTTCTGCCCCCGCCGCCACCGCCGCTGCTGCTTCTGCCCCCACCACCGCTGCTGCTGCATTTGCAGGAGGAGAGGTAGGCGCGAGGCGGGGCGAGGCAAGCAACAGAAAAGGCGGGCAGCCGCAGCCCAAAAGTCCCGCCCCGCCACCTCCTGCTGTTGCCGCCGCCACCGCTGCTGCTTCTGCCCCCGCCGCCGCTGCTGCTTCTGCCCCCCTGCCGCCGCCACCACTGCTGCTTCTGCCTCTGCCGCCGCTGCCACTGCTGCTGCTTCTGCCCCCCGCCGCCACCACTGCTGCTTCTGCCCCCGCCGCCGCTGCTGCTTCTGCCCCGCCACCGCCACCACCGCTGCTGCTTCTGCCCCGCCGCTGCTGCCACTGCTGCTGCTTCTGCCCCTCCGCCGCAGCCGCTGCTGCTTCTGCCCCGTCGCCGCAGCCGCTGCTGCTTCTGCCCCCGTCGCCGCAGCCACTGCTGCTTCTGCCCCCGTCGCCACTGCCGCCGCTGCTGCTTCTGCCCCCCGCCGCTGCTGCTGCTTCTGCCCCCGCCACTGCTGCCGCCGCTGCTGCATTTGCAGGAGGAGAGGTAGGCGTGAGGCAGGCGAGCTTTCTTCCCCCTCCCCCCACCCCGCAAAATTTGGCCGGAAAATTAATAAAAAATAAATAATTTGCAGGAGGAGAGGTAGGCGCGAGGCGGGCGAGCTTTCTTCCCCCCCACCCCGCAAAATTTGGCCGGAAAATTATAAAATAAAAAATAAATAATTTTTAATAAATAATTAATAATAAATAATAAATTATTAATTTAATTTAATTTAATTTAATTTAATTTAATTTAATTTAATTTAATTTAATTTAATTTAATTTAATTTAATTTAATTTAATTTAATTTAATTTAATTATGTGCGGCCCAAACCAAATTTTCATCTTCTAATGTGGCCCAGGGAAGGTGAAAGGTTGGACACCCCTGCTCTAGTGCAAAGCCCAAGATAAGTATTTAAAAACTCTCAACTCCATTTGGTCAACTGCCCAGAACCTATGTGGTTCTGCTTCATCATTAAACCATCTTTCCAATCAGCTTCCATGTTTCCACTGTATTTCTCCCAGCTTGGAACTGAACCAGATGGATATTTCATCCTACACAATGGTATATTAAAAATACCACAAATAGATGATTCACAAAACATACTTTAATAAACTATGGTTTGTAAGCTACCAATAGCGGATTTCACACAATACATTAAATCAAAGCTAAACAAGACAGATTATGACTTATTATCTTTTTTTAATATAAATTTTATTTGGGTTTTCACAAAAACATAATACAAATAAAACATTTTTTTTTAGAACAGCATGATCCCAGGTTATGACTTCTTCATACAGACACAAACTCAATTTCATATTCATCTTTGTGTTCTATTCCATATCTTATTACTATTTTAACATTTTCTCCATAATTTTTCCCCTCCCTTGATTTTCTCAACTTTATTTTTAATTATCTCATATCTAAATTCAATTATATACCTTTTTCTAAGTTTCAATGTCTTTCCAATCATTATATTTATACTTTTGTCTGTCCTGTTTCAGTTTCATATTATCTTTTCTCGTTAAACAGATTTTCCCCTGTAGTTATTAATTGGAGTATGACACCTTTATATCTTTTAATTTTATCCATTCAACTCTTATTTAAACTTCAATTTATGCCTTTAAAATTATAACATTCAATATAGCACATAACTTCCAATCAAATTCTGCTTGGTACATTCTTAAAATACACACTATGTTTTATATATATATATATATATATATATTGTTTTCTGAGGTTCTCGGGGTATTTGTATGTGGATCTTTGGTTATTCGGTTTTTCTCCGCGTCGTAAGATTGGAAGTATCTAGGCAACGTTTCGATGAAGTCTCATTCATCATCTTCAGGCTTGTGTCTTCGGCTCTGTGCTTCTCAGAGTAATGTGAGCTTGCAGCTGCTTCTTCCTTTTAACTGCTAGTGGGGGTGTGACTTGATTGGGTGGGGGCTTGGCTGTGTTCTGATTGGTTGGGGGGTTGGCCGTGTTCTGATTGGCTGGAGGTGTGTTCTGTTCATAACCAAGCCCCCACCTGAACAGACAAGAAGCAATGGATGGAAACTAATCAAGGAGAGAAGCAACCTAGAATTAAGGAGAAATTTCCTAACAGTGAGGACAATTAACCAGTGGAACAGCTTGCCTCCAGAAGTTCTGGGTACTTCATCACTGGAGGTTTTTAAGAAGAGACTTGGACAGTCACTTGTCTGAAATGGTATAGGATCTCTTGCTTGAGCAGGGGGCTGGACTAGATGACCTCCAAGGTAACCCTTCTATTGTGATTCTGATACTTAGCATATCAAAGCTTTACGGTCACCAAGTAAGATACAGCCCCTCCCTCATCGGTCTAGCCCAGGGGTGGGCAAACTTTTTGGCTCGGGGGCCGCACTGACTTTTAAAATTTGACAGACGGGCCGGGTCAGCACAAGATTTTTTGGGAATCACCCCCCACCCCACCCCTTCCCCTCTTCTCCTCCTTCCCCCCCTCGGAGGCCCCTGAGTCAGGAGTTGCTACCGCTGGCGCGGCTCACCGCGGCTCCAGTCCCGCGTTGCCTCGGGAAGGAAAGGCAAAAGGAAGAGCCGCGGCGGTGCTTTGCAACGGGAGCAGCGGCACCGGAGGCTCAGGCTCAGTGGCTCCTGGTTTTGCCTTTTCCTTCCCAAGGCAACGCGGGACTTGAGCCGCACGGAGCTGCGCCGGCGGTAGCAACTCCTGACAGCCCCAGCCGGACACCTGAGCAGAGCCCGGGCGAAACTGCCTGTTGCTGCTGCCAGAGCACCGCCGGGTCGCCTCCTCCAAGCAGCCTGCCCGCCCACTGGGCTTCCCCTCTGCCGCGCGGCTCGGGGCCAGGCGCGGCGCCCGCGAGTTAAAAGGAAGCCGAAAGTTGCTGGGAAGTTGCTCGGGTGCTGGGAGCAGGCTTTTAAAGTGCCGCCCGAGCAAAGTTTAAGCAGCCCGCCCGCCCGCCGGGCGGAATCCTTCCTGCTCCTCGGCGGAAGACGCTCCAGCCTGCAAACTTTGCCTTTGCAAAGTTTAAGCCTGGAAGCCCGAAACCCAAGCAACTTACCAGCAACTTTCGGCTTCCTTTTAACTTGCAGGCGCTCGTGCCTGGCGGAGGAAGCCCGGAGCCTCCTCCAAGCAGTCCGCCCGCCCACTCGCCAGGCTTCCTCTGCCGCGCGGCTCGGGGCCAGGCGCAAGCACCCGCGAGTTAAAAGGAAGCCGAAAGTTGCTGGGAAGTTGCTCGGGTGCTGGGAGCAGGCTTTTAAAGTGCCGCCCGAGCAAAGTTTAAGCAGCCCGCCCGCCCACCGGGCGGAACGCTCCGCTCCTCGTCGGGAAGACACTCCAGCCTGCAAACTTTGCCTTTGCAAAGCCCTGGAAGCCCGAAACCCGAACAACTTCCCAGCAACTTTCGGCTTCCTTTTAACTCGTGGGCGCCGCGCCTGGCGGAGGGGAAGCCCGGAGCCTCCTCCAAGCAGCCTGCCCACCCGCTTGCCGGGCTTCCTTCCGCACACGGCTCGGGGCCAGGCGCGAGCGCCCGCGAGTTAAAACGAAGCCGAAAGTTGCTGGGAAGTTGCTCGGGTGCTGGGAGCAGGCTTTAAAGTGCCGCCCGAGCAGGACCGCCGAGCCGGGAACGGGGCACCAAGGCAGGGCAAGGCTCCACCAGCAGCGGCCTAGCTTTAGGTGGCTCCAAGCAGCCCGCCCGCCCGCCGGGTGGAACCCTTCCGCTCCTCGGCAGGAAGACGCTCAAGCCTGCAAGCTTTGCCTTTGCAAAGTTTAAGCCTGGAAGCCCCGGAAAAAAAGGGGATCGGCGGGGACTCACCTTCGGAGAGGTCGCACTCGAAGGTGATTTCGAACTCCCAGCCGAGGCCTTTGCAAATTTCTTTTCTTTCCTACCCTAGATCGCTCCGCACTGTTTTGCAGCTTTGGGGGCCATGCGGCACAGGGCAATACGCCACGCCCAGCGATTTTTTTTCAGGGGCGGGCCGGATTGGACAGACCAATGGCAGCGATTTTTTCAGGGGCGGGCCGCATTGGACAGACCAACGGGCCGGATGTGGCCCGCGGGCCGTGGTTTGCCCACCCCTGGTCTAGCCAGAATAACTTATCCAATCTTGTTCATAGATTTCACTGAGGTGAGACTTCCTAATGAGCTGCAGTTTGTTCTTCTCTTCTCTCCCTCTGTGAGGTGTTGAAAGCCATTATATAAACCACTTATAGAAAATAATTGGCAAGCAGAAACATTAAACTAGTATCTACTAAGTTTGAAATCTGGGGGAGATAATTTGGCTTGTAAGCCTAAAAAGCAAGGTTGCCTGCTGTTTGTTGGCCCACTCCAATGACACTTTCTTCAATGGAGACAGAAAAATCCCTACCAGTTGTTGATCCAGCTGTTACGATGGGACAGTTTGGCTTCTTCTGAGGATGGCAGTTCAGTTCAAAATCAGATGCGAGATGTATAAAGAACATTTTAAATTCCCAAGTCAGCATCTGAAATTGAGCCAAAAGGAAGAAATGTCAGTTCTGAGCTTCTTGTCATAAGGAGATCAATATGTAAAACTTTAAAAAATATGCATAATGAAAAAGGTGCTTGAAAGAAAATGTGATGCAATATAAAAAGATAATGAACTTGAGAAAATATTGAGAAAAGGATATCAAAGCATGAGACAAAGCAGGAGTTGTCAGCCTGTGAAGAATAATTGATTTGGTATCATTCCGAACCTTGTGTTTTGGGTTAGCATATTTTGAAATTCAGTGTCCTTAAACTCCATCTAATGATCAAAGGGCAGGTATCAAAACAGCAGCTAGCATGGCATACAAGCCCAGCCTATTCGTGATGGTCATTTGTTATTTAAAGCTTTTACACAGAGCAGGGCTATACTGCAGGCTTCACAGAAGAAGGAAAAGAAAGAACCTTGCCATATTAATTCAGAAAATTATGTAAAGAAAGCTTTGACTACATGGGAGGAAAATCATATTTTGGAAACATATCATTTGTATACTGCCTTTATACCTGTTAAAATGCCATTTGATCAATTCTGTGCTTTAGATATTTATTAATTTATTTAATCAATTTATATAGCCACCCAACTCACAAACAAGTGACTCTGGACAGCATGCAGCAGAACTATAACTACATTAAGAAATATAAAAACCAAACTACAACAAAGAATAGATGAAGGGATGTTCATCAGCAGAGCCACCTATTACATGTTTACATGTCCCCTGGGATCCCCAGGCCTGGTAGCATAACCAGGTCTTAAGAGACCTCTGGAAGCTCAACAGTGACAAAGCCAATGTCACCTCAGGGAGAAGAGGATTCCACAACCCAGGTGACACAGCAGAAACGGTCCCCTGCCTAGGGCCCACCAAATAGCAATAGCACTTAGACTTATATACCACTTTACAATGCTTTACAGCTCTCTCTAAGCAGTTTACAGAGTCAGAATATTACCCTCAACTATCTTTACCCACCTCAGAAGGATGGAAGGCTGAGACTGGTAAGATTTGAACTACCAAATTGCAGGCACCTGGCAGTCAGCAGAAGTAACCTGCAGTTCTGCACTCTAACCACTGCACCACTGTAGCTCTCTGAGCAACAGAATGGAATGGAATGGAATTTTTATTGACCAAGTGTGATTGAACACACAAGGAATTTGCCTTGGTGCAAATGCTTTCAGTGTACATAAAAGAAAAGATACATTCATCAAAAATCATAAGGTGCAACACTTCATAATAGTCATAGGGTACAGTAAGCAATCAAACCATACTAGGAAACAGGCAATATAAATCATTAGGATACAAGCAATAAAGTTACAGTCATACAGTCTTAAGTGGGAGGGGATGGGCGATAAGGAGTAATGAGAATGTTATGTCCGTCGTCGGAAAGGAGACTCAGGAGCCAGTGACCAGTTTCAGCTCTTTATTAGGTCCCGAGATCGGCTCGGGCTTAGGAAGATCGGCTGCGGCTTATATTTCCCTGGCCGCGGCTGCCGCGGCCAATGGCACCGCTTTGAATTTCCCGCGATTAGTTTCCACCAATCGCGGGGATTCACGGCGGGCCAATCAGTGCGGCTTGCTTGGCCAATCAGGTTGCCGTGCGCTCTGACCAATCAGGGCGTGGTATTTACAAGTATGCAAATGGCTCGTACAGAACACCCCTCCCCTCTTGGTAGGGTCCTACGTAACGTAGTCCCGTAAGTAGGCGGGGCTCCATACTTCCCTACTTGACCTGCGCAGGTTAGTCGATGCCTGGCCTTCGGCCGGTTCGGTCAGGTTCTGTGTTGCTCTCTGCCTCGTTGATGGAACCGCCTGGAAGGGTGAACCGGGCCTCTCGTCGTGGCTCCCTCCCGGTCTACCCGGGCTGGTCGAGCTGCTGGTGTTGCCGCTCCCGCCTGGTCTTTCTGGGCTGGTTGAGCTGGCTTGGCTGTTTCTTCCCGGTGAGGCCTCGAGCTGTTCGTCTGTTCCTGTCGTGTATGGTGAGTATTCTTGGTTTTCTTGGCTGTTTTGGGTTCTGGGGTTTTCCCCCCTCCCCTCTTGGCTGGTGTTGGGATTTCCCCTTCCCCCTGTGATTTCTTTTTGCATGTCGGTTGTGTTTCCCGTGTCTATTCTTGATCTTAATTGATCGATGTGTCTTTTCCATGCTCGACCGTCAGTTGTCTGTAGCCGGTATGAGCGGGGACCTGTCACCTGGGTTATGATTGCTGGTACCCAGAGTGGGTCTCCTGTGAGGTTTTTTGCGTATACAGCGTCCCCCGGTGTGAATGTTCGGTGTCTGCTGGATGAGTCGGAGGGGTTTTCTGGGTTGTATGTGGGGTGCAGTCTGTCGAGTGGGGACCTTAGTTTCCTTCCCATTAGTAGTTCTGCCGGGCTTTTGTTGGTTGTCGTGCTTGGGGTTATATGTTGTATGAATAGCATTTTATTAATTTTGTCCTGTATTTCCCCGGTTTCTATTTTTTGGATTGTTTTTTTTGTAAATTGAACCATCCGTTCCGCCCTACCATTCGCCGCCGGATGTGCCGGCGCGGTCAACGCATGTCGTATTCCCCGTTCCGCTAGGAATTTTTCGAATTCTAGCGAGGTAAATTGGGGCCCGTTATCTGATACGATGACATCTGGGAGGCCGTGGGTTACGAATAGTTTGCTGAGTTCTTTGGTGATGGCCTCCATGGTGGTGGTTCTCATGTTGCTTACCTCCAGCCAGTTGGAGTAAGCATCTACCGTAATGAGGAAAGTGTATCCCTTTGTCGGCCCGGCGAAGTCTATATGAATCCTGGACCATGGTCCCCTGGGGGTTTCCCATTCCAGGATTGGGGTGGAGGGGGGGCTTGGCCTGGATTCTTGGCATTGTTTGCATGCTGCCACCCAAGCCTCGATTTGCTTGTCCATCCCTGGCCACCAGGCGTAACTCCTGGCCAGGGCTTTGGTCCTAACGATGCCCGGGTGCCCTTCATGCAACAGTTCCAAAACCCTTTCTTGTAGTTTTTCAGGGATGACAACCCTATCCCCCCATAGTAAACAACCCTTTTGTAAAGACAGTTCTGTTTGTCGGTTCCGAAATGTCCTGAATTTTTCGTCGTCGTCTTTTTCCGGCCACCCTTTCTCTACCCAATGTAAAATCCGCGCCAGACGTTTGTCTTTATTGGTTTCGCGGGCAATGTCTGACGCAGTTACAGGCAGATTGGGTAGAGTCTCTATGCTAAGGGTGGATGTTGTAGGTGCTGGGTCGGCATCCAGGTTGGGTAACGGCGTGCAGCTCAGGGCGTCTGCGTGGCTAATTTTCTTACCAGGTCGGTGGGTTAGCCGGTAGCTGTAGGCAGCAAGGAATTCGGACCACCTTGTCATTCTGGGAGATAGAAAGTTCGGGGTGGCCTTGTTCCCTGCCAGGATTCCCAGCAGAGGCTTGTGGTTGGTGATGACAGTAAAGGTCCTGCCATAGAGGTACTCGTGTAACCTCTTGATGGCGGCGACGATTGCCAGAGCCTCTTTGTCGAGCTGGCTGTAATTTCTTTCTGATTTTGAGAGGGTTCTTGAAAAGAAAGCGATGGGTACTTCTTTTCCGTCGGGGAGAGTGTGGCTGAGGACCGCTCCGACGCCGAAGGGTGATGCGTCGCATGTGACTGCTAATGGTAGGGTCTCGTTGTATTGGATGAGGATGGCATCCAATGTGAGCAGGTCCTTGGTTCGGTTGAAAGCAGCTTCCTCACGTTCCCCCCAGGTCCAGGTGGCTGTTTTATCCAGCAGCCTATGCAACGGTTCCGCCGCGGTCGCCTTTTGGGGTAGGAAAACATTATAGAAATTGATCAGTCCCAGAAATGCCTGCAGTTCCGTTTTATTCTTTGGCCTGGGGGCTTCTTTGATGGCTCTGATTTTTTTTCGGTTGGGTGAATCCCGTGCCGGTCTAGGAGATACCCCAGGAACTCGACCCTCTCAGTGTACAGCTGGCATTTTTCTTTTTTGACTTTTAGCCCCGCGTTTTTGAATTTTTGTAGCACCTCCCTCAGGCGACCCTCCAGTTCTTTTTGGTTGGCTGCTGACACCAGCACGTCGTCGAAGTAGGGCACCACCCCCTTGATTCCTTGTAGGAGTCTCTCCATGAGGCTCTGGAAAATTCCTGGTGCTACGCTGACTCCGAACTGGAGCCTCTTGCAGCGAAAAGCCCCCCGGTGGGTTACTATGGTTTGCGCCTCGGCGGTTTCTGCGTCGACCGGCAATTGTTGGTAGGCTTGTGCCAGGTTGAGTTTCGCGAATACCTTGCCTCCCCCCAGTGAGTGTAGGAGGTGCTGCACTACTGGGACGGGGTAGGCGCTTTGTTGTAAGGCGCAGTTTAGGGTGGCCTTGTAGTCCCCACAGATTCTCACCGACCCATCGGGCTTGACTGGGGTGACTATGGGGGTCTCCCACCGGGCATGATCGGTTGGCTCTAAGACCCCTTGTTTGATGAGCTTGTCTATCTGCTCATCAATCTTGGGGCAGAGTGCGAAGGGTACCCGCCGTGGTTTCAGGCGTCTTGGGGGAATGCTGGGGTCTAGGCTGAATGAGATAGGGGGCCCTCGGTACTTGCCTAAGGTGCCGTTGAACACTTCCTGGAAGTCCCTTGGGAGTTGCTCCTCCCAACCTGCCTCTGCGATGTGGTCGATGCCCGTTACTTTGATCCCAAGCGGCGCGAACCACTGTAGTCCCAATAGGCTGGGTTGGTCTCGGTCTACGACGGTCAGGGGAAGTCTTGCTGTACGCCCTTTGAAAGTGACTTCAAAGTGTCCTGTTCCGACTACCGGGATGCGGGTTCCTTGGTAGTCCTTAAGGATTAACTTCTGGCTTTCCAAACCCCTCTTGTGGATTTCGGGCACCAGGCGCTTAATTTCCCGCCATGCGACCATGGAGAGGTAGGACCCGGAGTCCACCTCCATTTTGCATGGCTCTCCCTCGATGCCCACTTCCACCTATACCTTCCGGGCATCTGAGCTCAATGAATGGCCGATGACGACCGTCTGGTGGGTTTCCTCTCTCTGCCGGTTCTCGCCGTTCCATCGGCCCCGTCCGTCCCGGTTCCATCGGCTCTCGGCTTGGCGGTCCCTGGGCCTGGGGGGGGTGCCGTCTCGCCACCGGTCACTGTTGTCTCGTCGACGGGGGCTGTAGGCTTTCTTGAGTCAGCAGACTCGGGCGATGTGGCCTCTCTTGTCACAATGCCGGCAGATCGCGTCGAAAAACCGGGACTCTGATCGAGGGTAGTCGCCTCCGCACCCGGCACAGTGGGGTCCTGACTTACGACTTCGCCGATCGCGCCAGTCCCGTTCTGTTTGGAGTCGATGGATGTCCTCCTTGTCGTCCGTGGTGTCAGGGGCGGAATCGAGGTCACCATGGTGGGTGGTGGTGGTTGCTTGGTGGCTCGCTTCTGGGTGCGTCTCAGTCGTCGTGGCCGCCTCGGAGGCTGTGGCTCAATCCCCGGAATCAGACCTCCGCATTCGGGCCGCTGATTTCCGGGTTGTTTCAGCGGCTGTGGCCTCGGCAAGGGCATCGGCGAGGGAGATGTCGCCCTTGGCCATCAGTCTGCTTTGTAGGACTGGGTCCCTGAGCCCGAGGACGACGCGGTCTTGTAGCGCCTCATCCATATCCGTGAAGCCGCACATGCCTCCTAGATTTCGCAGATCAGCCATCAAATCACTGATGCTCTCACCCGGCTTCTGGTCCCGCCGGTAGAAATCATGCCGTCTGATGAGGGTGGGCACGGCGGGAGCATAGTGGCCTCAGAACAGCGTCTCGAGGTCGGTCCAGTCCATCGCCTTCACGTCCTCGGGCTTCGCAAGGGCTTTCGCCATCTTAAACACTGCGGGCCCGCAGTGTGTCAGGAAAACAGCCCTTTTTTCTGCCCGTTTGCGTCCTTGAGGTTGCTACTCTCCAGGAACATCCGGAACCGATCAATGTACGATTCCCAGTAGCTTGGTTAAAGGGTGCGGGCGGTGCGAGGCTGG
Source organism: Notechis scutatus (assembly GCF_049901735.1). Lineage (NCBI taxonomy): Eukaryota > Metazoa > Chordata > Lepidosauria > Squamata > Elapidae > Notechis > Notechis scutatus. The sequence goes on along the minus strand of NC_142010.1, from coordinate 77,693,084 downwards.
CCATCTCGTCGATCTCGTTCCCTCGGGACCACGTGCTCGGTGGGTATCAATTCTGGTATCCCACCTTCGTCGCCAGTGTTATGTCCGTCGTCGGAAAGGAGACTCGGGAGCCAGTGACCAGTTTCAGCTCTTTATTAGGTCCCGAGATCGGCTCGGGCTTAGGAAGATCGGCTGCGGCTTATATTTCCCTGGCCGCGGCTGCCGCGGCCAATGGCACCGCTTTGAATTTCCCGCGATTAGTTTCCACCAAACGCGGGGATTCACGGCGGGCCAATCAGTGCGGCTTGCTTGGCCAATCAGGTTGCCGTGCGCTCTGACCAATCAGGGCGCGGTATTTACAAGTATGCAAATGGCTCGTACAGAACAGAGAAGATTAATAGTAATAGTAATGCAGACTTTGTAAATAGTTGGACAGTGTTGACAGAACCTATAACATGCCCTCCTTGCTGGATCTGGTAGGACAGGCAGATAAAACCTTCATGTCTTCCAAAGGTGTATCCATCTGAGTTCCATATAATAGACATGATAAGAGATTTATGGAGGTTATGCTTAAGAACTGAAGCACCTTTAATTTTCAGGGTTTGTATCTGTATATATCACTTCATAATAAAAATGTAGATTTACCCATTAGCAATTAGTTAGCTTTTTTAATGAAATAAATCTTTCCAGAATTTCTTTCTTAGAAGGATTTAGCTACACCTTTAGCATTGCTGGAGGTGTTTAACACAACTGGATCAATGAAATCCAAAAAGGACAACTGAGACAGATAGGCATGCCATGGAATCGTATACATAAACGGTTTGACTTCTATTTAGTTAAAGATGTATGAAGAATCTCTTGAAAAAGGGTCTCCCCTTATTATTTTAGGAGGATTATTTAATGAATACCTTGAAGATCGATAAGGATCTTTCAAAGTGTATGAATCATTAAATGTGAATTTGACTATAACTTTAGCACACAGATTACAGAGGATATTATCCTCAATAATTCTACCTGCACAATCTGGTGTTATGAAAGGACATAAAACTCCCTAAAACCTTAACATTTCTCTTGCCCAATCATGAAATAGTTCTAATAGCTTTGTGGCTACAAACAAAAAAGAAGCTGATATGGTATAATTTTTTAAAAAAGAAATTATTAAAAAAATATTTCCTTTGAGGTTATTTCTTGGATTAGAATGTCTTATTCTAGTCTTTCTACTCAAGTAATTACACACAGGTTTATTTCTCCTCAAATAGGATATATCATTGAAACTTATTTATGGTGTCTTTATTTGCTGTTACATATTAATTTAATGTTGGAAACATTACAATGTTGTGATACTCAAGGTGGCTAGAACTCAACAAAAGATGTTATAGTATGCTATTGATATTTAGGAAAAAATTTACAGTTATTGATTTTCTCTACTAATTTTGTACAAATAGTGCAAAATATTCTGGTTATACAATAAATTTGAATAAATCTAGTATTTTGCCAATTGGCCACATAATTCTTAAGGAAACAGGTAAACCATGGTGAAGGGGGTATTTAGGTTAGGGGATAATTATTTCCAGTAAATTAACTTTGTTAGTGGAGTTGAATATTGTATAACAGATTTGTGGTGGTATTAATAGGCAGAAATAGGAAAAGGAAATATTGTGAGCCTGTGGGAAAGAATAAATGCTGTAAGTATTTATTTCTTTTCCTATTTATTTACTATATTGGCCAACCATCCCAATCTTATGACTTTGAATGTTGTACAATCACATAAAAAAACAAAAATAATGCATTCTTAAAAGCAAGAATCAATTCAAAATACTATAAAATGTACATGTATAGAAGAATTCACTGGGGGTGAAAGTTGGTTCAAAAAAAGAAAGTTTTAATAATCTTCCTGAATACAAGGAGACAGAATACCATCAAAACCTCTGAGGATAATACATTTTGCAATTGCTTCCAAAATAAAATAATGTCATGTTTGAGAGATGCCATTTTAAGAGGGATGTCTAGGTTTATTGCACTGGAATATTTTAAATAAGTGAATTTGAAAGAGTCTCTCTTTCAAAGCTGAAATTCACATAGGACCACATATGGTTATTAGTCACTAAAATTAAAATTATATTCAATGCATATTGTTATAGCTCACACTATAAAGCTATTTGGATTTGTTAAAATTTAGCAAGCACTGTGGTTTTAAGTATTGTGTGAACTTTCCTAGATGTTTAATATTTAAGTCAATTTGTTGTTTTTAAGTGAAGTAGTTTTCAAATTGCAAGTGAAGGTACATTATGTGTCCAGGATAATGTTGCAGGATCCAGTCAGAGATCAAAAGCTTTATTCTTTCAAGCTTTCAGGCTCATGCTGGAACCCATCCTCAGGGGACTTTTCTCTCTCCAGAATGGGTGCATTGGGTGCCCTGAGAGAGAGAAGTTCCCTGAAGATGGGCTGTAGCATGAGTCCAAAAGTTTGGAAGAATAAACCTTTGGTCCCAGCAACTGACTCAGATTATATCCTGTAATTTTCATATTTGTTCAGAGTTTTGCAGTGTAAATTCAGTGCCAGAAAAGTAAACACAGATGACTGAGGCTTCATTTAACTTCTTTAAAAACATATAAAGTAAATTTTACAATACCAGTCATAGATTTCTCCAACATGGAGCAAACTCAAACAGAAGCAGACATGTTACAGATTCAGAGCAAAACAGTAACTCAGGAGCTCAGAAACAGATATCAGTTTCACTTTAGTTCAGCAAACAAGATGCGCAGCAGAGGAGAGAAGCAGTTTCATCTTCAATAGGCAGGCTCAGAGCTTAACATAGCTGCAGAGCTGCAGAGCTTAATATAGAGCCATGCCTAGGCTACTTCTAGTTTCAGTTTCCAAACAGTCCTCATTGGCTGACTTAGTTGCTATGCCTATTCATTGGCTGACCTTGTTACCATGTTCTATTCCAGTTCATGAATATACTCTGACAACATTGCTCTATTTTTGTATGTTATTTAATTGTCTACTTGTCTGATTTATTTGCTTCTTATATCATGGGTTTTTTAAAATTTGTAGTCACATGTTTTGTTTTTGTTTTTTCTCTATTTCATCATTTGTATTAAAAAAAAAATTAAAGTTTCATTCCCAAAATTCGTATCTTTGGTTGTTTAAGGCTCCATTGAAAAGAGAATATAGACAAACTGAAACAATACCTATCAGCATGTAGTTTAATTTTGAACTGGCCAGACTATCAAGTAATTTTTGCAAAAGTTTTATCAAAGATTTTGAAGTTTCTACTTGGCTTCAAATCCTGTCCATAGTACAAAATCAAGCATTGCATTTGCAAACAGTATAATATAACTTTCAAAATGAGGGTTGATGGTGATAATGATGCTATCCATTCAATTGTGTCTGATTCCCTGGACCAGTTTTCTCCACATTTTTTGATCATGTAGATCTTCTTTCAGTTGTTTTATGCTCTGGCTGGTCTTGTGTCGACTTTGATGGTGTCTAGCCACTGTCTTTTTTGGCATACTTGTTTTCTTTTACCACTAACCATTCCAAGCAAACCTGCCTTTTCCAATGAGAAACTCACAACATGGCCAAAATAAGTAAGCTGGAATGTTGTGATTTTGCCTTCCAACATATGGTTTTATACATTCCATGACTTGCTTGTTTGTCACTTTTTGATGTCCTTGGGATGCATAGGAGCCTTCTCCAACATCACAGCTCAAATGAATTGATTTTACTTCTGTCTAATTTTTTCATGGTCCAACTTTCCCAACTTTTGTAGGTAGCTACGTGAAACACAATAGTGTGGAATAATGTTAGGGAAAGCTATTGGTAGATAGTGCCTAGAAAGCTGGTTTATACTGGGAAAAAGAGCTGAGTTTGAGTGTGTCTCTATGACCACTTACTCCCACCAATGACCAATCATTTAAATATATTGTTTTTGTTTCACAGCATTTTGTTTATATTGTTGCAAGCCACGTTAGATAGTACATCCAATATTTAAACTGAACATTTACAAATATTAAAATTGAATAACAGCCAATAGACCTTTCTTCTGTGGCCTTCTCATAGAAAACCAGAGATTAGCACTGGCTGAACACAGAAGGCTAGAAAAGATAACCAATATTTTGGGGACCTCGCTTGTACTTAACCTTTAACTGAAATTCTTGAATCTGTCTGAAAACAAAGGCATAGTTGGACTGAATTTTTTTAAAAAAACCGTTTATATCCTGTGCATTCCCTGAATCAACCACCATCTGTCATTGTTTCCCACTAATATTCCATTATGTTTTCCTTAGTGTTCACAAAATATCCTATTTTTTATTTGTTTTAATATAAAATAACTAGCATTTAAGGTGTGACATTATCTTAATCCATAGTAATAACAAGATTTCTGCCTGTAAAGGACTAGAATCTTGGAACACTGTGTCCAGACACAGCCTTTGATGATACTTTGCTGGCCTTTTCGCTACCTGTTGCCGGTGAGCACAGTTCATGGAGATGGGTGGATGCTACTCGTTGCTGACAAGTTTCTTCTTGAACCCTTTCATATATTCTGGCCATGGTAGCTAAATGTCAGGTCTTCCTGGTGTATGTATTTATCATACAATGTTTTGTGAGTATATTTTCCACCATTTAATCTGAAATCGCATCCATTTCTAAGTTTTAGTATTCACATATTTTATGCAATTCCCTAGGTACATTCACAGATGCATCTAGAGTTTTATTAAATGCTAATATTCTGTGTCCAGATATAAACAGTTCCATCGCCACATTTCTAGGCAGAATATTTATCCAAAGCAGATTCAGCTTGTGAAGAGATAAGATTCTTCTTTGTCTTAGCTCGCTAGCAGTGCAGTACTGTAGTCTCTGAACAACATTTTCTTCCTTGTCCAGTTTCACACACTTAAGTTGCCCATCCACAGCTTGTATTCTCTACATGGGACATCTGCATTTATATTCAGAAGCTGAGGAGAAGCAAGACCAGACTGAGTCATGGGCTCATTTTATCGTCTATTTATTTATTTAATGCTGCACAGTTCAAAACAATAGTAAAACTACAAAACCATGAAAACTATATATCAAAAGCCCAGTGCCTCAGCCATTCTCCCCGAGTACCTCACAAACACTCACAGACTCCTCCCATGTAGCCCAGTGCCTGGGTAAATAGTCAGGTTTTAAAGCCTTCTAAAAGGCTGCAGGATTGCCAGGGGAGGATGTCCCAATAAGTAGAGATAGCCACAGAAAAGGCACATTTCCTAAATCCCAGCAGATGCAATATGTCAGGGAAGGGACCTGGAGCACACTCACCCTATCTGATCCAGTGGGAGAGGCAGAAGAGACAGGCACAAGGGTCCGGTGCTTTCTAAGGCTTCAAAGATAATAGCCAGCATTTTGCATTGCATCCAGAAGGAAAATGGGAGTACAGCTCATGCAAAACAGGTGTAATTTGATCAAACTAGTTGTACTGCATATGCCCAACACTGCTAGGCTGCTGCGTTCTGGAACAGGCAGTAATGTTCCAGGACCCCACCTTTGTTGTCAGTTCTTTATGATTTTCCTCAGAGAATTCTCAACACAGATTGCAAAGAGAGTCATCCATATAAATTCTTTATTGCACAACGGTTTTAGATTAGCACTGTCACTCTTCTCCATTTTGTCTTTCTCTCACCCAACTTGTCCTGAATCCTTCCTTTTCCTATTAGTTATACAGTGATGTCTCCTGAGAGTATTACACTACATAAACATCTAAAAGAAAGCTTTAAATATCTCTGTTCTTTGGTATTTGGTCCGAGAAAACTAAAACAACTGTATTTGAAAGATATGACAAATTAAAGATGTGCTTTTTCTTACCAAACATAAAGTGATACTGTTATTTTTTCCTTGTCACATGCATTTTTATTTCAAATAACTGAGAAAGTTTATTTTACAATTTTGAGAATATCAGGTTCCATTTATTAGCAGGTTCCATTTATTATTTGACTTATTTGATGGCTAAATGACTTTGTACAAGAATTTATTTAAACAATTCAAGCATAATACATTCAAGCATAATATTCCTCCTCCTTTTAAAATGTCGGAAAGACATAACATCATACCTTTCACCTATGTGGATTAGGGTCTGGGTAACTTATTTGGGGATTTGAGGAAGTAAAATATTTTTTCCTGTTTGCTATTTTTACTTGATTAATTTAGTTTCAGCTTGACTGTCGATTATCTAGTAGAGAAGCTAATTCTCAGACCATTGTGGATTCTGTTAATATTTTACCAGAAGAATAAAATATATATTTGATATAAAATTTCTCACAAAGCATTGTTTAAAAGCACTCCCTCTCACAAGTAAAAAATATAGCTGCAAAGCAGTGCAGAAGTAATTGGAGCGCTCCTAATCTGAGAACGTTATTAACTCCTTTCTATAAGTTTTTTTCCCCCTGATCAATATCCACACATTCGCATCTACACATATACACAGCTGTCTTCTTTCTTGCCAGAAAAAAGACACTGCCTTGTGTTTTCCAGTATAACAAAAACAGCAGAGAGCAAATTTAAACGGAAAAATAGACCACAGGGAAAGGGTCAATAATCTTTTCCTCCACTGATATTCTGATTAGATTTTTTTGGGACTGACAATGCAAATATTTCTGACTTAAAATAATTGTAAGAGGCTTCCATACATTTGTCTTGGGTCAACTCCAAGCAACTCTAAAGCAGCATTTTATATCTGAGTTTCAATACTTTTGTATAACTTTATAAAGTAAGCTAGAAATAGCAACATAATGTTTGGCACTCTGTAGAAGGAGAGCAGTGCTGGAAACTTAATTGGTCCAAGTACTATTTGTTGAACAGCTTCCTGAAAAACTGCATTATCTTCAAGTATATGGATCTGTTTTGGTTTTCTTACTGACATTTAGCAGAGTGTTAATTCTATTTTTATAATTATGTTTGCAGATTTGTGTCATTTTTTTATGTTGGTATTACAATTGGTTGTATTTTGTTTCAGTTGCCTTGAACTCATATTCAATGAAAACATGAATTATTTAAAAAGATCTGAAAAAATAACACTACCTTCTCTATGCAGAAATAGAACAATCACTTGCTGGCTGGATTTAATAGTAAATAATAGTAGCAGTAATAATAATAAGTCATTTTACCCCAAAAAAATATTTTACATACATTATTAGAAACAACCATCCTATCCTTGGTTAGGACTTAAATTATTACTTAAATTATTACCATCACTCTTAGATTGTGAATCTAACTGTTGATTTCCCACATATAATAGTTGTTCTATATTAGCATACTTGAAATACCCTTGTCTGATTGGTCCACACATTCTACAAGCTGATTGGTTAAATGAACTACAGTGATTGGCTCCATACGAATCAACCGCGATTGGCCGAGCCGATTGCGGGAGATTCAAAGAGCCGTCATTGGCTGCGAGCCGTGAGTAATCCCTATATGAAGGGCTGCCGCGGCTCCAAGATCTTGTACAGATCTATACATTAAATAAAGAGCTGAAAAGTCACACTGGTCTCAAGTCTCCTTTCCCGCAATCTAACAATAGTAATATTAAAATAAAAATAATGATAACTTTAATTTCTGTATAAAATACTCAAGCAGTTGTTGCTTGGCCCACTTCTCACTATGGCCTTTCCCCACTTGCATTTAACCACAGCCAAACCTGCCCTGAGAATTTATTTTTCTACCATGTTCTCATAACATTGCCTTGAGCTCCTCCTCAACCCATGGGTGAGAGTTGAAATCTTATTGACTGCCTAGATAAGTTCATGCAATTTTCTTGATAACATTTTTCAGAATGCTTTCTACTCAAGGCTGAGCATGGATAACTAGCCCCAAATCACCCAATTAGTTTTGTGCCCAAGATATGGTTAGAATTCACAGTGTTCCAGTTACAGTACTAGCCATATCCTGAACCATGATACCAAAGTGATTGCCATAAGTTATCCTTAATCTGATTATGTCCAAGGCAACCTTAATATGTACACAGTTTAATAAACTTTGTCACCCATTTACCTTGCAGAGAATTCAAACCATTATCAGGGATAGGGCAGAGAAGTGATAGAGGCAAGGGAGGGATTTGGCAATGGAGACAGCCAATGTCATGCTGGCTTCTTTTTTAAAATTGGGTGAATAAAATTTCAAGTCAGCAGTGGAGAAAGACACTGTCATCCATCTGGACTAGTTGGTAAAGAATGCCAGGTTGTTGACTGATTGAAGGTGACCAATCAATTATGACCTCTCCCCTCCTTTCACAAGTCCCTTCTTCACTGCACTTGAACAACAGAAAAGGGTCTTGGAAGAGGCAATGACATGTTGCATTTTCCATAGCACTGCAGTTAAGAAAATAGCTACCAAGGCAGGAACCCTCAAAATGCTTGAAGAAATCAGCCAAATATTCAGTGACTTTTTAAAAATAAAGGATAAAACCTAGAATGCAAACCCAAAAGATGATGTATAGTGCAGTAGATAATAGAGATGATAGAGACGCATCAATGCATGCATGCAGTAATAGAGTGACAGAGTGACATGAAGATAGAATCAAAGAATCATAGACAGATATTGTGTGTGTGTGTGTGTGTGTATACACACACAATGTCTTCCATTACCATATCCCATGAGGATAAACTACATCTCAAGATCAAGCTTAAGTAATAATGGCTAGGAGAAGTATTTGAAACCCTGCTAATTGTCAATCAAGTCACCAATGCCTTGCTCAAGTATCAAAACAAAGTTGTGACTTAGAGGGACCAGTCAGATGAGA